>NW_011494814.1:68087-92319 GCF_000754665.1 Bison bison bison | reverse complement strand
CCTCCGCCGGCATTCAGAAGTTGTTTTGTGGAATTTACTCGACGTTTAAATGCTCTTTTGCTGAATTTGTGGGGGAGAGAGTGTTCTCCCCGTCCTACTCCTCCGCCATCTTGGCTCCTCCCTCATAAAGGTGGTTTTAGATCAGCAAGAATGAAAACTACCATTTTAAGTTTTATAAGTCAAAACATACTCTGCTTAATCTTAAATACATTGAAAGGGAAAGAGTAGCTGTCTTAAATTATGATTTTCTCAGAAGCAAAGAGGTAGAAACACAGAGGATGTTTTCTATTCTGGGCTGGGGAGAAGCTGCCGCTAGTGACAGCAACAGCAAGTTGATCTTGGGAGTCGTTTTTGTTTTTATCCGTATAGCCCATTCTCAGCCCTCTATCTCCAGTCGGTTGAGAAGACTTCAGGCCTCTTATTCCCCATAATGAAGGAAAATAACTCAGAAGGACAAGGACACTGGCCAGGGTATGGCTGCCCCAATCTTGGTGGTGTCATGGTGCTCAGAACTTGCCAGCAAGCAACTGATCCAAGAAGGGATTTGCAGGGAGAACAAAAAGCAATTTGTCCTGACTCTGATCAGAAGCATTTCCATCTGAGTCTTGGTTGATCCCATAAATCTCTGGGGTCCTTCTTTTTCATGACTGTTCTGTCCGTGAGCACCAGCCAAGCCTCATGATATGCTACAATTACTATCAGACCCCACTTGGAAAGCTGCTGAAACCTAAAAAGACCTGAAAAGCTCTTGCTCAAAACCAGAATGGAGTTTCTTGGGATACATTAATTTTTCTTTTTTATTTTCTGCAAAGTAAACATTTTCTAGATGAGATAAATTGATTACTACGCTCTTAGCACGCATCAGTCATTTATTTTTAGTGAACTCAAGGATTGCACCTGAGCAGTAGCTGAAAGGGGCTGTGTAGAGATCTAAATCATGTGTATGTATTTTTATATTCTTCAGTGGAATCAACCAGCCCCAGTCTGCTCACCACTGACAACACCCTTGAGCGTTCCTTTTTCATCCGAATGAAATCTACTCTGACCAAACGCGGCGTGCACATCAAATCATCAGGATATAAGGTAAGCTGGGTTCCAGCAGGGGTGAGACTCCTGTCTCGGGTCCATCCTAGGCCATTTGCATTGCGTGTCCCAGCTGCTTTGGGTCCACATGATCAATACATGTGACTGTGAGCAGCGCACAGGGTTCTTAGTTATCTTCCTGTCTCAAGGCAGGGGACTCATTATATCTCACGTTCTCACTTCAGACAGTGCTGGCTCACTAAATGCTTCAACAGAGTGTCTTTTCTTAAAACACATGTTAATAATGCATCAAGTGCTTCAGCACATGCTGGAAATTCACTTTGATGGAGAAGGTGAGCCAAATTCACATTAGTCCTTAAGATGACTATTCTAGAACTACTACTATAAAAATTCTACTTCTCCCACCTCCCTCTTCCAATCCCCTCTTTCTCTTTAGAGAAAGACTGTCCATTTGAAAAAAAAAAATACATCTTGGCCACCAAGATTCATACATGTAGATAAGAAAATCAGGTTGGATGTCAGAAATCGTAATTTTGAAATTAACAGTGGCTGAACGTTCATTCGCACCTTAGCATAGATAGGACACTCTACATACAGAAAACATGTTTCATGCAAGAGCAAAGACCAAGTCCAGAGTCATAATCTACATTATTTTACCATTCTAAAGTTAAGAATATAAAAGCTCTAATCTTGGGAAATTCCAACATTTCAGTTACCATAGCAACATAAATTAAGACCTATGAAATTCATGAAATGCCTTTGGCAACCTGAATCTTATCAATTTTACAACACGCTAACCAATCTCTCAAACAGTATTTATTATATGAGGAGGGCGAACTAATGGAATGCACTATGGCTGTCGCCAGTGTGACCTCTTCCCATTGGAGAGTCTAGAGCTTGCAGTAGCCCTGTTCTTGTGGGTTAGTGCTCTAGCCTTGCCAGGGATAGTAACAATCATTCTCATCAGGCTTTGAAAACCTTATATAAGTCATCAGGACAGGAGCAGCTACAGAAAAGTCAGAATCAGACATTTTCTTTGATATTAATTCTTCTCTAAAAAAATAAAGCAGTGGCAAAGCAGGTCTTTCTAGGGACAATCTTTAGATGGGCTGGCCCACAGCCCAAAGGGCACATTGGGAACACCCTTAATTTTTAACAGGGACCGAGGCAAGGGAGAGGTAGGTACTTGGGCAGCACCGGGTGCATTAGCTCCACCTACAGTGATTTGTAGTCCTGTGACAAAGGGGTACGTCGGAGGACAGAAAACGGACTATCTTATGCCAATTTTGTATTTTCCTGCCTCACTGAAACACTATACATTTATTAGTTGTTAGCTGTGTAGTGTCAGCCAGTTTGAAATTCTATAGGCAAACTATTAGATGTAGCGAGTATTGTCATGTTAATGCTAGAAAGATGCATTATTGCTATTCCAACTTTTCTCCATTTCAGTTCTTCATCTTTCCCAGTTTGTACTGGTTTGTAGCAGGCATATCCCAGAAGGAAAGAAGGGTGGAAAGGGTGAGGTATATTTTGAAAAAGCAATATCTAGTATAATTCAATATCATTAGATAACTTAATTGTTTGAAAACCAACAGAAAATTATTACTACATTCATGCAACAAACTAGAGATTATAAAACTTTGCAGCATCTTAGCTTTGCCACAAAGTAGGAGGTGTGGTAAAAATAATAACAACATAGAGAAATAGTGTGAGTTCCAATCCAGGCAAGAGACTAAGTGGCTTGGGTTCTGTTGGTCTGTCCTGTCATTTGGGCAGCTCAGGCAACCTGTTTTGCTACATGATCTGAAATTTCTTAAATACTGATACAATATTCATTCATTATTTCGACAAATATATAAATATATTTCTGGAGCCTGAGATCCTAAACTCAGCACTGAACAACAAAAAGTCCCTTGTAACTGCTAACAAGCAGCAAGGAAAAAGAACACAATAAGTAGATAAATAAAGTGATTTCAGAGAGCAATGAAGGCTAAAAGAGTAGCTAACATTTGTGCTCACCACAGTATGCCGAGTGTGCGACAGTTTGTATGTCTTTGCGACTGTCCAAGAAGGAAGTATTTTCATTGTTTCCATTTTACAGATGAAGAAACTAAGCCTTGAGAGGTTAATTAAACACCCAAGGTCATACACTGGGAAGGACAAGGCTGGGGGTTTAACTCTGGCAGTCTGGCTCTGCATCCCCTGCACTTAGCCACAAGGCCACACTCTTTTAGGCAAAGAGTAAAGCAAGGTAATGTGAGGGAATGGCTGATGGGGACCACATTCGATAGGCTCACTGAAGGTCTCCCTGAGTGACATGTCACCTAGGAGAGGTGAATGAAAAGAGCCCTCCATGAAAACATAAATAGAAGAAGAATGTTTCTGGAGCTCCTCTGGTTTAGGATTAAGACACCTTGCTCTAAGAAGGGAAACAAAATATTAAAAAGTACAACCTTGAACATCCAGGATTAGAAGAGATTTAGAAGCTGTTCCAGTTTCAATCAAATTATATCATGTTAAAGTGATCATAGTCAAAGATCTCTCCTGGTAAATGTCACATTGCACTTGAAAATATGTGGGTTATTTTCAAATATCTTTTGATATTGATCTCTAACATAATTCCACAGTAATAAGAGAACAGACTCTGTATGATTTCAATACTTTTAGACCATGAAATTTCTGCACCTGGTCTTAAGTCTCTGGATATGTTCTAGGGTCTCCTAGTTTATAGTCTATGGGAACTTGTATCCTACTCTTGTGTGAAAATTGTATAAATCTTAATTGTGTTGATAATGCTTTTCAGGTTTACTCTATTCTGCTACTGCTCTATACCTTCCTTCTATTAATTTCTGAGAGTTTCATAGTGAAACTCCAACTAATAATCTTAGTTTATTGACTTACAACAAGTGTAAAACATAGTGGAACTATATGTAACTTTGTTCTGTATTTTCCAAGTCTCCTGTAAATGTGTTAACATATTTTCATAATTTACAAAAATAAAAAAGATGAATTATATCGTGTTAAAGTGATCACAGTCCTCTGACAATACCATCTTTCTCAACATATCCTGCGAGGCTCCATCCAGTGCTGATTCCCTCCCCAGCACTGCTCACAAGAGAGCTGCTTCATCCCCTGTTCCCCCAATAAGATGAATCACCCAGCAGATCCAGCTCTCCCCCTCCTCCTCCACAGTGAACTTCCCTCATTAATTAACCTTGTCTGGAAGTGAGTGGAAGAGCTGATGAGAAGCCGTGACATGACACAGCTGAATAACATCCCTATTTATCTGTTCATTCTCAGTAAATAAATCTAACAGCTTATAAAACATTCAAATAAAACTGGTAATCACCCCCCCACCACACAATAAACACAAATAAAAAGAAACAGCGATGATAATTTCTCCATACTCCCAATATTCTCCCTAATTTATTACCATTGTTTGCTTATTTCTTTCCCCTTAGTTAAAGATTCAAGATGTTAAGCCTTGCTCGATGCAGGTCACTACATTTTCCTCCATTTTTTCCTATGACCTTGGCACATGGGCTGTTCTGACTTTCTCCGTAACTTTTCAGGGTCATCATTGTTGTCACGGACAGTAATAATGGTAACACAAGTGCCACTTACTGAAGCCTGGCAGGGACTGTGCCATTTTCTACTGATTTTACCCAAGCCCCACAACTTCATATAAAAACGTCCTCTGTGCCGGGCATTGTTCAAGGCTTACATTCTCTTATTATGCCTATTTTGCAGGTGGTGAAGCTGAGACTTCCAGAGCTTCAATACTTTGCCCACGGTCATTCTTATAGTTCTTAAGTAGCTCCTAAGGAGTCAGGATTGAGCCAGGCATTTAGGCTCCAGAGCCCTGTCTGCTCACTGCTCTGTGTCAGTGCTTAAAATATGAAGTCCAAAGAAGGGCTCGGCACAAAATGGACCTCAACAAAGGAAAAATAAATTTAAATTTTTAAAAGAAAAACCTCTTGCTTGATTAAGACCTTCCCTTGGTATCTCAGCAGATTCCACAGCACCAGTTTACAGAGATTTACCTTTCTTTCTAGGGTATATGATACCCGCTCATATAGCCATGGTCAAGAATTCTAGCCAAAGAAGTGCCAACCAGTATCTGCTAATCAGGTTGACAGTGGTATATAAATTGGAGTTGCTTCCACACCCCAGGCCTCAGGAAAGTTGCCCTCTCTTCTCCAGTGAGGTTTCCCTGCTGTGAGCTGACATTCCTTGTCTCTGTCTCCATTTGCTGTGTTATCTGATGGAGTGAAAGTGTTAGTCACTCAGTCATGTCCAACTTTTTGTGACCCCATGGACTGTAGCCTGCCAGGCTCCTCTGTCCACGGAATTCTCCAGGCAAGAATACTGGAGTGGGTAACCATTCCCTTCTCCAGGGGATCTTCCCCACCCAGGGATCGAACCCAGGTCTCCCGCATTGCAGATGGATTCTTTATCATCTGAGCCACCCTCTAGACCAGCCACTTTTTAAGCCTCGGGGGCTTCGTTGTTGGCCACCTATCTTCACATAATGGGCCTCTCCTTTCAGTTGCAGTGCATCAATATTCTACCTTCTTGAGTAGGTCTAGGTCTGGGGGAATTTCCTAGGTATAGCACAGTAGAGCAAAAGGAGATAATGTAATCAGGGAAATAAGAGAAGGAAGGACTCACGGGGTTGCCTCCTTACCTCCTGTCCCTTGGATGGGACCATTCCATTTTATACTCTATTCGTAAATGCCCACCAGCAGCACTGTCATTTCTAGAGTATTTATCCACATACATGATGATATCCTGACGTCTCAGGGTGTGGTGGAACGTCCTGGTCTGGGAAACAGACAGAGAATCTCTGTTATGTTGATACCGTGCTGAGAATCACTCCTTAAAAAGCCTCAAATTCAGGAGTTCCCACTCTGACACACGCAAACATTACTAACAGAGGGTGGGAGAGCTCCAGATACTTAAAAACAAGCAGTTTCCCCATCTGGGATAACTTGGCTATGAATTTGCCTGTAGCTATGTGTTAAGCCAAACGATTCCTGAAACCTGTCCAGCCTTGTCATGGTCTAAAGACTCAAAGTATAAATAATAATAGAGAAAAATACTTTGTAGGCTCACTAGTTTATTCAGCCTGCTGATATAATTCAGCTTTAAGACTCTTTTATCAATATCCAAACATGAAGTAACAAAAGCAGAAATTTAGAGGGTGCTAATTAGCTACAGGAAATTCTTTTTGTCTATTCTAAGCCCACAACCATTGTCATGTTTTAAGTTAGAAACTTCTCTTGTTCATTTTTTAAAATTCATTATTGTATCTGTTCTGTAGAGTAAGGCCTCTCCATAATTTTACCAGTGATTTGTTTTATTCGGGGTGTCATAGATGCCCATGGGGCTTCCCCGGTGGCGCTAGTGGTAAAGAATCCACCTGCCAATGCAGGAGACAGAGACGTGGGTTCGATCCCTGGGTTGTGGAGATTCCCTGGAGGAGGGCATAGCAACGCACTCCAGTATTTTTAGCTGGAGAGTCCCATGGACAGAGGAGCCTAGCGGGCTACAGTCCATGGGGTTGCAAAGAGTCAGACATGACTGAAGCGACTGAGCACTAGATGCCTTTAAGGATTTGATGAAATCTGTAGCACCTCTCCCAAGGTAAATGTATTTTGCATCAGGAAGTTCTTGAATCACTGAAGTGTATCCAGTGATTTCGGGTTACAAAACGCTATTTAATGTGATTAATCTTTGATACTTATTAAGAAATCAAGTTAGTGCATCTTCCAGAACATATTTCACCAATATTACAATAGTCATTTCCTTCCTCCTCATTTCTCACTCCCTTATGTCCATTTAGTGTTAATAATACGTACTGAAGTTCTGTGACAAAAGACATCAACTCCTAGAGTACAGAAGGACAAAGAGAAGATTTCCATTCTGACCCCCACATGCACACAGAGATAATCTTCTGAAAAAGTACTTGTCAGAAAATATTTTTATAAACATAATACTGACTATTAAAAGATTCAATCTGTAGTTGAGAATTATTTCCTGTGGCACATGGTCCCCTGTTTCCTGTTCACTTTAGTGTGCAACAGAGTCACGTCACCAGGATTTTCAATGTCAAGCTAGGTCAATTTTGGAATTGAAGGCTTTTCATATGCAAACATATTCCTGATTGAATGCGTATACTGACAAGACTCAAGATGATAGCAAACTAGAAGGGAATTATTACTGTTTCAATCATCTGGAATTTTAGTTCTTCGTTTAAGTCTTATTAAACCAAGTCTATGATACTAAGATATCAACCCCTCCCTCTTGATCACCTCCCACTTTAATGTGCTGCCAAAATCAGTTGAATCCATCTGCTCTTATTGCCATTCCTCCAATTTAGTGCCTTTTTTCCAGATCTGTCACGAGAAACCCCCAAATTACCTCCCAGAAAATTTACTTCTCCAATCTGTCCTGAACTCAGCTCCATGGAATATCTTCCCAAAGTCTCAGTGATCATTTACTTCTCTACTCCTAAGACTTCAATAGTTCACAGTGCCAACATATTCAAGAATCTGATCCTTGCCCACTACCATCTCCATCATTCTTTCTTAGAACTCCGAATACTGATGCTCTAATAAAATCAGTCCAATCATCTTTCTTGAAATACATTTGCATACTCACACTGCTATCCTTTTGACCATGATATTATTTTTCCCCTAAAAATGCCTTTCTGCCACACTTCCACCTGGAGAACTTTTACTGAACCAATATGGCACCACTCAAACATCACTTCTTTTTGCATTTCTCCCAATCCACCTGTCCCTTCTCTGTGCTAAAATAGCATTTTAAGTTTTTACTAAAGCCCTCTGTGCCTCGGTTTTCTCACCTGCAAGATAAAACTCTTAATAGCATATAACCCAAAGAATCTTCCTACAGATCAAATGAGATAACACAGGTTCTGCTATCTTGTCTCCATTTTATAAAGCACTTTCATATAACCTCATGTGAACCTCACAATTTTTGGTAATTATCTCCTTCCAATTTTTGAAGACAGGTTAAAAACTGAGCCATAGAAATATGAATTGACTTGTCTAGAGACATGTGAATGGTAAATGGCAAAACTGAGAGAAATATCCAGATCCTCTCATTTCAGATTCCTTCTTCATTCCTATATACTGCAGTAGATACTGGGTACTTTCTTATTCTGCTTTCTTCCCTTAGCACCCAGCACAGTATGCTGCATGTAATTGCCATTCAATACATGTTAGCTGAATAGAATTGCATGCTGTCTTTCTTCTGAAATAGCAATGAAAATGTTGACAGTCCTGAGTCCTATAACATACTACTACAGAACCTGCTAATTGACATCAGTGTCTTTTAGATGTGACCGTTTGATCAGCTATGCACCCAGATGATTATACCATGATCTGGCTCACCTTCTCCATCTTGCCTACTAGGATATCATCACTCTTTACCAGTGCACCTTCTGAAAATCAGAATGTACCACATCTATAGCATTCCCTTGAGCCATCAGCTGAGAATTCCTTTTAGAAAACACAGTCATCTTAACCTCATTTATTCATCATCACTTCATATTAGCATCTGTTGATCACCATTTTCTTTCTATTAAATCATCTTTCAAGGCTTTTTTTCTGTATATTAACATTTTGAGGCTCTATCTCTCTGAAAAGTATAACAGTATTCAATAATAAACTGCCTTCCGCTGCAACTCAGTGATATGTTAAAGATTGCTTAAAAACATGTTAAGTGTTGTTATGGGAAGACTGGTTCTTTCTTTGCCCAAGAGGCTAATTGATTGTGAAGAGTTTTAATTGTACCAAGAGAAGTTCAGCTTGGGGGTACACCCAGCACTGGGCTTCCCGGGTGGTGCTAGTAGTAAAGAACGCAGGAGACATAAGAGACTCAAGTTCAACCCCTGGGTCGGGAAGATCCCCTGGAGGAGGAAATGGCAACCCACTCCAGTATTCTAACCTGGACAAACTCGTGGACAGAGGGGTGACAGTTCATATAGTCATGAAGAGTCGGACACGACTGAAACAAATTAGCGCACACACACAAGCACACCCAGCACTAATGTAGGGGACAGTGGGGTTTTGGTCCTTCTCTGGAGGTTTCTAAAAGCATACACGGAATTCATCATGTAGGAGTCTCTCCTCCTACACAAGTGTGAACAGACTAGATACCATCTGGGTGTTTCTTCGTACCTGAGGTTGAGAAACATTCCAGGTGTCCGGACATATCAGTGCTTCCCCTGAAGCCTCACGTCAGCTCTGTGTTGTCTTGAAGTGACGACTATGGTATTCCAAGCTTCACAAAATGTAACTGTCTTGTCAAATCAATAGATGAATTTTCAGGGAAGACCAAAAATTCTGTCAACCCATTCAGCCTTTCTAAGACCGCGCATATATTGCCTTTCAATCAACCCAGACACCCAGAATAAATTGAAGGAGAAAAAACTTCCAGAGTAGAACTTACAGGCAGAGGTTATCCTGATGAAAAATGCAAATAGAGGAGAGAACCAATAAAATCAAATTTTTAAAATCCTATTATCTCGTTTTAGTCCCTGCTCACCTCTGCACAATGGTCCATTACAACGTGGTTTCCAGTGTCATTTTAAATATAACTGACATTGTTTCTGATCTTAAAGAATTTACTTCCCATTACCAAGGCATGACAGAAGTTCTAGCTTGGGATATGTCATTTCTGCCGGGACTAATCAGCTAGCTATTTTACCAACTAGAGGCATAATCACTAGCCATTCTGCGAAGTGTCTGTAAACTCTAAGTATGTCAGTAACTGCAGCCCAGGCATGCCGCTCACTTATAGGTAGCTCCTTTTCCATTATACAGCTTTTATAAAACAGGTAAACAAGCAAGAGCATCCCATTTTTGAGTAATTCTAGATCTTTCCAGTTTGGTTTCCTGTGTCTTTGCTACCTAAGAATAATGAAAATGACAATCAGTTTGAAAATGATGTCAATGATGCAAAGATTAACGACCTTTCTGTATATACAGTTATTTAACTAATGAATGCCCTTCCAAAATTATGATAATTTCTTTGTAAGTATATTCTCAAGCTACTGGATTTTTATAATATCATCTACCATGAGGCTTTGGCCAATTAAGATTTTTAAAAGAAAGAAAAAAAAACAGACTTTAGAACTAAAAAGTAAACAGAAGCACAGTTCCTCGTTTTTTCAGGCTCAGCACTCTTTGATGTACTGATGTACTGAGATGCCTCAACAACAGTTGCAAAGGTCCACAATTTCTGTTTCCCTAAAGTAATCTCTGGATCCAGTGGTCCAAAGCAGCAGTTACCTAACTTTGCAGATTTCAAGGGTTTCAAGATACGTCCCTTTTCTAACCCTCCTTACCTCAAAACCACCTTACTGAAGAGTGACTCAGCCCATAGGCTATTACATCAGACAGCCAAGGATTTAAACTTGGTCCTGCCTTTCCTGACTCCGTGACCTTAAGTATATTGTTTAACTTCCTTAAGTGTCTGTCTCCTCTCCTGTAAAGTGAGAGTGCCAATAGAAGCTCCTTCGTGAGACTCTTATGAAATAAAGTGGGTAGGACAGTCATAGTGAGCACTACAGCAATATCTGGTCCATGGTGAGCGCGCAATTCATGTCCATATGTGAAGTTCTGTGTTTATGGAACTCATTTTATGAATTTGATAAAGGTTGATCTAGACAATCCAAAACCTGAACTTCTACACGTCTGCATATGCACCTGTAACCATGGAAAATAGTAATTCATCAGTAATAGTTCAGATTGTCTTCTGGAAGTCACATACACTCTAGAATAATAAACGATTTCTTCTGAGTATAGAAAATGCATTTATTTCTGGGAAATTTTTCCCTGCTTAAGTATCCTGAATATTGATTTAAATATAAGATACAAAATATAACTGAAGTACGTCATCTGTCCCTTTAACAAAAGAAACACGGATCAAACGGTTTTCTTTGTTATTGATTTAACATCATGGCAAGACTAATATAGCCCTTTAATGCAAGAAATGAAGTAGGGGGCAGGGCCAATTTGATGTTGTTGATCTCTGGAATAAATGGAGCTTCTAGGCTCCTGTAAGCCAACAAAGGCTCCAGTTTGCTTAAACTATCTCCATACATATAAACAGAACCCTCTGAGGAGAGATGAAGGCAGGAGGGGAAGGGGATGACAGACGATGAGATGCCCTCCACTATCAGACTAAAAGAATGGCCTCAAAGTGCTTTGAGTAAGAAAACTCAGATTTAAACAAAAGAATCATCTCTATAATCAGTTCTCAGCTTTCTATAGTAATATTCAAGAGAGAGAAACTTTGGGCTGCTGCCTTAACTCTGTGTGTGTGTGCGTGTGTCTGTGTCTATGTGTTTAATCTGAACTATCAGTGGGCAGTGGATATTGCTAAGTTGCCATGTTGGAAACATAACTTTCAGCTCATTGTTTGCAATGGTCCACAGAAGCAATCCATATAAGTTATCATTTGACTGATAGCAGTATTTACACCTCACTTTCACCAGGGTTTTTGTACCTGCCGTTTATTCTCCCTGGAGTATATATCGTCCTCACATAGATCCACAGGTCACACCTACATTTCATGCAGATTTCTGTTCAAATGTCACTTCCCTCACCACCTCCTATAAAAATAGCTCAAGCACACCCTCTGTACTCCATCATCTGCTTTATCCTGCTGCCTTATTGTTCTTCATAGCACTTACAACATAACACAGTTTCATAAATTTGTCTGTATAGGATTTGTCTCCCCCACCTCAATATAAGCTGAAGCTCCTAGAATAGTTTTGGTCACATAATAGAAATTCAATAAACATTTAAAAAATAAATTTATAAATATTGAACATCATTTATCCTAAAGCCAGAACACAGTCCTTTCTTTGGTCAATATTCTAGTTCCTTTAAAGGGGATAGAGAGATGAGAATATTCATCCAATAGAATTATATAATTTTTAGTTTCCAGGCCCTATTGCTAAGATACTTAGAAGTTTTCTTCAGTTTTCCTTTTAAAAAGGCTTCACTAATGGTTGACATATTCTATGACATATTTTTCACACTATCATATTCAGTTCTTTAAAAATCAACATGTATTTAACTTGTATCCCACTTATACCCAATTCTAGTGTCTAGAACTCTGGAAGTACAATCAAGAGTCACTTGATTATTACTTGGTAGTTCTGAATATATTTAACAGGTCTCAACAGCTCCTTGTTAAATGTCCTTCAAACTCATGACTTCTTGTAGAAATCATGAAAACAGAGTGGCTTAATATGGGCACAGCTGGTGAGGGGATTCAGAAAATTCCATCCCCCCACCAGCACACCGCTGCTGACTTGCTCTGCACCTTTGGACAAGCAGCCTTGTTACTCTGGGCTTCTATTTCCTTGCTGGAAACAAAATAACAGGACTTGCCTTCAGTGTTCTTTAGTCATTTGATGGCTGAGATTACTTCCTCCCTGGAGTATACTCTCTACATTAGGGTGAAAGCCCCTCTGGGTGGAATGGAATAGGATCTGCCTAAATAGGAGCAGCCCCTGACTCCTGGGAAGAGAGAGGCTAAGACCTGCAGTAAATTCCAGTGAAGGCCACACAGTTACCAAGAGCTGCCATGTTGCCTTGTGGTCACTGCTGGTTTGAGAAAGATTCCAGCAAACATTTAACCCAGTCACTGCAACAAGGGAGAGGAGGTCTGGAAAGGATTTTCTAATTCTTCAGGAGGGCTCAGACGACTTTATACTTTGTCCTATGGATAGTCTAGACTCTGCAAAAACAATCTAGATCCTAAATTGAGGCAAAAATAAAACAGTGGTCTGAGATTAATGCTATCTTGCCTTATTCCATGAGCAGTGACAAATTTCTTTTCCTTACTCTCTTTAATACAATACATATTCACCTCTCTGTTAATGCCAAATATAGCACAATATCATGTTCTTATTAAATTTATCTCTTTTTCCCTTTGTTTGTTTTCAATTGGCTTATTGTTGCCTGAAACGGTTGTAAGTTTCCAGTTGAAGGGAAATGCATCTTTTAACCTGCCTGGAATAGCCCTAGAGGCAAAGTCCTTGAGTTCTTTAATGATGAGTGGTGTTAACAATATCATAATTGTCAAACTCCTCAAAGAAAAGTAGCATGGAAATGTAAAGCATTCTTAATCTTAAGCTGTTCTTTTGTAATAAACTAGTGTCTTCTCTCTGAAATGTATCTTTTCCCTCTGTCCACTGGACAGATCAGGGGAGTGATACAGTTTGGCTAATGACCCATTAGCATCCAGATCCCAAGCACCTTGGCACAGTGGAGGAATGTTAAGTTCTGTGGATTTTACCTCTAGGACACAAGAGTGGTGGTGCCCGATACCTCCATGTTGTCATGCCCTCAGCCCCGTAGCTCAAAAACAGTGAATCAGAACCCAGAAGTCAACATGAATGGGTAAGTGAAGCCCCTAACCAACAGACCAAACTGTCACCATGCCATAGAGGGCAACAGAATCCAAAGCCTGGAGAGGCCCCTTGTCCACACTTCCTCTCCAGCCCGTGGTTCTCCTCTTGGGGAAAGAGCATCAGCGGAGTAGAGATGCCACAAAAGCCTGTGACATATCTTGGCCCCAAAGAATCTTTTTCTTGCTGCATACAGAAATCACACCTCCTAATTATGCCATCCAGTCCTGAGAACATTAAAAGGCTAGTGCTCTGCTAGTGAAAATTCATAGGCACCTGCTCTTGATTTTCTTCCTACTTAGAATAATTTTCACACAGCTGTGATATTGCCAAGTGACTATTCAAACGTTGAGGCTCAGACAAGAAGGGATATGTTGGATGTTTGGGTTGTAATGATTTCAGCTCTTCCTCTTTTTTTACAGCATCATTAGTAATCTGTCATTCTAATAATAATAATTCCCTTTTGACATCATGGAGGTAAGAAGAAATCATCACTGACATCAAAAATGAGGTGATATTTCAGCAGTATTATTTCACCGAAGATAAAATGGAAAGCTTTATTACTCCCCATGCCTTTAAAGAAAGCTGAACAAGGCATATGCTGACCCTAGAGTTTATCTACTTGAGTTCCTTCCAGACTGATATGAAATAACTAATTTTAATTGTTCCAGCCAGAGTTTAAGAATGTGGTTTCCCCCAAAGCTTTCCATCTACATAATGGAAACTTTCTCAAAAACAAGCTTTATCCATCCATAACAACCAGGGGAATCAAAAGAAAAGTCTATTGTAACTAAGAACAATTTATAATTTTCAATCTTCAGCATACCTTTTGTTCCAAGTATTTAGGAATTGATTTCACTCAATCATGCAGTCAATACTGATTGTGTACCTGTTGCGTATTACACACTGGACTGGGTACTAGGAAGACAAAGATGGATAAAACAGAATCCTTGGTCCAGAAAACGGAGCAAGCACACAAAGAAAGGGCCAAGATAATAGAGATCTTGTTCAAGGATAATGGGAGGAAGTACAGACAAACCCTGACTTATGTTTCTACTTATGAACTTGCAACTTTACAAGGTGCAAGAGTGATACACATTCAGTAGAAACCACACTTCAAATTTTGAATTTTGATCTTTTCCTGGGCTACCAGTATATGGCACAGTAGTCTTATGATGGTGGGTAGCCACAGCCCTGTGATCATGAGGTTAATGGCTGATACACTTCAGCCATTCTATATCCATTCTCTTTTTCACTTTCAGTGGTTTTCAGTACAGTTTTCAGTAAATTACATGAGATTTTCAATGCTCTTTTTTAACTCAGGTATAATTGCTTTATGATGTTGTGTTAGTTTCCGCTGTACAACAAAGTGAATCAGCTATACACACACACACACATATATCCCCCCCTCCCTTTTGAACCTGCCTCCCACTCCCACCCATCTAGGTCATCACAGAGCACCAAACTGAGCTCCCAGTGCTATACAGCATATTTCCACTAGCTACCTGCTTTACATATGCTTTACACATCTCCCAATTCATGCCACCCTCCCCTTCCCTCCTTGTGTCCAGATATCCATTCTCTACATCTGCATCTCTATTCCTGCCCTGCAAATACGTTCATCTGTGCCAATTTTTTTAGATTCCACATGTATGCAATAATATATAATAGCCAGACAGGGAAGCAACCTAAATGTCCATCAACAACGAATCAATAAAGAACTTGTGGTATATGTATGTGTGTGTGTGTGTGCGAATGTGTGTGTGTGTGTGTGTATGCTATGCTATGCTATGCTATGCTAAGTCACTTCAGTCGTGTCTGACTCTGCGTAACCCCATAGACGGCAGCCCACCAGGCTCCCCCGTCCCTGGGATTCTCCAGGCAAGAACACTGGGGTGGGTTGCCATTGCCTTCTCCAATGCATGAAAGTGAAAAGTGCAAGTGAAGTCGCTCAGTCATGTCCGACTCTTAGCGACCCCATGGACTGCAGCCTACCAGCCTCCCCCGTCCATGGGATTTTCCAGGCAAGAGTACTAGAGTGGGGTGCCACTGCCTTCTCCGTGTGTGTGTGTATATGTATATATATATATATAGGAATATTTTATATATATATAAAATGGAATATTACTCAGCCACATGAAGGAATGAAATTGGGTCATTTGCAGTGTGGCTGAACCTAGAGTCTGTCATACAGAGTGAAGTAGGTCAATGCTCTCTTTACAACTAGACTTTGTGTTAGATGATTTTGCCCAACTGCAGGCTAATGTTAAGTGTTGTGAGCATGTGTAAGGTAAAGACTGGACTAAGCTCTGATGTTCATTAGATCATCTATTATATGCATTTTCTACTTAAAATAGTTTCGCTGATGATGGGTCCATCAGGATACAACTCCATCTTGAGTCCAAGAAGATCTGTAAATGATTATGCCTGGTGGAAGAGGAGAGATTCTCAAAGAGAGTGTGTGATTTTAGACAGCTCTTAAAGGACAGACTTAACCTGACAGAGGTATTAGGGAAAGAACTCTACACAGAGGGAACAGTATCAACACAGAGATGAAAGCAGCAAGTGCATTGAGCAGAAAGAAATCTGGCCCTCAAGGGAATCAGGTGTGAAACCACCTAATTCAGCAAATGCAGATGGGAAAAGGAGTCTTAGTATAATACCAACCCAATGGGCTAATCAGTGCTCAGGATAACAAGAATGTGAAGATTAAGATTGTCTCATTCTAACAAAGCTTTTTGCTTTCCTTGTAAGAAAATGATGACTATCTTCCGACAAGGAGACCTAGAAGACTGTTCTCAGCCCCTAGAATAAGCATGTGGATTTATGTCATTGGATAATTCCTTTTGGAGTTTTCTCAATTTATTTGTCCTTTCATCATTCTGCCCTGTATGGAGGACTGGGATTTCCTTCCGTCACCCGCCTTGAATCTTAGACACTGGTATAAATAGACATTCTGAAAGCAGAAATATGATTTTCCAAGAATCAGTAACTCAAGGAAAAAAAAGAACTAAAATTTTTATGCATTGAAATCTTGGGTTGCAAAATGAATCAGAAAAGGAAGACTCACACAGACCTCAGTCACCCAACGACTTAGTCTGTACACTGTGAGGTGTTTAGATTCTGGGCAATGTCTGGATATTCGGCACAATTTAAGCAAAGCCTACATTTCAGGCAACCTAAGGTTTCCCTTATATGTACCATTTACTAAAATCCCTGGCTTTAAGGATGATAGCTTTTTTCTCACTAAAAGAAAATTATTTGCTCTTCAACTTATTTACTTCTAATGCTGGTTAGCTATTGAGCCTTTCTAGTAATTGTAGCAACTTTTATAAACAGTATTATCTGAGCACCCAATCCTTTTGTTCCAGAGAATTCTCTGCATGTCAAATCCGTTACAATTCATCTGCAATTAAATAACTTTTCAAGTGAACAGCAGCCAATGACATAAAATCTGAATGTGATAACCATGCAAATATTCAATATGTTAAGTGATATTTTAAAAAGCAAATATAGTATACAGCTATTGGATTTTCAGTATGGGCAAAATTTTACCCTCTCTCTCCCTCTTTACAGAAAATACAATTTTATATTCCTGGATTGAATGCCTAATTACTTTTTTAAAAAATAAACTAAACACAAATAAAAAGAAGAAAATCTTTTTTTCTCTATATTTGCAGTGTCTGCATAGGCTTTCTCTTTCTAGCAAGGATAATATGAAACTTTGGTGCTTTGTGTTGCAGAGTATTAGCTGAGCTGCTTTTTAACCACTTGATTTTATTTATTTTTCTTTCTCAAACATCTTTTTCTTCTCTGAATAATCAGTGCTCTCAGTTACTTTCAAATGCATCTACTTCTCTCACTGTAAAGCTAATGTAACCCTGTACAGTACACACCCAAACCCTGCAGGAGCCATTTAAGAGATCTTTTTATTTAAGTCAGCTCTCAGGACAGAAAGGGAAATCACATCCCCAGTTGGTTCCTGACTTTTTCAGTACAAGATACAAAGGCTAGAAAAGAGAACTGGACAAAAAATAGGTGTGTGTGTGTGTGTGTGTGTTTTGCATGTGCTAAAGCCACACAGAGCTGACTCACAATAAACAAACATGCATCAGGGCTGGTTTTCAGTCACTTTATAGACATATGCATTCATAAATTTTGTGACGGTTGTAAGAAGCCGACTTTGATGAGACCAAACTCATAGACGAGCTTTCGATCGCTGGAGCAACCACAGTCTAACTTTATGTTGACAATTTATCAGCTCCTCTCCGTCAAGGAAAATTGTTTTTTAGTGCTTGCCTATTAGCAATCACATGCATAATATGAAATTGAGTTTTGGGGAGGACGGCCTGCCATCTGTCTTTCTGATATTTTTTTTTTCAGTCTTTCATGCTCAAGTTCAGCCCTCTGTGTATCAGAATGCTGTAAAACAGGATTCATCCATAAGATGGGCACTTAGCAAGAAAAATGGGCCAGATACCAGTGCTATCTTAGAACCTACAGACTCTCGAAAAGGGAAAAGCATTGATACCCCAATCTGTGCATTATCTTTTCAGTGCTCTTCAAGTTCTGCCTGCCTCTCAAAGCCAACAGTTCATTAGTGTGCTTCAAGATGCATTGAGACACTTTTATAAAAATAAAAATTCAAAGAGAAAGTGGAAGGCAAGGTGAGGTTAAGGAAATGGAGCGCTAAAGGATTGGTGTGAAGAATGAAAAAGATGTATTTAGTTTCCCTTCCAAGCTCCAATATGCTAAGATTTTTATCAATAATATTGTTTTTCTGCAACAATACCTGCCTCCGGGAAAATCTGCTGGGTAGCTGTCAGGATTATACTTCTCAAAATATGCTTAAGATGATTCTGGTAAATTGATAAAAAATAGTACACGCTGCAATGGAAAGGATTGCTCAAAAGAACATTCCCAAGCCTTTCATGTGTAACTGCATTTGTGAGGCAGGGCATTTATTATGCTATAAATTCCATCACTGATTTTGGCCACTTCAGATTGATTCTGCAGTAACTGTAAGTAATGAACCTTCCAGAGCCAAGGGGGAGGAAAGCTGGAGGAGGAGAAATAGCCAGTACACTTGTGGCTGTGGGAATACAAATCGTAGGCTTCATTTAGTTACAGCTCTTATCAGATCATGCAGCCAATACCCAACAAAGCAGGAAAATATATATCCAGAAAAATCCACTGGTTCCTTGACGTGAATCCAGGAACTACGACTGAAAGAACCCTTCTTAGGGAAAGAAAGACATTTTTCCCTGAGCCTTTACTTCCCAAACTTGTTCTCTCTCACCTTTTTAAAACTTTTTGCCACCTAAAGTATGGGCAGATGTCCATCTTACAAGAGCAACAAAATACAGAGCTGTCTTTTTCTAGGGAAAAGTTATCGCTGCCTGAAGCTTGGCTTCCTGCTGTTCTGAGGTCAGTCCCAGGATATCTCTCTTGTCAGTTCAGACTTTTGGAAAGAGGAAAATTGGTTACTCTGGAGTTGATAACGTGCCTGTTAAGAAACGAACGTAACCAGTGAGAAGAACAGCAGGAGAAACAGCACTCAGACCTGCCCCGGAACCCCCACGAGCAGGGCCCGGGAGGCTGGAGATAGAAGGAGTGAATGAAAGAAACTAAGACAGCCATAGTCTGTGGAGTGGTGAAGCAGTACCATCTAATATTAAAGAGCTCTTCTTTTCTCTGATGTTCTTTACAAGTGAGCGCTAAGAACACAGGCAGGGCATGGGGATGGAACACACTGTGGTTTGGGATCATGGGTGTTGGCAGAGCAAGCAGAGAGACTTCAGGAAGATGGAGCAGCAAGAGGAACATGGAAAGGGATGATGACATGAAAGACAATTTTCACCGGCCAAGGAGGTCCTTTGTTCATTCTAGTCTCCTCTCGTCTCTGACCTCACTTTCATAGGATCCTTAGGAGCGGGGGGCGGGGGAAGCGTTGGGAGGGGCAGTGACCTGGGGTCAGCCCCAGAATGTTGGCTCTGAGGTGATAATATGAGCCTAGGGAGGCCAGGGCTTCAGTGAAGTGTGGACAGGTGATATTTCATGTCAATCCTGGGTCTGTGTCCCCATTCCCTTCCCACCGAATTTTCAAAAAATACAGAGGCACAAATAGACAATCCATCTCAGAGAATGACAGAGCACCCTCACTGTCCATTTGTCCCCAAGGCCAAATACCACAAATTCTTTTGAGATTCTTTGCCTATATGTTTTTTCCCATTCTCTCTTAAGAAACATAGAACTGTAGAGTTGAGAGGTCCATAGATGTGGTACTTGACTACTGTGAGGAAAGGCTGACTTAACAGACTATTGGGACCTTCTGAAATATGCACATTTCTTACTGGGATGTTTGGGGTCTACTACCTGCCATGTGAGGTCTTACATGAGAGACCAACACTATTGCAGGACAAGTCTTTAGGTATGGGCATGCCGAGTTAGCCAAATGGAGAAGCCCAGGGCCAACCATGGGGGTGAGTGCTAGACAACACAAGCAGAGTACCAGGCCCAAAGAGGAGGTTTCCAGCTCCAGAGGAAACCTGAGCAAAAGCCTCTCCCTCTGTGTATCACTGGTTACTATTGACACTCACCATCAGTGCCCACACCTAGCACCTCACTAGCCTATCTGGGCACAGACTACAGGAGAAGGCGAATGGCGTCCCAGTCAAAGACCTGCAACGTCCCACCTTGTTTCCTTTTCTTAGAAATGAAAAGTCATTCACAGAGAAGGACTTGCTTCCAAGCTCTGCCTGATGGTTCTGCCAAAGGCAGAAGGGAGCCCTAATACTTCTGCTACTTCTAATTTGGTGAAATCTGTTATTTCTAGTGCTCGTGTTGGAATTTGAACATATCGCTTAGAAAACCAGAATTCTTAGAAGGACTGAATGCTGGTGAACTCCCAGAACTGTTTGTAGTATCTTTTACAAATCAGAAGAAGATAGAAAAATGAGCCTATCAATAGATAGAAGGATTGTTCTATATTTTTCCAAAATAACTATAGACAATTCAGTAGGGATGTTTATGATTGGTGAAGACTACCATAGAATCCATTTGGTGAGTTGTATAAAAGTTAATTGGAGACTAAAATATTTGTACAGAAACTGAGTCACATGTCATTGAAATCTAAACTCTCTACAGCTATCAGTTATGTAATAGTCATTGTTTTTGTCCAATAGCTACCAAGAAAATTAATAGAAATAATCTGTAAATTATTAAAAGCTGGAAGTAATCATCAGCACAGATATTTGTAAATAGCTCTCATATATGTAATGCCTACATGCGTGCTCTGTCTCTTCAGTCCTGTCTGACACTTTGTGACCCCATGGACTGCAGTCCGCCAGGCTCCTCTGTCCATGGGATTTCCCAGGCAAGCATACTGGAGTGGGTTGCCTTCTCCAGGGGATCTTTCCCACTCAGGGATCAAATCTGTGTCTCCTGCATTGCAGTTATATTCTTTACCTCTGAGCCACCAGGGAAATCCCATATATGTAATGACTAATACCAAAAATAATCTTATAAAGTGTTTTTGGTAACTTGGTAGAATATACTAAGCCATGGTCTTAAAATTAACAAATGCAGGTTTTAGTCCTGATTTTGCCATTTGGTAAGAGCTGGACACAACTGAACAACTAACACTTTCACTCTCACTTGCCATTTGGTATATATTTGATCTTAGGGAACTCATTTCGCCTCCCTCAATCTGTGGAAAGCAAATAACAGCACCCTTTCTGAAATAGAGTTATTATGAGGTTAAATGAGTGAAAATGTTCTGAAATCTCCAAGTGTCTGTTAGTAGCCAATATTATCCTTATTGGATTATAACAGTAAAATCTAGGATTTTTTTTAGCATTTCAGAAGATATTGGCTTAGCTCATGTTTATCACTACAAATTGAGCTTTTCCCCATTTTATTTCTGGTCTTGATGCATATATTTTTGTTTAGAAAGGTTGTTTTTAATATTAATAGAAGCCTACAGATTACCCATTTTACTTCTGAGGAGGACACAGGACAGGAAGTCTGTTCTCAAGAGGAGGAGGAAATGTCTGGAAGTCACCACCATGGCTCCATCCTCACAGTGGGGACTGTGGGTTGCCTCAGGGAAACGGATTCCGGAAGTGGCCGTGAATCCACTGTTGATGTGATCAGGCTGCATAAAGATGGTGCTCACTTTGGTTATTGTTATTAGCTTTCTAATGTTAATAGTAGCCAACTGTGAATTTGTTTAGTGATTGACACCTTAAATATTGCTCTTTGCATTGAGATCAAGTGTTTAGTTACCAGAGTCAATAACTAGTAATACACTTTATGATCCCTGAAAAAGAAATAAGGGTGCTCTTCAGGGCAAGAATAAGCCAAACTCACTGGACATTTCCTATGGTTCCAACAGGGTGGCTTCTTGAAGTATCTAGTTGTATTCCAGGAGTGATATACCACAAGGGGAATCTTACCAGTATATATTTTCTAAAGATAATTTTGTATTGACATTTTTTCAAGCATTAAGGGAGCAGTGGACAATTCCAGACTCAGCTGGATCAGAAGAGGAATTGAGAGTGGCAGGAGATACAGGAAGGTCCATGGAAAGGGCGAACCTGGAGGACCATCGGAGCTGTATTTCAGCTCTGGAATCACAGACACTTTGTCTCTGTGGCCTCCAGGTCCTTACCTACCAAATGGAAATACCTGCTCTTCCTCCTTTAGAGGCTACTCCTTTAGAGGATCAAAAGCAGCAAAGTAGGTCAGGGACAGTGGGCTCTCACCCAGTACGCAGATGCAGTGTCCAAGCAGTTGCTCATCAGTTGAGTACCTCCCCTGGTCTGTGTCCTGGGAGGTAGGTAGAGAAATAAAAGACACACTCTGTGCCTTAAAGGCACAGAGGGAGACAGAGGGAGAGACAGGAAAAGAACAATCCCAGGTACTCATCTCTAGTGTTGATTGGGCGGTAGAAACAACAGTAGAAATTCAAAGGAAAGGGGACAACTTTGGGCTAGAGTAGCCAAAGAAGAGAAGAGATTTGATACAGATCTTGACAAGTAATTATTATTATTACTGATGGAGGGGGATAGGGAAGGAATTCCTGGTCTGAGCGGTGTGTGCATAAAGGTACAGAGAAGCTGAATGCAAGGCAGCTTGGGAGATGATGTGCAAAGCATTTGGGGTCTAGGGAGGGAAGTTATGGAAAATGAGGTTATAAACACTCTAACTAAATGGTCCCAAGACTTTCATGAAGCTAAAGGGACCAAATTTTTTTTATTCCAGAATCAAGTTTCTTGAATATTGAATAATAAGAGTAATAATTATAATAGTTTCTGTCTAAATGATGGTGTATGTTTTCAAGGTATCTTAGATGCACTGCCTGCCTCATTTGGTTCTTTTAGCAATTCCGTAAGGTAGCGGTGGTAAGGATGCTCATGCCCATACGACACAGGGGAATCGAAGGCTCGCTGAGGCTGTGGGGCTGCTCCAAAGTTCCACCACAAGGAGATGAGGGAGACCATGTCACTCCTGGTCTGCTTTCCCCTGTGTGAAAATACTTCAGGAAGGTGAACCTGGCACCAAAATGCCAGATGGGCCAGTGTGGGGAAAAAATAAGAGAGCCCAGTTAGGAAGCTGCCCACCAAGTTGCCCAGATATAACATCAGTAGTAAGAGACATGGTAAAGAAGAATTCTCAAGCCTTGTTGGTGGATTGGCTCTGGGAACAGAGGATCAAAGACGAGCCCAAGAGAAATGATGCACTCCATACTTTGAGCCTTAGTGATGAAATGGAAGAGTTACTAAAAATAGAGAGTGGTCCAAGGTTCTAGCCTAAGAGCTGAACACTAGCCTTACCCACATTTCTCCTTTACCCTCATGCCCACAGGCTGCCAGCCATTCCTTTCATTCACCTTCCTGTTAGCCCACTCACACTCTAAGTACAGATAGACGGAGATGAGCTCCTTAATGACTATGATAGACCCAATGCCTGGCTAGAGCACTGCTTGATGAAGGCTACGTAAACACTGATCATTTGAATGAATGAATGAGTGAATAAATTACTGAATGAGTGCCCTCCCTTATGGTTTTCTTCGTATATCTCAAGTCATATGATCTTTTCTTTAAAAGCAGTTCCCACTTTGTCTACAAAATAGTCATCTTCCCTTTGTAAGGCAATCACTGCTTTCTACCATCCAGCCAGTTTTCTGTGCCCCAGCCTTTTCCCCTTACTCTCCTTTCTTCTGTCTCTGCCCTCCTCTCAATTCCTACACACCAACAGCAATCTTGTATCTTTGGTTTTGGCTTATAGTAGCTCTTGGCCTTACAGGCCAATCAGATCCTACTGGTCCATAAACATTTAGCTCAAGGGCTGCCTCCTCCTAAAGCCCCTCCCCACTGTGCCTAGCCAGGACATTCCCCCATACGCTTTGCATTTCCAGGGATTCTTTAGGGTGGGCTTATATTTATGTCCCTAAGTCTGTTCCCATAAGGCCTGGCACAATGGTAGCACCTACTAAGGGTTCAAACTGCAAAAGAGCTGCTTAGGGAAGAAGGCAATAAGCTTTATATTCATGTGTGAAAGTCCTCAGTTGTATCTGACTCCTTGTGACCCCATGGACTATACAGTCCATGGATTCTCTAGGCCAGAATACTGGAGTGGGTAGCCTTTCCATTCTCGAGGGGATCTTCCCAACCCAGGGATGAAACCTGCATCTTCTGTGGCTCCTGCATTGGCAGGGGGAATTATTTACAA
>NW_011494814.1:61747-67987 GCF_000754665.1 Bison bison bison | reverse complement strand
TGTGCCACCTGGGAAGTGTGGGAGACTTGGGTTCAATCCTTTGGTCAGGAAGATCCCCCAGAGATGGAAATAGAATCCACTCCAGTATTCTTGCCTGGGAAATCTCATGGACAGAGGAGTCTGGTGGGCTACAGTCCATGGGGTAGCAAAGAGTTGGACACGACTGAGCAACTAAACAACAATTATATAAAGAAAGTGCTTCCCTTTCTCTGCCTTTTAAGATGCAAAGTAAGTTTGCTTTAATATCCAGTGTGTTTTTGTTTTTTTTTTTTAATCCCTTACTCAGCAGAGAAAGCCCATTCAAACAAAAGGAAGAAACTGACATATTTTGGATTGACAGATGTCAAGGGACACTACCATCTAATTTCCGTGTTGATTAATTTGAAGGTAATTTTCTGGTAACCCAGGCTTCCAAAACAGTATTTTAAGTGGCATGTTGGTAAAAGAAAATTAATTTTTCTGTGTTAAACTTGCCAGCTTTTGAATTAATTGCATGAGCATAGCAATCAATTAATAAATTGTTAAGCAAACAAGGGAAAATCGGTCAATTAAAAATGACAAAATTGATTCCAAGGGTAGATAAACCAAAAAATTGTCATAACACTCATTTCTAAGTTTGACTATCCTGCCTCTGTACGATCTGCCTCCCACTTTTCACACACCATTCAAATTGTTGAAGCTTTATTATAATTTCTTATAAATAAATTACCACCTAAGCCGCCTTTGCTGCTTTAGTGGGATTAAGGAAATCAAATACAAATAGCAGTTATCTGGGAGCTCAAGGAGAAGGTCACTGCTTTGGGGGAGTGTGCCACCCAGAGTACTCTGCACAGGTGTTTTTGGAAGGAGAGCCCTGGCCACGTGGACCAATGTTCTCTAAACACTTGCCAGTCTTCTGCAGGAGTAACCGCTATACATTGTCTTTCTCCTGGTCATAAACTCAGACGTATTCCAGAAATGGGACAAAGCGGCGAGCAGCAGGACTGAGTGACTGTGTTTGCCTTCTTGGAACATTAAATTTGAATCTTTGTAAACGCAGTGCCTCTGTACTTTTCCATATGTCGCCAAACGCAGCCTGGGATACCTGGATTTGGTCTCCTGGCCTGGATTAGAAAATTTGTCCCCCTGCTTAAAAAGACAGATGCTTTGGAAGTAATACTTAGAGAAAATAGAAAGGATAGAATTTGTCTTGCGCAAGTATCTGCAGGCTTCATAGGCTTTATAACTTGGAGCACCTTTGTGGCTGTTCACCTGGCCCGCTGTGCTTTTCTTCTGTCCTGACTCAATGGTGTGTTTTATCAGACTGTTCCCCCTCTGTCCTCTCAGATGTGGACTAGAAAAACCAGGGATTGGAGCAGGCACATCACTAATTCCCTCAGTTTCCAATAGCATTTATCATAAAGGATATGTGTAAAATTTCTAGAACTATTTATGTTTCAGCATGTAGAAGATTTCTGAATTCACTCTGAAAAAGTGACTAAAGACATACATCTAAACTTCTATGTCTTACTGAATCTTCACTTGGATGTTGACAATGGCTCAATCTTAACAGAACCAAAACAAAACACACTCCTCAAAATGTTTTGCCATCCACTAGTCCTTTCCACTCCAGTAAGTGGCACCATCTTCCATCCTGAGCAAAAGCTTAGGAGTATCCTTTGAGTCCACTCTTGACCTCAGACCCTATCTAATACATCAGCAAATTCCATCAACTCTACCTTCAAAACCCACAACCCAACTACTTCCCATCATTTCCTCCTGGACCACCATCATCTCCCTCACCAGGACTTCTGTAGGAGCCTCCTATTTGGTCTTCCTGCTTGCACTCAGGCCCCCAGAGCAGCCACTGACAACAGCCAGAGACATTTCTCAGATCTTATCCCTCTCCTCTGTGGGTCCTTTTCATCGCTACAACCCCTGATCCAAGAACAGTGTCCAGCAATAGATTCATCTCAGCAAAACTTTTGGGATGAATGAAATCATGGAGTTTGAATGGGGTACATCAAATGCTGAAGGAGCATTTGGATGTTTGAGAAGCATTATCTGACCAGTTATAGACCAGGAGAAGAGTAAGACACTGCCCCTGAAGCTGAGTCACTCATACATCTGCCCGCCCTCTGCTCACCTTATTCCTCCCTTCGCCATTGCTATGGAGCAGAGGATGTTGTGGGTGAGGAGGGGGGTGGGGTTATGTCTGCCTAAACCAAGGCAGGAATTTAAAAAAAAAAATCAAGTGCTGATTCTGGTTCTTTTAAACAGTTGCATACTTACTTGGCAGTCATGATAGCACAAGTCACTCCTATAATCAAAAGAATCATTACTTGTTTTGCTAAAATCCCAAGGAAATAGCTCAAGATGTGATATTTCAGCACTAATGAGGTTGTGCCTGAAGAAGTGGGATTTTAATTGTGATGGATTTAGAGAATCCACTGCAAAACTGCAGGAGAACAGCATGCTCTTTCCAGTTCCAGGGAAAGTGCATTAATATCCCATGTTTTTGTTTTATTTAGTCTTGGCTGGCTGTGTAGAGAATCACCTAAGGTAATGGCAGAGCTAGAGGGACTACATCAAATAGAACCCTATAAAGAAACTTTATTTTCTCCTCCCATGCTATGAAGGGAGGCTGTAGGACCGAGGAATATTTGTCTTGAGTTGCCTTACAAGCTACTAGATTGATTTCCTTTGCTCCTGACAGTTCTGATCCCAACACAACCTCTCTACCACCTTCCATCTTTCAAAAGTTGAAAGTCACCGCTTGAGAACCCTGGCTTGCTAAGCCTTTACATGGCGGGTGGAGGAAAGGGGTTTCTGCAGGATTTTACTTCATGCCGAAGACTGATGCGGGCTGGGTAGGATCGCTTCTGGTGCAAGTCTGCATATGAGCAGTATTGCTGATTACTTCATTAGAACCCTGTGCGCTTCGAGAGCCATATGCTTTCAAGTTTCTTTAAATGGTATTAGGGAAAAATATCCTCCAGGCATTATTTTTAAAGGGGACTTCAAACGTTCCCCAAGAAAAAAAAAAAAAAACTATAGCACGTTTGAACTCCAGGGGGTTGCAGGAGAAATCTTACTTAGCAAGACTGTGAAAATGGAGCCATCTTTTCAGTTTCAGGGTAAAATAAGTGTTGGTCACAATCAGGGATAAATTTGAAATGTGGATGGAGAAAGATGCAGAAAATCTCCAAATCCTTGAATCCTTACCATAAAATAGCAAAGAAGATGATGACTTGAGGAAGGAAAAAAAAAATTATTTTAATAGTTCTCATCTTACATTCGATGGTATAAAGAGAATGGAAGACTCTCCCTGTATCCTGCAGAGTGCAAAGGTCCACAGTTCTTCCCATTCCGTGCCATGTAGGAGACACTTCTAGAATTATTTTCCCCCTGTGCTACATGTATCCAAACTTATATTTTAAAGACATGGAAAGCAAGGCTACAGGTAGGGGTAAAGCTATTCATTTTTAGTTTCGCTGCAGAGCTCTGCTCCAGAGGTCAAATCAAAGAGACCCTTCTCTAAGTTTTAACCCTCCTTTTCTAAACAGAGTCCAACCTGATGTCATTTAAGGCATTGATGCCTGGATTTCTTCGGCATCATAGTTGCATTATTACATATCAAAAGGACTTTTGAGAAATTCCCTCGAATTGATAATTCTAATTTCTTATGTATAACTATTCTGTATTCACTCAGAGGACAGCTGCATTGTATGCTAAACCATGAATCGGAGAAATTGGTCCCTTTGTATGTAGGTTTGTATTAAATTGAGATGCTCTCTTTTTTCCCCTGTTTGTTCCCACACTTGAGTTCCTGGTGTCAGTTTGTATTTGGCTTCTTGAGCATATTAAAGTTTTTCTAGTGCTTATGATGTTCTTGCCAAGAGCACACTTGCAGCAATCTGCACCAGAACAGTCTTTGTGCCAATTACTTCAAAAAGTATTCTTTAAAATGAAAAGAGGGAGGGGGATTTTTTTTTCAGGGAATTTTTCAGGTTATAGTGTGGTGGTTTCAATTTTAATTTTTCAGTCTGTCTTCCTGAAATGATGACTGATCAGCTCCGGGATGTGTGCATCTTTGGGTTGTTTTCTCTCTTTTTTTAAAAAGCCTTTCTACAAAATGGAAGTTCTGGTAAAGACGTATGCTTAACAGGGATAATCAGTAGGATGGAGGAAACTGCTGATACCACACCCTCATCTATTTAAACAGCTCTGGAAAGGAAACTGCTAGAAGCTTGTTAAAGAGTTTCCAAATGTGTGACTGTAAATGACTATCTCTAATCATGGCTGAATAAACCAAATGCAGCAAATGAGCTGGTGACACGCACCCAAGTCATATGAGTGTTCTGAACTACATATCCTGAATGGATAATAACCCATGTCAGTGCCATGGGGTCCTTTGAAGGTTAAAGTCCTAAGTTTTCATCAAGTTATTTATATAGAGATAGAGACATATTTGGGAAAACAAATGAGGAAAAGTGGGCGGAACGTTCCCCCAGAAATGCACTGCTGGACAGGAGAGGGTCCCTGGGTGAGAGATGAGGAGACTTCTCTTTTCTTCCTGTGTCTGCCACTCACTGGCTGTGCGTCCTTGGGCAAGCACTTCACCTCACTGAGCCTCAGTCTCCACGACTGTAAGGTGGGCGGATGCACGAGGTAGTCTGCAAGGCACTCCCCCAGCCCCAGCACACTGTCTCTCTGGGGGGCCACACACAAAGAGGATTTGGCAGGGAGTGGATTCATTCACTCCACAAAGCAAGACGTTTTGAGAGGCCTGTCATTCCTAGAAATTGCTCTCATTAAGGATGAGATAGAGGGCAGAATGAAGCAGCCTTATAAAATATCAGCTATAGCAGATGGAGGGCAGGTTGAGAAACATTTCAGAAAATGTCCTTTCCTAATCAATGCCTAACACGTAACATCCAGGCCTCACGAAGAATGGAACCAAGATAATACAGATGGTAAGTTATAGAGGTTTAGGGCTTTGATGATGGCTCAAAGCTTCATGTTTAAACATGCCAGATTTAACAGACACCACAGCAAGGAAGGGTCTCAGACCCCATGTAGTTAAGCCCACTCGGTCTCCCAGTGAGGAAATTGACACAGAGAACGGAGCGCCTTGCTGCACACACAGAACTGAACATTGCCTGAGTGTGCCAGAAAAAGTGAGGCACCTTGGCTCCTACTGTGCATTCTTTGTTTCTTGCACCTATTTGGGTCTAAAGTGCCTAGCTTAAGAGAATCCCTTGTTCTTGCATTCCTGAAGAGTTCATGTTACCTACAACAGCCTCCTGGGAAGGGATCACTTTTAGGTTTGATCTGTAAGGAGTTTCATGTCTAAACTTGGGGAATGTCAGGACTTTCATTGTTCCACAATATTTAGGACCCATCTGTCTGCGTTCAGGTTTTTCTTAATTATCAGAAATTCAAGTCCTTGTATGTGTGTGTTTTCCCTTTAAGAGGAACGGCTGCTTTAAAAAAAAAAAATGTTTCAGCTCCTGAGACAGCAGAGTTGCCCTTCCACAAGGACTGGTCTACCCATCCACGTGGATAATTGTCTGTATTTCTGTATCCTCTGCCACTGAGGAAGAGAGGAGGAGCTGACTCCCATATCTTGGAGCTCTTCCTCTGAAGGCTTTTCCTTCTTAACAAAATGTAATCATTTATTCTGCAGACCTTCAGGCCAGGTGGAGGGGACAGAGTGCCTGCGTGCTAAGTCGCTTCAGTCACGTCCAAATCTGTGCAACCCTAAGGAGTGTAGCCCACCAGGCTTCTCTATCCATGGGATTCTCCAGGCAAGAATATTGGAGGGTGCTGCCGTGCCCTCCTCCAGGGGATCTCCCCTACCCAGAGACCGAATGCCTCTCTTATGTCTCCTGCATTGGCTGGCTGGTTCTTTACCACTAATGCCACCTGGGAAGCCCGGGGACAGAGAAGAGCTGCCCTAACCTTTCTCAGGAGAGCAGAGAGCTCTCTGGAGCTACTATCTTCACAGAGACAAGCACTCAGCAAGGTCCACAGCTATCTCTGGCCACTTGCCACAGAATTAGTATAAATTCCGTTAGCCAACAGAAACAAAGGTGTGCGAGACTAACTCAGAACAAGACGTGTCACTAAACCCAAGAAACTGACGTAAAACACGCCTTCGACAAAGATGAATGGAGCAAGGATAAAAAACAGAAAATATCTGAATTATCTGTTTCCTAATAGGAGCTCGTGAGTGCTCAAGAAAAGAAAGAATATGAT
>NW_011494814.1:40307-61647 GCF_000754665.1 Bison bison bison | reverse complement strand
ACAGGCATCTATAGGTGAAGGATCACTTGGCATAAGTCTAATTCCGAGTCTTTTTTTTTTTTTTCTCTTTAATGCTGTTGGAAATACAATTGCAGTCAGTTACACTGGGAAGAACTGCCTCTCTACCCTCAAGTCAGGGACATTAAGCCATAGGGGCCTCCAGGGGCCGTGAGGGGCAATATCCCTCCTCCACATCAAGTGACAGAGGACTAAAAACGCTGCCCTCCACAGAGGTAGTGTTCCTCTGTCCTTCTCTAGGAGACTTTAATAAAGTAACTGAATGAAACGAAATTTGATCAGATGTGTATAGTTCAGCCTTCTTGCTTTGCCCCTTAACAATTTATAAAGGTGTTCCTACCCATGGTTCTGTTTGATTAAATGATATTTGAAGTGTTCCACTCTCTGAGAAAATGTGGTTTATAGCCTTGGCATACATTTACATAATCTCGTTAAGGAAATCTCTTCAGCTTACTTAAACTATCCCAATAAAAAAAAAAAAAATCTTATCTCTGGTAGAAGAAAGACTGTTTTCTCCAAAAGGAATAGGAAACAAATATGGAGTCTGACCACATTTTGAGAATCTAAGGCTCTAATTGTAGTTACATTTTTTATGTTATATATTTGAAGCTTGTTAACAGAGATGGATGAGAAGCAATTGCTGTGTTTGGAGGATACAGTCATGTAAGAAAAGAATGCTGTGGCTAATGTTTTTTAAATGTGGATTTTAAAAATAATTTTTTATGTGTTGCCTTGGAAAATGTTTATACATTTAAAAAAAAAAAAAAAACTGAGGGTGATAAATTACCACCAATCTCTCAAGCTCCCCACTGGAGCCATCAAATTAAGGGTTAACCTCCCAGGATTCCCCTGAATTAATCAGGAGCTAAGCCAGGGGCAGGCTGGGCTAGGGAGAAGGGACTGGCAGAGCTCCACCTCCCCAGAGACGCGTGGGACACAACACTGCAGCCCCCAAGTAAAGGAGCCTTGGCAGGGCTCCCAGCGCCTCCCTCAGGCAGCCCTGTGCACAGAAAACACGCCCCAATCCCACAAGAGCCCAGGGTTTCTGCTTATCAAGAGCTGATCCTCCACTTTCAGGGAACCAAGACAAGGGGTTGTGTTTACAGAGTAGAGGGGTTTTCAGCCCTGATTTAACCGTAAATGTACATCTTTCTTTGCTCATTTAGGAAGCAGTCTGTGATAAGCCATCTCATTTTTCTAAGGTGTCTAGATTCATTCAGCTCTAGATAAAGATGCAGCTAGATGGACCCAAGAGTGGTAGTTTAGTCACTAAGTCATGTCCCAAGTCTTGCGACCCCAGAGACTATGGCCCGCCAGGCCCCTCTGTCCATGGGATTCTCCAGGCAAGATTACTGGAGTGCATTGCCATTTCCTTCTCCAGGGGATTTTCCCAACCCAGGGATTGAACCCAGGTCTCCTGCATTGCAGGCGGATTCTTTACTGGCTGAACCACCAGGGAAACCCCACTTTGTGACCCAATGGCCTGCCCTTCAAACAAAACTGAAAGGATGGCTATGCTAACCACTGGCATAAAAGCCCTTGGAATGCTGGGAGGCACGCAGATTTCCAGGTTCCTTTCCAGCTTTAAAGAATCCAGAGTTTGGGGCATAGGACCTTGGAATCCCTATTATTTGTGTGTGTGTTATTTTTTTAATTGGAGTATAATTGCTTTACAATGTCATGTTAGTTTCTGCTGTACAACAAGGTGAATCAGTCATATGTGTATATGTGTCCTCTCCCTCCCACCACCTTGAACTCCCTGTGCTATACCACAGCTTCCCTCTAGCTAGCTATTTTACACATGGTAGTATATTTATGTCAAACCTAATCTCCCAGTTATCCCACCCTCCCCACTCCCCACCGTCATGTACTTGTCTGTTCTTTACATCTGCATCTGTATTCCTGCCCTGGATCTAGCTCTCCAAGTGATTCTTGTACATGCTCAGATTTAAAAAAGACTAACCCTAGAGGGTTTGGGGTTTTAAATAAATCCCTGATATCAGCATTAGGTGTTGTGGGCTTTCCAATTAAAGAGCAAAATATGTTTCCCCCATGTGCCTGGCTCATTTAGTTATTTGCGTATAGGACAGAGCAAGTTGACTTCAGCTGTAAGAGGAAGAATGCCCCCTTCCTCATGTTTATGCATCATGAGTCTTTGCTTTCAGGACCTTAGGATCTCAGTGAAAACATAGAAATTAGCCCCTGGCTTCCTTCCTTCCTTCCTCTGCCTACCAGAGTTGGGAATGCCCTTACCTACAGCTCTAGGTCTGTCCACTTCTGCAACCCCCCCTTGGTGAATCTTTTCAGCCATCAGACCAAGCATCAACTGGTTGTACTCAAATTACATTCCCCCTCCTGCTCATCTCTTTAACAGTCAAACAAACGGAGTCCCTGGGAATTCACACTTTCTCATTGTCGTCCTTCTACCTGAGAACTGCTGGGGTTCCTCTTCCTTAACTTTGCCCTGAATACTTCCCTTGTACCCAGTCTCACCTCCTTTCTTCTCCACCACCAGAGCTGCCCTTAAGTTGAGCCCATCTAAAACTCTCTCCAGTTCTTGCTAGTCCTCTAGCCTTAAGTGCTAAATCCTACCCAAGCCTGAAGAGCCCTGCTCTTAAGGAAATTTTTAGGGACAAACTTTCAGAAAGCCTCCTACCAGCCACGTGGTTCCTGAATTGATCAGCACCTCTAGACCTAGTTGATGATGACATTCCGCGTCCACCTCTCCTCTGTTGCATCTCCTCTGGCCCTGGAAGAGGCGTGCATCTTTACCTGCTCCCTGCCAAGACCCAATTTCCCCCTGGACCTCTCCCCTCACCCTCAATCTCACCTCTGCCTTGAGAAGTCAACTTATCCCTCTTCTGTCCTTTTTTATCCCCAATTGCTTAAGTTTCATTGTGAATTATGACGAACATTCCTAGAAGCCAGTTTCTAGAAATAAAATCTGAGATGCTGGAAAGGGAAGGGAACTAACACTGCTGTTCTCCTGCCCCTCACAAAGCCCAAAGGCACTTCCTTCAGCTGCGAGCCCTCTCCTCCCCAGTGTCTACCTCTATGGACAAGTTCCGGGTCTCAGATGAATTGGTTTTGTTTTTCAGGCCTTGTGCAAAGACTTAGGTTTCAGAAGTCAAAGAGACAGGGACAGAGAGACCTGTTAGGGTATTTTCTCCAACCGATGATAATGCTCTAAATTCAGGAAATCCCACTCCCTAAAAATTTGCATGAAGTAATTTACATGAGGTTGATATTCTCCTGCTGGTTTAGATTAAGTTGTTAGGCTGTAGGCTAGATGTTTAGATTCAGAAGACCCAGCTAAGCCCTTATCTTTCAGCAGGTTGTGGGCCACCAGAGCCCCCATCACTTAAAAATAATTAGCTAACTCTCCCACCCGAGCTAGTGATTTGATGATCTGTATGCTGAACCAGACCTCTACAGGGGAATAAAAGAAAAAAGACCAGAGTGCCAGAAAGAAGCTTAATTTTTAAGGTAAATTTGGATTCCTTTAAAGGACAAGTAAAAAAAAATCTCTGAAGATGCTCTAAACCTAGGGAATCATAGTTTTTTTCCTGCCTGCAGCTTCTTGGTTCCTCCCTGTGCCTAGCCTTATTCTGTGCTTTACATTATATGTGGAAAATAATGCACATAATACTTAGCACTTCCTTTTGATAAAGAAAATGTTTCATAGGGCTAGTAGTGAGATTTATTCCTAAAAGAATGGAGAATAGCTTCCAGATGTATTTTCCCGTCATGGACTTTCTTTCCTTAAGTATTGACAGAGGGGAGGTTTTATCAAGGTCTTTGTGATGGGCTTGTTTATAATGAGAAGATATTAGTGGAGCGCATCTAAGTGTTTATCACCAACAGATGACAGAAAGGAGCATATGGCAGGAAGAGAAATATATATTTGTCCAAGAATCATGGCTTGTTAACACTCCCACATTCGTCCTAAACTCCGTGATCATGTACTCTCTACATGGCACACGCTTACTTGTTGTGTCCAAGAAGAAAACTAAACGTCAGACACTGATTTCTTCAATGTGGAACTGTCAAATGATGCTAATTTGGACATTTTTATCAAAGATGGTGGGATTTCCACTCAGAAATCCTGTGCTTACTGCTTTACTGTTGCTGGTGTCTGGGCAGTGCTGTGTAAGGGGTTTAGAAAAATATGGGCTTTAGCATTTTTGCACAGCTCTTTATGATAAAACAAGAACAATGAAAGGAAATGTGAGAACTGAGCTCTTACATAAAACTGAGCTCGGGGTTCAAGAATCTTTTCACTCAGAAATCTCTTTTGAAGAATGTCTGTAGATTAAAGACCAGACCAACACAAACCTTTAGGACACAGAGGCAATTTTTACCTGGCGTTGGCCAAAACCAAAGCACCGTTCCAACTCAGATAGGACCCCTAAACCCCTACTGATTAATTCTTAAAGTACACTCTGCATTGATTAGCTGGCAGCTGTCCTTGGAAGCTCCTGCCCTCACCATGGAGCTGTCAGGGGAGGGGCAGGTAGGGTAACAGCACAGTGACAGCCCCTCTACTGAGCAGTAGGTCATAGAATTCTCTAGAACTTAGACAGAACCCTAGGTATCAGTACCTGACTCTTATCTTCCCTTTTATATCTGAGGAAACGCTGCCTTGGTCAAGCTAGAGGACGTGCCACAGGTCACCAGAACCAGAACTGAGATCAATTGTTCTGTTTCCCAATTCAATGTTATTTCTAAGCCACAGTATTCCTTTCACTTTAAAATTATTATTTTTATGGTTTCACAGTTCTTGAAATCATATTAGTATTTAGGTTTATCTACTTGTATTCAACATCATTTCTCATTCACCTGCTTAACTGTACAAAAAAAGCCACCCCATTCTTTGGGATATTACCACGGGGCCTGGCGACCATGTGGCAAGCTTGGCATTTATGCCAGAATGGAATTGTGGGTGGAGAAAAAGGGGGCTTAGAGTTTTCAGAAATGGTCACTTTTTAAGCAAAAGTAATCATTATAGAGTGAGAGAAATTCAATTTAGAGAAGTTAAGTTGCTTTAGGCTTCAGATACTCAAAGGGCTGGCATGGTGGGAGGATGCCTTTGGTGTTCTTCTCTTATCTATGTTTTCTCTGTTGGTAATTCCATTGAATTGCTTGGTTTTAAGTATCACTGCCAGTCAAAAAAAAAAACCAAAGTGAAGCACAAACCAACCAACCAACCAAACAAGTCTTCAACCATACCTTCATCTCTCATCTCTTAAGCACTCAACCCCTTTTTCCAACAATCGAAGGACACCTTCCCCAGCAGCTCCCGAGGCTGCTCAAATACTAAGTGTCCACAGGGAAATCTTTTTCATCCCTTTGCCAGCAATTCCTGCATTCCCAGTCACCATTTGGTCTACCATCATCTTCTATGACACAGGCTCAAAATCACCACGCTTCTCTCCAGGTCCCATTACCAACTTCTACTGCTTGTACCTAGTATTTGCCCCATCTCTGTCTCTTCTGCTGCTGCTGCTGCTGCTGCTGCTGCTGCTAAGTCACTTCAGTCGTGTCCGACTCTGTGCGACCCCATAGACGGCAGCCCACCAGGCTCCCCCGTCCCTGGGATTCTCCAGCAAGAACACTGGAGTGGGTTGCCATTTCCTTCTCCAGTGCATGAAAGTGAAAAGTGAAAGTGAAGTCGCTCAGTCGTGTCTGACTCCTAGTAACCCTATGGACTGCAGCCTACCAGGCTCCTCCATCCATGGGATTTCCAGGCAAGAGTACTGGAGTGGGGTGCCATTGCCTTCTCCGGTCTTTTCTGCTAACCCTCGTTGAAATGCTCCTGGCTCCCTGGGTGTCTCCAATAGGTTATCTTTTGTATTTGTTTCTATTGTACTTTATATTCCAGCCCTTTTCTCTATCTGGAACCCCTTTTACCATTCCATGATTATATCTTATGGCAGTTTTAATTTAGTGCCAGTTTCACATAGCCTTCCAGATCCATTCAGTCAAAAGTATTTTCTGCCTACCCTGACATCCCCAAAATTTCATTCTATACCTTTCCTTTGGTGCACACTTTTTATTTAAGAAGATAGTATTTTTTTTTTTTGAACATCTACTGTGTATCAGGCATATACCCAGGCACTTTGTATACATTTCTACTTAATCCTCTCAGCAGCCCTATATCCCAGAGGTCCATATTTTACTGGTGTTGGATACAGCTTGGACGTGGGGACTCCACTCCCTGGGTGATTTCAATGTGTAGTAAGGTTGAGAACCACTGGTAGAAGTCCAAACACTTTAGCCAGACACTATCCTGTAGTAGATATCACCTCTGATGTTCTAAAAAACACATGTTGGACCCCAGCCCAGTCCTACCTAATTAGAATCTCTGGGGCAGGGAGCCTTGGAGTCCATGCTTTAACAACACTGCACAGGAGATTCTGTCATATAACCAGAATGCAGAAACCACTTGAGCAGACCCTATGTCGTCTCCCAATCTTAATATATTAAGAGTAATTGTTTGTTTCCTCTCACTGTATATTGTCTGTAAACTCTTGAGAACTGGTTTACATTTGATCCACCTTGGTCTTCTCTCTGGTACCTATCAAGACTCCTTGCATATGTTTTAGAAACTAAAAAACCCAAAGAGTGCCCTTTGATGACCTCATTAAGAAAACAGAAGACATCTTTACAGAGTACTTACTCTCTGTACTAGGTTTTTAATCCCTAATATGCTGACCTGAAAGTAAGCAAGTCATTTCAATTCCCTGAGCATCATAGTTGCATGACTATGCAGTGCCAGAGCTAGGATATGAACCCAGATCTTCTGATAATACTTTTTATCCAGCCTCAGGCCTTCAAAGCAACTACAAAGTAAAACAAACAAACAAACTGTTTGATACATGTTCTCGCCATGTTTCTAAAATCTAAACATAACTTCTCACAATGGGAGGGAAAAAAAATTGTTGGCCTTATGAAATGGATTTGGGGGAAATACCTAAATTTAACCCCAAAATTAATTACACGACCTAACATATCTTTTCTTCTCTTCAACCTCACTCTCCCCCACCCCCAGATGAACATACACTCAGACAAACACACTCTGATGTTCTTTGACATTTCTTGACAACTGCTTTGTTTATTGCATTGGCGATTTTCTTAGGTTTTTTTTCCCTTCTTAGTTTGTATAGTTTCTCAGACTTTTCAAATAATTTGGGCTTCTGCCATATATGAAATCATTTCAAAGGTTCATATACAGTTTACTTAAGGCAGTAAATTGGCATCTGGTATAAACTTCTAATGTTTTGGTGCAATATGAATATGCACTTAAAACGTATAAAAGCATAACAAAGTTGAAATGGCGCTCAAACACAACCTGGTGCTGACAAGTACCCAGTCATGTCCAACTCTGCAACACCATGGACTGTAGCCTGCCAGGCTCCTCGGCCCATGGGATTTCCCAGGCAAGAATACTGGAGTGGGTTGCCATTTCCTTCTCCAGGGGCAAACACAACCTGGAAACATGGATTCTAAGCTCTCTTTGCCATTTCCAAGCCCGATGATTCTGGTTAGGGGAGGAATGTTACAGAGCCACTTTCCTCACTTAAAAACTGAAAAGGAGAATGACCTAAAATAGACTCTCCCAATTTTTCTCCCAAATACAAATGGCATGATCCTTTAAAGCAATAATTACTTATTTGGCCTGTGGTCAAGATCAAATGTATCATCAGTCCTTATCCTTATTATTTTTAAGGGCAAACAGAATTATAATGAAAATTTTTATACTTCTTTACGATTTAGAAAGTGTTTACCACAACTGCCTCCTTTGACTTTCATGACAAAGCTGCAGAATAGTCATTATTATCCCCATTTCACAGAAAAGAAAGAGATGCAGTGAGGTAGAGTGGCTTTCTCCAGGAGAACAAAATCAGGAGATGGCAAACCTAGGTCCCTGCCCAACCCAACTTTTGACCCCTTTCAACAGCTCAGTGGCCATGGGCAAAGCTGGAGGAGATCAGAGGCGGGTGGCTCTGACATGCACACAGCTCCCCAGTAGCCTGCCTGGCTTCCTCAAATGTCTGCTACCCCAGATGCCTTTAAATTGCTTTGGAAGAGAATACCAAGTGGGGATTTATTTAACATATCATTTCTGGGTGTGAGTTTTCCTGAGCATTTATAGATCTGTGTTTTTCCAAGAAGCTGAGTGTTCCTGATAAAACAAGACAGATAATGATAAATGAGCATCTATGTAAGCCTAGCTGGGAGGAGGACCAGGGACTGTTAACACCCCTCCTGTGAAGCTAATCCCATTTCTTTTAGCTCTTTCTTTATTAGTTAATGAGGTCTTGCAAAAATATGTGTCTGTGATGATGTTTTAGCATCCTTGCCTCTAGGAACATTTTCAAATATTCATAAAGCAGCTCGTCTGACCAAAGCTGAAAGCAAAGGTGCATTAAGCATGAATTTAGTCAACTTCAATGTGGGTGGTCAAAAAGCTGCTCCTAAAATAACCTAAATAATCCTCCTCATTGGTTTCCAGATCCACAGCTCTGGGCTCAAACATGAAGGAGGACAGGGAAGAGTACATTTAGAACAGCCAGGACTCCGAAGGGCGGCCCCATAAGCTTTGATCCTGCTTCCTGACTGACAGCAGAGTGGCTTTGCTTTTGGAAGACTGAATAACTTAAAAACACAATGAAAAAGGAATTACCAGCCTAGTCCCTAGGAAGGAGAGCAGATGCTAGTTCTTATCGCTCCAGGGAGGTCAGAGACCCACTTCCCACTTCAGTTTCCTCCAACAAAGAGGGAAAAGGAGACTCTCAAAAGGTGTCTCTGGTGCTCACGGGTGCATTTGGAGAGGCAAACCAAACACAGAAACTCGACCAGCTACAAAACTGAGCTCCAAGGTACAGGGAATGGTGGCAAGTACTTCTACAACCTGGTTTGGAGGGTACTCCACGCTGTCACAGGGCACGAGGAACCCAACTAGGGTACACACACACATACATATACACATGTGCCTTCCGTCACCCAGAAGCAGGGCCACACAAATCCTCATTCTTTCCATCTTTTTATGATTTCATTTTCCCAAAACATTATTTAAGGAAACTCACATTGTGACTCATCTCCTGTGTTCAATTCATAAACAAAGGAATTTTTTCAAAAGATGGCTTTATAAAAACGTATCACTGAAAATAATGTGAAGATGATGAACCAACTTTGTTTGGTTCTGGGTGGGTGGCCAGGACTATCCATGGCATACTTTGTCTAAGAAACCAAAAATCGCAGCACACTGTTCTCCCTCCTGTTTCTGAGCAAGTACTTCAGAGCTATCACCAAAATGGTGCAAGCCTTCCTGATCTACTGCCCTAAGAGCTCAAAGAACAAATCATACGCTGAGGTCCTCTGACCTTTGATCCCAGAGGGCATTGTGATAAAGATTGGTGTTACATGTACAGGTAACTCAGCACTGCCTAACATGGAATGTCTATGCTCAAAAGGACACATTCATGTCATTGTCACTGAATCTCTTAATCACTGGAGTCTTTGGCTTTTTTGAGAATGAAGGAAAGCTCTGAGCCACACTTCTGAAGAGAGACGTCCATGGAATCCCGTTCAGTAGAAATGTGGAGAAGGACACATATCGTCCACTAGTAAGGGATGAAAATGCAAACATTTCTGTTTGCAGCTCAGGGCTCACTTTGTCCTTTTATCTGGTTGTGAACTTCCTCTAAACCTGAAAAAAAAAATAAGTCCTGAAAAATAGCAATAGCACAGTAATAATGCTGCCCTGAGAAATGCTCAGAGTACAAGACTATTTCTCTTTTGTCTCTTGCCTTGAGGACACTGAGGGCACTTTGACAGCCCTTATGATTACACCAGATTCAAGCTAACATTCGTTATTCCAGATGCGATTCTGCATTTCTCAAAAGAAGTACTGTTACAGCCCGGATGTAAATTTGACTGTGTCCTGTACTTAATGTTCTATTCCAGGTGATTCACATAACGGGCCGGCTACGACTGAGGGTGTCACTGTCCCACGGGAGGACCGTCCCCAGCCAAATCATGGGGCTCGTGGTTGTGGCTCATGCCCTGCCTCCCCCTACGATCAATGAAGTCAGAATTGACTGCCATATGTTCGTCACTCGAGTAAATATGGACCTCAATATCATTTACTGTGAAAATAGGTACTTCGTTTTTGTTTTCATTTGCCCTGTTGTATGTTGCACATTGGTAAGGGCTGGTGTTTTCAGCAGTCTGAAGGATTTTACTCTCCCAATGAGGCTCATTATAAATCCTGATCTTATTTTTAATGGCTGCTTGGACTGACACCAACCATGCTTTTTATTTGAAATTTACATCACTGCCCTAATTTACATTAGGGACAACAATGGGATGAATTAGGATACCCAGGCATCCATATGCTGTAACTGAGACCCATTTTGGCTGAGAACCCAAGGAGAGAGCAGGACTGAGACATTCTTGGCAAAACAATGCAGCGAGAGCTATCTCCTAATGCCTCAGCCAGACCCCCTTCCTGACTACTGCAAGGGCCCAGCCTTATGATGGGCAGTGTTCACACGGGCATTGAGTACCTTCTCCTAGTCAGCTCGGGCTGGTGGGACTAATCCCCATAGACCAGGTGGCTCAAACAACAGACATTTCTCACAGTTCTGGAGGCCGAGAAGTCTAAGATCAAGGTGCAGGCTGACGAGGTTCCTTTGGTGGCAGGCTGGGGTAGGGGTGGGAGGTGGGGGTGCAGGGTCGGGGGTGTCTTCCTGGCTTCTTGCTATGTTCTCATATATGGGAGGGCAAGCTCTGATCTTTCTCCGTATTATAAGGACACTAATCCCATCATGGGGGCTCCACCTTTATGACCTCATTTAAACCTAATTACTCTCAAAGGTCCCACCTCCAAATACTATCCCAAGGTAGGAGTGGGGGTGTAAGGACTTCAATAGACAAATTTAGGAAGTACACAAACATTCAGTCCACAAAGCATGTAGAGAACAAATAAGAATTTGAGATTCCCTAGAGGAAAAAAGACAAAAAAGAAATTTGTAGAACTCTTCAATAACACTTCATAAGCCTGAGGATTTCACTTGGATAGATTAAAGAAAGATGACCCATCATATAAGTGACTTGGCAGCCCTTCCTCAACACTGAGCTTTTACAAAAGGACTTTTTAGCCTCTGGTTAAGAAGTTCACTGTTTCATTAGGCACAAAGCAAGGGACAAGGAGATGGGACAGTGCCCCTTCAGACCTCTCACCTAGAAGTCACCAGTCTATCATCAGGCTGATGTGAGGAAGAGAGAATCCCGGGGCAGGAGGAGGGGGTGGAGGGGAGGTGCTCACGTGTGGCTGTGGGAAGGAAGCTTGGCAGTGTTGTTCCTCCGTGGGGACAGGATTGGGGGGCGGGGGTGGGAACAAAAGAACAGGTGGTCAAGTGGTTTAGGAAAGTGATCTCTCTCCCGGGCCCAGACATGAAGAAGACAGGCAGTGCCCACATCCAGTCCACTGGGAAGCGCTAAAGATGTTGGGATCAAACTAGAAATGTCTGCCCTTCCCAGTCAGGCTTTGATTCAGAGGAAAGGATTCACTGGGAAGAGATAACCCACCCAAGCTTTAGCGTGTTCAGGCAGGGAGAAGATATCATGAGCCTGTCACTATTATCTAATGAGTAGTTCGATCTATTTGTCAAGTTTTGAGAGTATTTATTAAAATTCTTATCACCATGACTATACACCTACCTGGCTATGTGCAAGGCATTCTTCAATGGCCACAGAGAATCAGGAAGATGAGTTCAGCAGAATGAGTAGCTAGAGTTGGCCAGGAATAGTAGGGAGTGCTAACATTTATTGAACACTTCCTACACCCTCGGCGGCGTGCGAAGCACATTGAAAGCGCTATCTCATTGAAGCTTCAGGACAGTTCTGGAGGCTGGTGTTGCCCATATCCACCAGTGCCAGGCAGTGTCAGCTTAGAGAGAGAGGGTAAGTGTCTTGACTGAGGCCAAGACTTGAACTCTATCTGTCAGACTCAAACACCCTAGCTCTCTCTGCAGGACCTCCCTGTGCTCCCTGTCTCTAATTTCTCTTCAGAAGCCAGGTTAAATGGTATGGAAGCGGTCCAAATAACCACTGTGGGGATCTTTCATATGTGTGCACCCATGAAAGAGAATATACAGCCCATAAAGCAGTCTCTTCTGTTTTAAAATGTACAACATTGGATACCCAGGGAGGCGGCAGACAGTCAAAGCATGAACTATAGCTTTGCGTCTTTGAAAACAAATGTCAGTTCCCTTGATTGAGAGTTCTACGAGCACCACTCACCACCACCAAAAAAAAAAAAAAAAAATGAAGCCTCATCTCATTTACCTAGCTCCCAGAAATCCTTAAGCCATCACTTAATTCTCAGGCCTGTGGTCACAGGTTGATTAATTCTTTTGATGCACTCCATGGACTTGGGTGCCTGATGGTGCCACTCTAGTAATTGAGATCACTTTCTATGGCCCACTTCATGTATCTTTCCTCCCATTAAAACATGTCTTTTTTTCCACAACCCCTTATTAGCCAGTATAATACAGCATTATTTCCCTACTGAAGATGACAGTAATTATTTAAAAGGACCCCTGTTAGAAGTAATTGCATATTTAATCTGAGAGAACAGCATATCTTGTGTGCCCAGCACCATGCTACATTCACATCATTTCATTCATTAGTACCCTCACCAGCCTCTGAAGTTGTTTCACAGATGAGGAAACTGGGTCTCAGAGTATAGGTTGTCATCAGGATTTTGATCCTGATATACAGGTTGTCAGACTGGTCTAGGGTTTTCTACACATAGATGAAGAGGTCTTTGAACACGGAGCTCATCACATTCACCTTGATAATAGGCTCTGGGAGTATATAGAAGTGTTTCCATTGTTTTGAAGGATTTCATTCAAATAAAAAGTAAACTAAAGAACTCTCTTCCCTAAAGAACCGGGTGCCTTTCCCCAGGGTTCATTGTTTACTTAGGGAATTGCTAACTAGAAAACAGGGGCCTCTCCTGGACTCTCCTCAGAATCCCCGGACAGCCTTGGGCAAAGCCAACCTCTGATGCTTTCAGAGGATCCAGCAAATTCCAGAAACACCATGGAGGGAATGAGGGCCTTTAATGACATCCTTATTCACTCGTTTGCAGAAAGGGGGTGTGAACTGTGCTTGGAAAGCAACTAATGGTTTTAGGAAAACACCAGCTGATCTGTTTTATACCAAAAAACCAAGGACTCGTGAGAAAACACTCCAAGAATTCTATTTTGGCCAAAGATATGATTTAAATTGCTAGACACTGAGAAATTCACTCCCTGGGTAGGGTATTTTCATTATATCCCATATTATCCTGGTTTGGTTTGGTTTCTTATTTCCTTGCCTTTGGGGGTCAGATTTCACTCCCCCTGCAGCGCTCTCACGGGTTTCTTCAAGGTGTCATAGCTAAAGATTCACTTAATATTTGATAAATCATAAAACATAAAAAGCACAGGGACAGTAAAGAGAATCAATTAAACAAGAGATAAATTCTCTCTGGGACGGACGAAAATGAACCTGAACTTGGACGGGGAGGAAGAGAAGCAGCATTTCAGCGCGTTTGTGTAAACCAGGCAGATTCCACACCCCCCAACGTGTTTTCCAATTTTTGTTCTATTTTTCTGTGCTCCTGCCTGAGGACATTGGCGTCTGGACAATCAATGACAGAGGCTTACACACACGTACAGTCGAGCACAAGCCCAGCAGAGCTGCCGAAATGGTTTAAAAGTTTCCGTGTGGAATCCACCACAAAGTCCCAGTTAAAAGGGCTAGGAGTGAGAGCTGAGCTCTCAAATGACTCAGACAAAAAAAAGATAATACCCCCAGGCATCTGTATGTCTCAGCATTTAAATTATATCCCTTGAAATGCCAATTTGGATTTTGTGCCAAGAAGCAGTTGAAGCCTTTTTTCATGGAAATACCCAATAGAAGACCAATCTGTTTAAATGAAAGGTGTCTCTAATCATTTGGTATAAACATAACATGTTTTTATTTTATTATGTAACCTTGAATTATCTTAGCCTCTAATGAGGATCTCGTATTGTTACTGATTCTCAATAATTTCATGGAATTATGTTGTCTAAATGCATATTCCGAAACTAAAGAAAAAAAGAAAAACCTAGTTAATTATTTCAACACAACTGCTTGATCCAGCGCATTTCTGGCTTCAGAAAAGGACTGTTACATGTTAAAGAAAATTAATTTTATCTAAAAGGGGTTTTCCCTCAGTGCCAAGTCCTCGCAGGTACCCTGGTATAAGGAAAATTGTCAGTAGATCTGTTTCTAAGTCACTGAACTATTTGTATATTTCCCTTGCTTCTGATTTCCAGCCTGTATTCTTCTCTTTGTAGGATTAGTGATTATATGGATCTGACCCCCGTAGACATTGTAGGGAAGAGATGCTACCACTTCATCCATGCCGAAGATGTCGAGGGCATCAGGCACAGTCACTTGGACTGTAAGTACCTCCGGTGCGCGGGGACAGCCCAGCTGGGGTCCTCTCTCCTGGATGCTTTTTTTTTTTGGTTTCCATGCCAATTTCTCCCTTCACATCTCCTGCACATTTGAGATGACTGTCAGTGCACAGTGAGAAAAAGTGAGACATAAATCACTTCAACTTGTATTGGAATTAGATTGAAAGCTGGATCTCGGGGCCCGGAGAAATTGCTGGATCTGTAGGTGCTCACCCCGGATTTCGTGGTCTCCTGTGTGCTCTCTCCCATGATGTAATGGGGGGACCTTTGTCTTAAGTGCCTTCTCGACCCTTTCATTTTCTAGAGCTACTTCCACTCTGAAATTTGTGGTATCCGTTTCAAAATAGACGTGGGAAAAGACAAGTTCAGCTAGGCCAGAGCCTCATAAAAATTCCTACTTGACTATCCACAGACCTGGGATGGGGAGGGGGAGGGGAGGGGCAGAGTGTGGATACTGCAGCTCTCAAAGGTGCTGACTTTTCACTGTATTTCTACAAAGAGGGTTATTTAGAGAGGCGGGTACCTCCATGTCCCGTCTCTTGGAAGGGCCAAAGTCATCTCAGCTCTTTGAGTCTGGTTCCCGGCTCCTGACCAGCAGGCTCACCTCCAAGGCACCTTTTGTGGGTGTTTAAGCAAAGCCGGGCCAGCAGAGCTCCGCTGGGTCCACACAGTGACTCACACACCAGCATCCTCATGTACTTTTCCCTCATCATACTTCAAGGGGCTGTTTTCACTGTGAGCGCAAGGGATCTCAAGTCCCATCGGGAGGCACCGTGGCCCTCTTAGGAAGAAGCTCTCTTTTCCATTGAGAGGTCCTTTTTATGACCATTCCGTAGACTCTTCCTAGAAGATGCGGGCTCTGCCATCTACATTCCTAGAAGGTTCTAAACCCAGTTCTGAACTCTGGTTTTAAATGCGTGCCAGGGGACACAAATGAGATGGTCCAGCTTGAAACGGAAGCTTTTATGTAGTCGGATCAGCCGGGTGGCCTCTGTGTTAACATTGTCTTCCCTTTCTGGCCATGGTTGAGGACAGCTGTTTGAGCTCTCTCCGGCCCTTTGCAGTTGTTGACTCGTTTCAAACTGAGATCTTCAGAAGCATGATGGAGAGACAGTAAGCTAGCCGGAGTCTCAGAGTGTGAGCACCTCGCGCTGTGTGTTGAACCCTGCATTAGCAGCACTGGCGTGGGAACGGGGTCAGTGTCAAGCTCTGTATGTGCTGTGTCTCTGGGAAGAGGCTGGCTGCGAGGCAGCTCTGGCAGATTCTACTCCCAACCCTGAGTGCGTGCCTTGGTATGGCTCCTTGGGGATTTAGGGAGCCCACTTGTTGCTGAGAACAAATGGGTGTCGGGTATCACAGGAGCAGATGGTTCTTCAATTAATTGAGGGGAAAAAAATGATGCTGTTTCCTGAAAAGAAACATCGGGTTCTTTGTAGCTGGGAATTTAGAGAAAATGGAGAAAAATCAGGATCTTTGGAGGAAGCTGTGAGTACATTTTGTGATGCAGATATGCCAGAGATTCAGACTTTTAAAATGAATGCATGTTTGTAAGACACAGTCATAGACCATGTGCGTGTATGTGGATTTGGGGTGGGGGGGTGCTTTTCCATTCTGGAATCTTAATCGAGGTCTAAATTCAGAAACCTGATGCTGACAAAAAAGAACTTTGTCATCCTCCGTTATTATTTGGAAAACGTCATGCTATCTCTCTGGGATTTGATTTACAGCTTGAAGAAATACAATTCCTCAGGAACAGTGAGCCAGGGCAGTTCATTTCTTCCCATAAAGCAAAGGTCTCCAACAAATACATTTGAAGCCATCCTTTCCGATCTACTTTTATCTCGTTTTCAGTACCTGGAATAATTTGAGCGTGCTGAAAATAAACAACTCCGTCCACCATTCAGTATTGTGCTAGTATCCTAATTTTCCTGGTATCTTGCCAACTAATAAACACAGAAGGTATGCTTTCAAATTCTGTGATTTTTTTTTTCATTACTTGATATTGACATACTGGCTATTGCTTTATGATTTTGTCTGCTAACAATGATTGACTTCAGTCTTTCAACTCTTATACACATGACTTCTAATTTTAAGTTCTTTTAATAACCTTAAACGCATGAAAAACAAATAGAATGAGCTGATAATTCAGCACAGTAAAATACACTTAACATATTTAGCTATCACGCTGTGGAATAACTCCACAATGTCAAGTAGCACACAATTAGTAAAACTGTAGGGGGAGGAAAAAGGAGTGTTTTGATCCTGAAGAATTTTGATCCTAATCAGATTGAGATTTCAGCGTTCTTGTAGTGCTTAATATCTTCAATCACACACACACACAAATCAAACCGATGCCAGTGTCAGCTTTTGCATTCGGTGACTGAAATAAAATGCTAAAATATACAAATGCATCTCGCTTTGTACAATAAACATTAACATCATTATAAAGTAAGATTGAGTCTAAAACTGTGTGATGGAATGTCTGATGTTTACCTAATTCTCAAACCAAAGCCAGCCCAGTAACAAAATGACAGAGCATGTAATAAGTCTTGGTTGTGTAAACACTGGAAGAAAAGGCAAAAAGCCAGCACAGCATCTTGCTTGTCCAGAGCCCTAGGCTATTACTGAACGATGCCTCAACCGTGCCTTCTTGGCAGGAGAAGGTCATGGTGACATGGAATCAGCTCAAGAATAAGATAGAATTCTAAAACAAAGGGATGGTTAAAAAATAAACCACATTAACTATTTAGCTTTTCCTCCTAAAGCTATTGGCACAATTCCTGGCTCTGTCCATGAAAGGCAGGTTGTAGTCATCTGATCTTACTTCTGATATTTTGAGATCTGTCTTCTGCTCCAGTTTATGGATAAAACTTTAAAAAAAAAAAAAAGACTTGACAGCCTTTGATAACTCAAAATGCTATCTTTATCACTCAGATCTATTTTCCTAGCATAGGCAACTGTAAATCTATAGATGAGCTTGTTTCTAGAATAAGAAAAGTAAAAGGAAATCTCAGCTGCACCAGGATTTGACACCTCTGATAAAGTGAACCAAAAAACTTTGGACCATTTACTCTGCCACTGGGTTCACGTGAGACACCCGAGAGGTCGCTGGGTTCCAACATGAAGAATCACTAAGAATTGCATTATATACGCCAATACAGTGGGTTAGTGAAATGACAAAATCACGGGAGTTTAGGTCCTCTTCCGTCACACTGTGCCAAAGACCTGTGTGATACTTCCTTCTTTATGCCACCTCACTGGAGTCACTGAACCTAGCTTCATTGATTCTTCAGGCCAAATTGAGCAAATCAACATTTTAAAGTTTGAACTTTAAATCATCCACATTAGCAATGATTTGAGTCCCTTTGCCTATCACCCTGAAGCTTTCCAGGGTTCCAAGGTGGCGTTAGTGGTGAAGAACCCGCCTGCCAATGCAGGAGATATAAGAGACTCAGGTTCTATCCCTTGGTTGGGAAGATCCCCTCGAGAAGGGCATGGCAACCCACTCCAATATTCTTGCCTAGAGAATCCTCATGGACAGAAGAGCCTGGTGGGCTGCGGTCCTTAGTGCCATGTCAGCCTGGAGTCACACACTCCCCTTACCTATAGGAATGGCTCGACCCTGCCCTGCTGTGCCTCTGCCTACAGTCCAGTAAATGGAAGGGCAAACCATTAGTGCCACCCAGAGAAACATGCCTTGTGTTGTGCTTTCGTCCCCGTCTACAGAAGATGCTCCTTTTGCCTTGAGATATCCTTAGGGTTCTTCCCGGGTCACATCAGCAACGACTCTTAAAACCTGGAAAGAGTGGCCTGAGGGGAAAACTTCCTTTCTCTTCATTACAATGTGTCCCAGCAGCAAGGCTCAAGGCTCCGCACAGTGGAGCTTTAGGGGAGGAAAAAGGAGCTCGAAAGTATAGAAGTGGCATCAGTTTTCCCTTCCTAGAACTGGGCCCAGGATGAGAAAACTCTGGCAGGGTTATTTCAGAAACAGAGGAGGACTTCCAGCTTGTCTATGAGATCATTAAAGTTAAAAAGCACCACCTACCCAATGCATTGGGGAGGTGTTAAAAAAAATACAGTAGCCTGTTTCTTTCTTAATTACAAAATTCTATACTTCCGAACAAAACGAATACACAGCTACCTGGCATAATGCATTCCATGCTGTTTTGCATCAATAACCCCTACACTTCCCTCCTGAAGGCGTCTCATCGCCAAATGCAAGCCGACTGCTTAATGCAGGACTAATTAGTATACCCCCTTCCAGTCTGCAGGCCCTCCATTGTAATTCCTTCCCAGCTCATTTTTTTCCACAACCGAGCATCAATCAAAGTAAGTGCCCTGCCTGCCTAGGAAACACAAGATGCCCTGCATGCATTTGTCATCTGCCACACAAACAAAGGGGGAATTGAATTGTTGATTTGGGTATGCAGCCATTGCCTGCAGTAGAGGAAGGCTCCAGTGAAGGAAGGAGGGAAGGTGTAGAGTTTGCTGGGTGGGCCACGTGCAGATGGCACAGGGGATGTATTTTCTGATCTTGGATTTTTCCAAGGCTGGGTCTTCAGGGATTTAGCTGCCACCTGATCACTGGCTGGACTTTCCCCCCACCAAAGCAAATGAGTTTTTTCCTCTTCTTCCATATGAATATGAAAATTCACATGAAAGGAAATGCTCGTAATAGCTGGCACGTCTGCCTTTTTTCAGAAGCCAAGTCAGCCTAGCCTGTCCATTAACTAAAAAGATTGTCACACGGAGACAAAATTAAGTCAGGCTTTTATGCAGGAGCGAATTAGTATTATTACTTTACACCTTTTTTTTTTTTTTTTAGCAAGTGCTGATTTGGGTTTCTAAGTCCCAGGTCAGGCACACAGAGAGAACAGAGACCAGCAAGGGCCTGCCCACCAGCTGGGTGCTCCATTGCATTCTAGAAATGCCAAATTTCAGGCCAAGCCTCAGGTTTACTGAGACCAAACATGCAGTTAACAAAGGATCCCTAGCTGACTCACATTCATGTAAAAGTTTGAGAAGTACTGACCTCACTGGTATTTAGAAGGCATTGTTTTACATGGAGTAAAATACAGATCAACTAGTGATCTTAAGGAGTTCATTTATTCTCCCTCCAAGAGGTGAATTTTATTAATAGTAGTAAAAATGTGAATAGTCAAATGGCTCTGAGGGCATCTCAATCAGTGTTCAAATCAAATAAGCGTGGTAACTCGATTAAGAGTTCAACTTCTTTATAAGCATATAAAGTTTTGAGTATCAGTGGAGAAAGTTAATAGGGTAGAGATGGTAGTAACTGTCAACTTGTAAGCAAACGTCAGTTTTTTCCCCAGGTTAATATTTGTCTAGGTACTTGATGTGTGAATAGGACAGTCATATTTTCCCTGTTCAAGGTCATCTAACATTTGTGAGCATTTACTACAGACAGTTATTATAATTGTTATATAATTGATTATATTCTTTGCAGCCAAAGATGGAGAAGCTCTATACAGTCAGCAAAAACAAGACCAGGAGCTGACTGTAGCTCAGACCATGAACTCCTTAATGCCAAATTCAGACTTAAATTGAAGACAGTAGGGAAAACCACTAGACCATTCAGGTATGACCTAAATCAAATCCCTTATGATTATACAGTGGAAGTGAGAAATAGATTTAAGGGCCTAGATCTGATAGACTGAGTGCCTGATGAACTATGGATGGAGGTTCGTGACATTGTACAGGAGACAGGAATCAAGACCATCCCCATGGAAAAGAAATGCAGAAAAGCAAAATGGCTGTCTGGGGAGGCCTTACAAATAGCTGTGAAAAGAAGAGAAGCGAAAAGCAAAGAAGAAAAGGAAAGATGTAAGCATCTGAATGCAGAGTTCCAAAGAATAGCAAGAAGAGATAAGAAAGCCTTCTTCAGTGATCAATGCAAAGAAATACAGGAAAACAACAGAATGGGAAAGACTAGAGATCTCTTCAAGAAAATCAGAGATACCAAGGGAACATTTCATGCAAAGATGGGCTCGATAAAGGACAGAAATGGTATGGACCTAACAGAAGTAGAAGATATTAAGAAGAGGTGGCAAGAATACACAGAAGAACTGTACGAAAAAGATCTTCACAACCAAGATAATCATGATGGTGTGATCACTCACCTAGAGGCAGACATCCTAGAATGTGAAGTCAAGTGGGCCTTACAAAGCATCACTATGAACAAAGCTAGTGGAGCTGATGGCATTCCAGTTGAGCTATTTCAAATCCTGAAAGATGATGCTGTGAAAGTACTGCACTCAATATGCCAGCAAATGTGGAAAACTCAGCAGTGGCCACAGGACTGGAAAAGGGCAGTTTTCATTCCAATCCCAAAGAAAGGCAATGCCAAAGAATGCTCAAACTACCACACAATTGCACTCATCTCACACGCTAGTAAAGTAATGCTCAAAATTCTCCAAGCCAGGCTTCAGCAATACGTGAACCGTGAACTTCCAGATGTTCAAGCTGGTTTTAGAAAAGGCAGAGGAACCAGAGATCAAATTGCCAACATCTGCTGGATCATTGAAAAAGCAAGAAAGTTCCAGAAAAACATCTATTTCTGCTTTATTGACTATGCCAAAGCCTTTGACTATGTGGATCACAATAAACTGTAGAAAATTCTGAAAGAGATGGGAATACCAGACCACCTGACCTACCTCTTGAGAAACCTATATGCAGGTCAGGAAGCAACAGTTAGAACTGGACATGGAACAACAGACTGGTTCCAAATAGGAAAAGGAGTACGTCAAGTCTGTATATTGTCACCCTGCTTATTTAAGTTATAT
>NW_011494814.1:31599-40207 GCF_000754665.1 Bison bison bison | reverse complement strand
AAGTTATATGCAGAGTACATCATGAGAAACGCTGGGCTGGAAGAAGCACAAGCTGGAATCAAGATTGCCGGGAGAAATATCAATAACCTCAGATATACAGCTGATACCACCCTTATGGTAGAAAGTGAAGAGGAACTAAGAAGCCTGTTGAAAGTGAAAGTGGAGAGTGAAAAAGTTGGCTTAAAGCTCAACATTCAGAAAACAAAGATCATGGCATCTGGTCCCATCACCTCATGGCAAATAGATGGGCAAACAGTGGAAACAGTGTCAGACTTTATTTTTGGGGGCTCCAAAATCACTGCAGATGGTGATTGCAGCCATGAAATTAAAAGATGCTTACTCCTTGGAAGATAAGTTATGACCAACCTAGATAGCATATTGAAAAGCAGAGACATTATTTGCCAACAAATGTCCATCTTGTTAAGGCTATGGTTTTTCCAGTGGTCATGTATGGATGTGAGAGTTGGACTGTGAAGAAAGCTGAGCGCCAAAGAATTGATGCTTTTGAACTGTGGTGTTGGAGAAGACTCTTGAGAGTCCTTTGGACTGCAAGGAGATCCAACTAGTCCATTCTAAAGATCAGCCCTGGGATTTCTTTGGAAGGAATGATGCTAAAGCTGAAACTCCAGTACTTTGGCCACCTCATGCAAAGAGTTGACTCATTGGAAAAGACTCTGATGCTGGGAGGGATTGGGGGCAGGAGGAAAAGGGGACGACAGAGGATGAGATGGCTGGATGGCATCACCGACTCGATGGATGTGAGTTTGTGTGAACTCCAGAAGTTGGTGATGGACAGGGAGGCCTGGCGTGCTGCAATTCATGGGGTCGCAAAGAGTCGGACACGACTGAGTGACTGAACTGAACTGAACTACAGACAAAGTTTTGCAGTATTGCTATAAAATTTCAAAAATGCCTAAGATATGGGTCTTCACCTTCAAGAAGCTTACATATTAGTAGAAAAGACAGCATGAAAATGGCCCAATTTGAAAAGGTGGCATAAAGAGAAGACAATTACATTATGCTGTATAAACAAAACACAGGCGCCCCAGAGGTGGGGGCAACCAAAGGAGGATGAGACGTTCCAGAGGAATCACACTCTCCCCAGACGCTGAACCATGGTGGCGAGAAGCCAAGAAGGCAGGAGATATGGCAGGGTTGGGGGTGGGGAAGAGCAGGTGGTAAGGGCATCCCAGGCTTCAAAGAGCACATGAGAGGACACAAAATACAACCCATGATCTTTTCTCTACCGAGAGAGGAAGTCAGATGTTCGATTTCACTGATACATTCTAATACAATTCAGATCCAAGCAGTCCACTCTGAAGGAGATCAACCCTGGGATTTCTTTGGAAGGAATGATGCTAAAGCTGAAACTCCAGTTCTTTGGCCGCCTCATGCGAAGAGTTGACTCATTGGAAAAGACTCTGATGCTGGGAGGGATTGGGGGCAGGAGGAGAAGGGGACGACAGAGGATGAGATGGCTGGATGGCATCACTGACTCGATGGAAGTGAGTCTGGGTGAACTCCGGGAGTTGGTGATGGACAGGAAGGCCTGGTGTGCTGCGATTCATGGGGTCTCAAAGAGTCGGACACAACTGAGCGACTGAACTGAACTGAACTGAATACAATTCTAACATGGATTCCTGGGGTTTTCCTTATTACTATTTCAATTAGTAGCTGCTTTTTATTATCATAAAAAGACAACACCTGATATTTGAGAGAAATGAGCCCATTGCTATTGTAAAGCACTATCCAAAAAACAAAAAACTTCTAAATCATCCATTTTAAGCAAACTCAAGTACCCTAAATAAAACTAATTCTATTACTTCTTACAAAATTAAGGACAAGATGACATTGTATTTTTTTAATTATTTTGCTTGAAATATAGATTTAATGACACCCTGCATACCTCCCAAAAAAACCTTCAAAATTTTCAATTAAAACACAAATGAGCAACACAGGATTTAATTTGTGTATGTGTTGAGCATACAATGTTTTCCCATTAATATAGGGCTGACTAAGGAGCAGGTGATTTGAACCTCTTTGTGAATGCCCATCCCCTCTCTGGCCTCCTTGAGTTCTTGGGGCAGTGCCAGAACCCACCTATGGAAGTAATAGAAAACCCAAGTAAAAATGACATAAACTTTCTTTGTAAATCATCTTCACTTTCCCTCCATGATCAAAGGACAACTGTAGCACTGCCAATGAATGTGCCTCATCGGACAGTGTCCAAAGTCAGGAGAGGGTCAGCTGCTACTTTCTGTTCATTTTCTGAAAGAAAATATCCCTGGAGGCTCTCCAGGAAAGTCTCATTGTCCAGCGCTTCATCAAATGCCCCAGCCTCAGCCACGCACTGGACGGAATTACCATGGCTGGTTTAAACAATCAAGGTTTATCTCCCTGAGGCATGGTGGAAGCCCACCACACACAGAGCCCCAAATGAGAGTCCTTTTACTCAAAAAGAAGCAGCAGATTTGCTATTCAGAGGACAATCAATGATGAGCGCACCTGGGAGAATCCGTAATGTTTTCACAATGAAGCACCAGGATTTCTGACAATTTAACAGAACAGGTGAACAGGTGAAATGTGCCTAAGCTCCTTTAAATAGTCCCAATTTTATGGAACACTCGTCTGTCCATACCTATGCCTCACCACTTAGACATTTCTTGGTAGAGATAGTAGACTTAGTGAAGTAACTCTATCTTGAAACACAGGATCTGCCAGGGACATAAAACAAACCTGACTACAAGATTCACCTCATCGTTTACCTTTCTGTAGGTCTCCCTACATCCCAGTACTTCATTTGCATTTTTAAAGGAAGTGAAGAATTCACCCAAGCCAGGATGGACCCGCTGTGTATTCACGGGCCTCCACTTTCCATGAGTCATCCTTGTGATAAACTTATTAGTGAAAGTGACTGATAAGCATCTGTCTCCTGTTTAAAGGCAAAGAGAGGCAAATCCTTACTTTCAGAAGACAGAAAACTTTTTCAACAGTCTCCCACGGTTGAGAGACTTCCCCCTGAATCTCGCGGTCCGTGGTTTCATCACATTCCAAACCTCAGTCAGTGCCCGGGAAGGGAAACGAAATTTCTGAGACCAACTGAGACTCAGACAGGACAGGTGGGCAACAGGCTCTGCTTCCTTTGCTGTCCCCCAGTGTTGGCACCAAAGTCACCTTCAGCAACATCATTTCTTGGACGAGTGAATAAATTCACTGTTTCCCTGATTTCCTGGTCACAAACCTTAATTCCATGCTGAAGAGTTCAGTGTTCCTTATATAAGAAATCCCCACCCAAAAAGATGGTATGAGGGCTAAAAAATACTGTATTCTTAAGTGTCCCAGGTCAAGAAGAGCAGGAATAGAGAGTACTAAAACTCCCTGGTTGGACTGAAACCAAAAAAAAAAAAAATCTAAGATCTCAGATGTCATTCTTGCCAACCATCACTTTGATTTCCAGTCCTAGAACATGATCCTCTCCATGTTAAAGCCTTGGTCTCCAGTTCTGCACATTACAATCAACAAAAGGGGAATTTATTTTTTAAATTTTACTAATTGACATGTTTTCAGTCAATGAAAAGTTTTCTGCATGATTCGATATTAACAGTTAATAAAAATCTATCCATCAGCGGTGGTACAGGAAAAAAAAACCTCTTCTGAGGTTATAAATCACACAGATAGCGATTGAAGCAGGGCCTGTCATTAGGGTATTAGGGGGAAAATCCATAGATGATGCACAGTCATTCACAGACCATCCACACACGCACGGCCTTCTGTCCTTAAGCTCTAACTCACATTAAGTATCAAATATTGTTAAACTTGACCAAATATTGCTCGGCACATAAATTTACAAAAAAACTAAAAACCAATTTGTGGATGCCTGCTCTTTAAGACATCCACCTCACTAATTGCAAAATCTATAGGAAAGTCTGCATGGCATCAAAGCCTTGCTTGATCCTGTGAGCAGTTCTAAATGAAAAACTGTCTCTATTGCAAGTAAATAAAGCACTTAGTGCACTGTTCCTGGCTCTAACGCTGTTTCTCTTGTGGGTTTTGAAAATGACCTTCCTGTAAGCATCAAGGACTATAACTTTTTAGATAAAGAAACTTGTTCTTGTTTTAAGTCTATGTCAGGTTCATTCCCATATAGCCCACAGTTTTCAAAAGCAGAGGAAAAAGTAATCCAGAATTAAAAAAAAAAAAAAATCCTGTTTCCAGAATGAAGTTCCCTGTCAGCCTGCCTTGGGCCTTAGGTGGAGAAGCAGAGATTAAAGAGTCAGTATTCTTTTTCATGTTTCATCTGCCAGTTTTGTGAATGTAGAAAGAAAACCAGTGGCTATAGCTAAGCACCCAACTGTGGTATTAAGTCAAAAGTGCGATTCTAGCACACCCCCAGCTTTCCATGCTCTCCACATTAGTGAAGTCGAAAATAATTTTTGAGTTTCTAGCAGAAAGCCCCCCTACTTCCCCGCTCCCCATTCTCTGCAGCCATTGATGAAGGTAGCTCAAGCGCGGGGGTGGGGATGCAGGGTGAGCCTTGCCGCAGATGCATCCCCATATCACCATGGTGATAATGAAGCTCTTTGTCCAGCTGTGTGAATGTCCAGTGTGAACTCCCCGATGATCTCACCATTTCCTATTGATTCTATACTTACCTGAATACACCAAGTACTGCAGCTTTTCAATGCATATGCAAACCTCTAAAACGTCCTTTTGTGCAATAGTCTGCTAAAAGACCGCTTTTGAGATGTGTTCTTCATCTCCTCTTCAAACTGAATTAGACTGCTTCCTTCTTTTGAAGGCACAAGTAACTCACTATTTAGAATCTTTGGCTTTGATTTTGTAAAACGGCCCAACAGGAAGAGAGCATGTTCTCTTTTTTCCTCCATATTTCTGAAGGCAAACTTGGACTGATTTGTTTTGATTTACTAAGAGAGTTATGTTGCTGCCACAGACACAGGCTTCCTTTATGTCCTTTCAATCATCAGTCTATCTCTGTGGACACAGTTTTCCCCGGGAACACTGAAATCCCTCTGTTGGTCACTGCGTGCAGAGCCATGGTTGTGCACTCTGGCAAGAGCTCATCGGATTTGAAGGGGGTTGGGGGTGGGGTGGGGAGGTTTTCTCTACAAGTAGGACATTTCTTGTATGCCTGTCACTAAGCGCAAACCAAGAGACCAGGTGGTTTTTTAAAAAGATAGTCAATCGAGCTGAGCATCCCGTCTTTGGGCATAAAATACATAGGTAATGTAAAAAGTCACATGTTCTAAAACATAAGCCCACCACATTTTTCTTTGACCTATATTAGCCATTTCCTTCACAATTAGAGGCAGATGATATTTTGACGCTTAGAGACAAAAATGGTCAGATGAGCAGGGCTGGAATGGTTCAACCAGGAAGATCTAAGTCTCTCCTAGTCTCTGATAGCTTCTCACAAATGCGGGGTCAGCCCTGTCCTGCAAAGCACAGTCTGTAACTCAAAGGTATCTGTAGCTTGGAAGGTGGGACAGCGCTAGTGACAGCTTCTTGGTTTTTCTCAGAGCTGAGCCATAGCAGCTGAAAGCAAGACTTCGGAGCTTGAAAGAGCATGTTCTCATGCAGCAGCAGACGCGTCCACAGTTATGCCTGGGACCAGCCAAGACTGTAAGGGCATCTGGGAAATTTACACACTCAGCCTCCCTGGTCTTCATGCTTACCCTCCAAAACCTAAGACAAGGCCATTTCAGTGTTTCAAGATCCTTAAATAAAAATTAATCCCTGGACTTCCCTGGTACTCTGGTGGTTAAGAATCTGCCTGCCAATGCAGAGGACACAGGTTCGATCCCTGGTCTGGGAAGATCCCACGTGCCACGGGGCAACTAAGCCTGTGTGCCACAACTACTGAGCCTGTGCTTTAGAACCCACGTTCTGCAGAGAAGCCAACACAATGAGAAGCCCGTGCAGCACAACTGGAGAAAGTCTGAGCACAGCAATGAAGACCCAGCGTAGCCAAAAATAAATACTTAGAAATTCAAAAAAAAAGATTAATTCCTATTGCCCAATTTTAAGGACATCGTTCTAGAAATGTTACGATGTGATCATTGAGTTCAGTAGGCACACATAGGCTACTCTACCAAAAAGTTTGGACAGCAAAAATAAACTTTGAGATTAGTTAAAGAGAAGATGCCAGGTTATGTTTTAAAAGTACTCAGACCATATCATGGAGTAAGACTAAAAACATGATCCACATGAATATTCCTCTCTCTCGGTTTCTTCTCTTTATAGTTTGAGCATATTGTTATGAATGTTCTCCTGGGCTCATGGGTTTGTTGAGTATCTATCTCTTTTCAAGGGACAACTAACTATTTTTTAAGGACTTCTGTATCAAATAACTTTGTGTATGCATGCTTAGACATGTCCTACTATTTGTGACACCATGGACTGTAGCCTGCCAGGCTCCCTTGGACTCCATGGGACTGTCCAAGCAAGAACACTAGAGTGGGTTGCCATTTCCTTCTCCTGGGGATCTTCCTCACCCAGGGATCGAACCCGTGTCTTCTGCATTGGCAGGCAGATTCTTTACTGCTGAGGCATCTGCAAAGCCCGTATCAAGTAACTTACATCATGCTCATTTCTGTTTTTCTCCACGAAAGGGATTTTGTAAAATAGACTAAAACAGTCTCTCATTTCTCTCCATTATTTAAAGCTAGAATCCCAAAATAAAAATAACAGCCCTGGATTAGTGAGAATTGAGAAAGTTTTTGTGTTTATCAAGTTGTCTAACTTACTACAAACTAAAAATCCCTTTCAAACTGGCACCAAGGTGGCTTTTCTTCTTGAGCTGATTAGAACCACATGAGCTCAGGAAAAGCTGTCAGATCCTGCCTCTGGCACAGCTGGAATGATCCAACTGATTTGCTAGTACGATTTAAAAAAAAAAAAAAGGAAACTTCATCCACAAATCATACATTTATGTTCTAGAGCCTCAAGCAAAAATTATTCCCTATTCATTTTAAAAGAAGCAAAATTCCACTGTGACCTCTTTTATGGGTCCTCTGGAAAAACAAAAGCACTGGGGTGATCTTGTGGTCAACATTTCATATAGTAGGAGCTAACTGTCCCTCAGACAGCAAAGAGATCAAACCAGGACATCAACCTAAATGTAATCCTAAAGGACATCAACCCTGAATATTTATTGGAAGGACTGATGCTGAAGCTGAAACTCCAACACTTTGGCCACATGATGCAAAGAGCCGACTCACTGAAAAAGACCCTGATGCTGTGAAAGATTCGGAGATGGCAATGGCAACCCACTCCAGTACTCTGGCCTGGAAAATCCCATGGACAGAGGAGCCTGGTAGACTGGAGTCCATGGGGTCGCTAAGAGTCGGGCACGACTGGGTGACTTCACATTCACTTTTCACTTTCATGCACTGGAGAAGGAAATGGCAACCCACTCCAGTGTTGTTGCCTGGAGAATCCCAGGGACGGGGGAGCCTGGTGGGCTGCCATCTGTGGGGTCGCACAGAGTCGGACACAACTGAAGCAACTTAGCAGCAGCAGCTGGAAAAGACTGAAGGCAGGAGGAGAAGGGGGCGACAGAGAATGAGATGGTTGGGTGGCATACTGACTCATTAAACATGAGTTTGAGTAAACCCGGGAGATAGTGAAGGACAGGGAGGCCTGGGGTGCTGTAGTCCATGGGGACGCAATGAGTTGGACACGACATTACTGACTGAATAGGAGCTAACTCAGACCCAGCCTTATCTCCAGTTATCTAGATTTCCATAGACATATGGGGGGTGTCATTTAGAAAACACTGATCCTCAGAAAACAGTCATGATCTAACACCATGCTAGAATGTCTCCCTTTTCATAATTCTGTTTGTCAGGCTGGCCCAGAGCAAATCAATGGATTAAGTCAAACTTATCTTCTTGAGCTGACGGTGATAGGCCCCTGGATCTGCTCTGTGGTGTTGACCATATTAAGTAAAGGCACTCAAGTAGCTCCTGATTCCCCAGGGAACCCCTCAGGGGTCCCCTCCTTCCCAGCCTTTTTACCACCACTTCCTCACTAAGCCTCCCTGGCCTGCCTGTCTCTCACTGAGGTCTCCTCTCTTTGCCAGATGGCCCTTGGCCTGAGTGATAAATAATATCATGTAATCATGGATCCTAATAAAGTTGTATTTATCTTCTCAGGAAACACAGATGCACCTAATCAGATCCAGAGTCATGCTGCCTGAACCCAAAAAGGTGACACCTCATCAGTCTTTTAGTAAATAAAGCCTTTCTGTCCCTTCACAACACACGCATGGGGCCCACTCCCAAGGCTGATGATTCACTGGTCATGCATTCCAGAAAGGAGATTTTGCTTCTTTGTTTATAAGAAAGTATTATTAGGAAGGGAGTGATGATCTTTATGTTGATTCTGCAAATTCTTCCTTGGCTTTATAATTTTTGTCTCACTTTGCTATTCACTGCATGGGGTTTCCCAGGTGGCGCTAGTGGTAAAAAACCTGCCTGCCCACGCAGGAGACAGAAGAGACGTGGATTCAATTCCTGGGCCAGGAAGATCCCCTGGAGGAGGGCCTGGCAGCCCACTTCAGTATTCTTGCCTGGAGAATCCCATGGAC
>NW_011494814.1:27206-31499 GCF_000754665.1 Bison bison bison | reverse complement strand
ATTTGGAATAGTCTTTTTTTTTTTTTTTTTAATTTTTTAATTTTTGCATGCTTTGGGTCAAATTCTAGTCCAAAATCCCCAGCCAGGCTGAGCTGGGCTGGCCTGGCATCTCAGTGTTTTCTTCATGTGACTCTAAAAAAGGGACTTCTTAGGCTCTTTGCCTTTATTGAAAAGTGTAGGACCATTTGAAATAAGCCCTTATTCCAGATACACAGCAGGAAGAATTATACACCAACACTGATTGGGGTACTCTAAGTTTTCTCTGCGAAAACAGTGGGCAGAATTTCATAACCCATCGTTCCTCTATTAATAGTTAACCAGGCTGAGAGGATCTGAATAAAAGCACATCTTGTTGCATGCAACAATGGTTTGACAGAAGAGCTGTACGGCAGAGTCAGTATTTTACTGCTTTCAGCTTCACTACGCAGTTTTGTAGTCTGGGAAGCCATGCATGCAGAATGGCAGAACTTACAATTGCCTACAAAAGCAGAATACAATCCTACCTGTGGAGCCTCGCCACCAAGAGAAGGTGACAGTTCCGGGTTTTAAAAATACCCTAAACTGTAGAATAGTTTCAGAAAAGAACTCATCACTCTTTGAAGCACTCATCAAAGCAAGCCATTTTCAAGCAACTGTTGAAACATAAGTATTAAATTTTATAGTCATCCATTTGGTATATTTTGCGACCAAAAAAAAAGAATGGGAGGAAAGCATTGAAGTTTATGTGTTTATGGATAAAATATGTGGAGGTTTGATGTTTGATCACTTTCAGAGCCAGGAAGAGTGGCTCAGACACAACGGGAAGAGCTTCCACAGCCTTAAACACAGCTCTTTTCCAAAGTGACTTCCCTTTACCCATCCACACCCCCTCCCCAAAAAAATCAAAATGTACTTCACGAAACTATTGTATATGAAGCACTTATTAGCCATAATTAAATGGACAATATGAATTTACTACGTCTTTAGGACTCTGGCTTGTTCTGGTTTAGAGCAAGATGATTAATGCAAATACATATTACTTGAGATAACCATTTAGCAGCTAATTTAGCCAAATTTATTACAGCAGTTAGAGGTTTTTCATTTTAGCAGACGGAGACAAGGACATGCCAAAAGTGGGCAGCGTGGACGAGTGCACACTGCCCTCTAGTGGCCAGCCAGCTGGCGCGCTGCTGGGGGGAGTGCAGTCACTGAGATTCCTATCCAAGCGATAACAGCAGGTTGTGCACGTTTCCGGCATCCTTTTAAACCCTTCCCATCTATAGCACTTTATTCCAGGGGCTGATTTACTGCACTTTCCCCCCTTTTACTAGCTCAGGAGTACCCAGATACAAATCAAATCCATTTCAACCTGGCAAGATTTTGGTTAAAGTATCACTTTTAACATCTGCATTTTAAAGCTCTTTCCGTGGGTATTTAATGGCACCGTTTCACATTACTGATTGTTTTTACTTGTTCTTCATTTGGGGCCATATTTCAGAGTCTGTGCGGAGCTGTCACTCTGTTTAGCTCTAGCCAAGTCAATCCTGTGCCTCCCTTAGGCCAGCCTTTCTCTCTGACTTGGTAAGGGAATGTATTTTGTATTTGCTGAACGTTCAGCAAATTCTCCCCAGAATCTCCCAACTGACCCATGTAGATTTAGTTCATGCTATAAATTCTGTTCAACATGATCAAAAGGCACCGATGTATAAGGACACAGGTTGAGATGGCTCGCACTGAGGTGAAATGATCAGACAGAGGGGGAAAGCATCTTCGGAACCATTCAGATATCCAGAATCGCAGAGGGGGCTACCTCGAAGCCATGAATAAATCACATCCAGATTTGCCTGTGGTCCCATCTGACGTCAAACCCTCCCTTGACAACATCCATGCCGCATTAAGCGTTCTGTGAGCCAGCAAGATCTGCAGTCCTGTTATCCTTCCTTTCACACCATGACTGCCCCAAATGGAATCAAGTCCTGCTACAAACATAGTAACCCTAGCTCCAGAGCTGCCGCTCCACGGAATTGGTGATTTTATTTGTCCTACTAATGGCATTCTACATTAAGCATACAGAGGGGCACCCCTGACTCGGTGCAGAAACTCCTCTTTCTAAGCTTCAGATTTTGCAGAGATAATGATCATTTCACCCCAGTCTTAACATGCGATGCCTTCTGCTTTGTTTTTTCCACTAGTGCTGAATAAGGGCCAGTGTGTGACCAAGTACTACCGCTGGATGCAGAAGAACGGAGGCTACATCTGGATCCAGTCTAGTGCCACCATAGCTATTAACGCCAAGAACGCAAATGAGAAGAATATCATCTGGGTGAACTATCTTCTGAGGTATATTTCCAAATTCTTTCTCATTCCTGTCTCAGTTATAAAACATAAAGCCCGATGGTTAATAGCTGACATGTATTATCTTTTGATAGTATCTGGTGTGGAATTATATGGAAATTCCGCTTTTCTTTCCACAAGGTCAAAGAAATGGGAAAGGATCAAAGTTATGTCAGTAGGGACTTCCAGGGCAGACCTGTGAACTGTTCAACAGTTCTTGATCAGCCCACATTTGGGCGGCTTTGCAGAAGTTGCTTTGGTTTCCCCACAATCATTCAGGCCAGATAAAGAACACAGATGTTTGCCTCCAGTGGAAACATTCAAAAAGCATCTCCTTCTCCCCGACACACTCTCATACTCATGCACTCCAACCCCTGCAAAAATGGTGTGAAAGGGGATGGGGAAGAAGTGGCAGAGTGCACCATATTCCTCCTGTCTCCCATCCCTTTGAAGCCCTGAGCATATTACATAGGGTTAGATTCCTCAAGCACTCGTTTAGGTAAGTGAAGGGAATCACTTCACAAGAATCGAGACAGTTTCAGTATACAGATGAAGGAGTCTTCTTTTGCCTGCTCTGTGATCTCAGGCAAGTGTGACCGCTACTTGAATGCATCCTCAAATTTATATCCATTAATGCAGCCAAGCTCAACAGCTTCCTGAATTCCAGTGTGCAACAGCATTCCTCTCCCCTTCCTCAAATGCTTGCTGCCTATGCATTCAGACGAGCACCACGGTAACCAAGACGAAAAGAGCTTGGGTGGTCTGCATCTGGGGACAAGCTGTCTGAGATCTTCTCCACCAATCCTGCTAGGAAATTCTCCAACTGCCCAGCCTGGCTCCCTCCCACCACCGTCATTCCAGTCTTTGGTTTCTCTTGGCCTAAAGCCACTAAGCAGGGCCCACACATGGCCTTAGGAGGTGAACTGCCAGTAGGTCTTCTGAATGGAAGTTGTTGCCCTTTGGCTGATAATCTCAACAGGGAGTACCCAAATCCCGTTTTTCTTTGAGACTGAGAAGCTGACAGCCGTGGCTCATCAGCACGCTGACCCTTCAGTGTGTTCGCCTCCACTGGTGACTTGAAGGCATGAATGTGCTTGCTCCCAATAGCATATCAATCAGACACTAATGATTATTGCTCTAGAGAGGGCTTTAATGTGTACCACTTAGAAGAGTCTTCATTCATCTACTTTCTTTTTCCTTTTTTTGACCTCTTCTACTCTACATTAAGTCTCTCTAAAGGTAAAAGTATGAGTATTTAATGGGGCTTTCTCCAAAGCCTGCTTTTCATGCAAACTATGCTCTGTGATACACCCACGGTGGGTTCTGCTTTCAGGGAATTCTTTTACTTAGAGGTTTATGGAATAGTCACTCTAGGCAATGCAGAAGATTATAAAAACTCACATGCCAAAGAAAAAACAGAATAAGGTATTGCGGCATTGATGTTCATTGGCTAGGCAAAAATGGTGTTGTGCCAGAGAGATCCATTATTCTTAAAACTTAGATGTTAGTGGGACTTCCCTGGTCCATGCTGCAACTAAAGATCCTGGGTGCCGCAACGAAGAACCAGTACAGCCAAACAAATAAATAAAAATAAATATTAAAAACATTAGACATTAGTAAGAGGGACACAGAAGTCTGAAAGATGGCTGTCCCCCTGCGGCTGGAACCTCGGGAGCTAAACTCATCCCATGGTTGTTCACCTGATTCAGGGAGATTTCTTCCCATGTGGATCTTACGGCCTCATCAGCCTCATGACTTCCTACTCTGCCCCCAAACAGAGGGACAGGGAGGGTTAGGAAGAGGTCAGTCTGTGCTACTCTGGAGCAACACTCTCGGTCCACATGAGGATCACACGGAGCAGGCTCATGAGCATTGGTTGCTCCTGTTCCACCCAGTTCCATCTGGAGAGGAAGGAAGCAATTTGGGTATCAAAGACCAGCCTCCTGGCTCAAAAAGCCTCAGCCTCAGGCCAGCCAGACC
>NW_011494814.1:22981-27106 GCF_000754665.1 Bison bison bison | reverse complement strand
CCCATGGGTTCACTACTAGAAGATCGTACATCATGGCAGCTGGACCACAGGAGGCTGAAAGAGATGAGCTCCAGCGAGAGGGAGGACCCCCAAGTCAGACACCCACCAGGATCACTTCCTCGCCTGGAGGTCTACAAAGACAGGCCTTGGCCTTGGCCAGACAGCAACTACTGAAGTTGGCTTTTCCCTCCCATCTTCTTATCCTTTGCTCCTCCCTGAGCAGTATTTTCCTGCTCCCTCTCCTAGCCAGAGTCCCTCACTTCTGGGCCCCCTCTAGGCCTGCAGTTCCCTGTTCTGAAATTACTTCAGTCATCTCCTCCAGTCTTCTTCCTATGCCCTTACAACACGTGGTAGAAGACTGCGGAAGGGTTAAGACCACCTTCCCACCTTTGGCTCAGCTAGAGAAGGCTCTGCTGCTGATGCTAATTCACACTAAGGAGTAAATGCTAAATGCCCGATCATTTATCTTAGAGAATTAACGCCACCCTCCCCACCCGCCACCCTGGGGATACTGGCGACTGTAGAGCAGTTACTGAAACAGTGCCTTTTTGATACAGGAATTTCACTAGAAATGAGCTAGGGAGCCAGTAATCATCAATGGTAGGTGTCTGGCTGACTGGCCATGATATCAACAGGAGGACAGAAGAGGGCATTCTCCATTTGGAGGAAAGAGGCTTTCCTTGTGCCTTCAGATTACGGTAGCCTATCCTGCTTGGGTGCTGGGCTGGCCTTGGGAGTGGCATTTCATGAAGATCGCTAGCTCAGACTGACCGAACATACTCCCTTTTCCAGGAGAGGCATTCTTCTGAATTAAAAGTGGAACAGAAATTAAGCACTTTTGTGCAGATGGGGTTAGATCTATTCTGTTAGGGCCTCTCTCACACTGGGACTCTCCCCACTGCAATCAGATTCCAGCTAACAAGCCACAGGTGTACACCACATGAGCAGATGAAACTGTGATTGTAATGGGTGTGTTGACAGTTCAGTAGCCATAATCCATGCAGCCCAAAGTGCACCTGTGCATCTGTCAGATCGTTAGGCGCTAGGGGCTCTGCCCCCCACTACCCCTGTGCCCCCCTTCCACACACACACAGCCTCAGAGCCATCTGAACAGCTGAGGAGCTCCATCAAGGAGCCAACACAAGGGTACTGAAACGACGGCCTCATTAGGAGCCCAGGAGGCAGGGGGACGAATTGGTGAGGGTACTCGGTGCATCCTCCGTTCCCCCAGGTGTGAGACGGGGTGGAATGTTAAGCAGCACAGTTCCCTGGCCCCCAGTGGTATCTGATTATTTAAAAGCTTTTCAGTGGCTTTCATGTGGCATTTGGGTATTCATCATTGTAGCAAGGTGCACCTGTACCCCAGCCATGCAATCCAAGCTTCTATAAAAGTCCTGTGATGAGCTGAGAAATGATTTCATGGTTAATCTTCCAAACTCTCTGAGCTCCACAAAGTTTGGGGCATGGAAGTGGAAAAAGGATGGTCAAAAGCAAGCCATCCCGAATGGGTGTGTGCACTCCTGATGAACGCCTCCCTCCCCCACAGCAACCCCGAGTACAAGGACACCCCAATGGACATCGCACAGCTCCCTCACCTGCCGGAGAAAACTTCGGAGTCCTCGGAGACCTCCGACTCTGAGTCAGACTCTAAAGACACCTCAGGTATTACAGGTATTACAACTTCTCCATGTTCTGCGGTTAAGGCTTGCCTTTCCAAACATGAGGGGTGGGCAACGGCCAGAGGGCCATCATCTGAATGAAACAACTGGTCAAATTTTATATAGAGAAGTCAGTCATGTCAAGGTATTACTGAGCCTTTCTCAACACACATATGTATGTATACTTATATACCACTACATACATATGTACACATTATATATGTGTGTGCACATATATAAAACACACACACTTATGTATGTGATATTATATAAATATATTCATGTATCTGGGCTTCCCTGGTGGCTCAGATGGTAAAGAATCTGCCTGCAATGTGAGAGACCTCGGTTTGATCCCTGGGTTGGGAAGATCCCCAGAAGGGAATGGCAACCCACCCTAGTATTCTGGCCTGGCGAATTCCTAGACAAAGCAGCCTGGTGGGCTACAGTCCACTGGATTCCCAAGAGTCGGAGAGGAATGAGTGACTAACACACACATGCTGCTGCTGCTGCTAAGTCGCTTCAGTCGTGTCCGACTCTGTGCAACCTCATTGGCAGCAGCCCACCGGGCTCCCCCGTCCCTGGGATTCTCCAGGCAAGAACACTGGAGTGGGTTGCCATTTCCTTCTCCAATGCATGAAAGTGAAAAGTGAAAGTGAAGCCGCTCAGTCGTGTCCAACTCTTATATGTAAAACTATATACATATATGCATATTGCTATATATTAATACACATAGCTATATTATACACAAATATACAGAGACTGATAGATTTAGCCATCGCTTAATGTCAGCCCTCCATAGGGAAGAAGCCCTGCCCTAACCCCATAGCGAGCTCCACCCTCTTTACCAGAGCAGACAGCAGGCTATCTTTGTTGCTCCAAGACAGACTGTGATTTGAGCCCCAAATGTTCACATGCTCACCAATCTGGGATGGAACCCCTAAAGTGGGATACTCAATGGCATCAGTAACTGACTCTTTCTGTGTGCTGGACTGTTAGTCATTTTCTGAATCTATGCTGAATAAATCCATGCTTTCCCTTTCCTAGTTATTTTGGGAAGCAGACTGAATAGTTCTTTGGAACACAGAAAAGTTAACATAAAAATTTACTTTTCCTCCAATCCCCAGTTCCCTTCTACAGGCACACATAGATCCAGGGAGCACATAACTCAGAGAATTTACAACTGCAAAAATTCCTTCTAACCCAACCTTTTCTGGTAAATAAAGGAAAGCCAGAGTAAGTGACGTGATATGCCCAGGGTTCCAGTCCAGGCTGCCATCCAAATCCATGTAGCAGAGCCATGAAACCAGCATCATCCCTAAATGTTTTGAGGTTATATTACTAAGAAAACCTATCCTCCCTAAAATGTGGCAGATGACTAGGGCTCCCCCACACAAGCCCCATCCATTGGGAACCTGCTCCTGTGAACACATATCCCTCTACTCCAGACAGCCTCAGGGAAGCAGGAGGAAATGAGGAGGCTCTTGATAGTTTTCTGCATTCATTTGAGGGTCTTCACTAGGGCAGAGTTCCAGAACAGACAATGTCTGCCCCTTATTTATACAGTATATAGCAGTGAGCCAAAAAGACAAAAATTCCCCTGCCCTGTGGAGTTTGTATTCCAGTTGAGGGAAAAGACAATAAAAATAAAACACACAAATGAATCAGATGACATTCAGTGCTCTGAAGAATAACAACTCTAGGAATAGACAGTATGATTTTCGATAAGGAGCAAATATTTGCCAGAAGAAAACTCACACCTCTTTGGGAGGTCACCTTGCAAATCATCGTTCTCCTGTGCCACTGACACCTTATTCCAGGTTATGCACGCTGATTCCCCGAGTATTTGTGCAGAACTTCTCAAACGTTAATGTGCCTAAGAATCACCTGGGGATCCTGTTCAAATGAAGGATCCTATTCAGTAGCTCTGGGTGGACGCCTAGGATTCTGTATTTGGAACAAGCCTCCAGGTGATGGGGCCCGTGCTCTGGGAGTCACTCCCCCACCCCCCATAACCTCGGTCCTCACGAGAGAGAAAGCCAAGGCTTGAGGTTTCCAAAGTGGTGGGGGGAGCAGCAGCTCAGGATGGGACAAGACACCCAGCCCTCCCCTCCCCCACCCCCGCAGGTGCGCCTTGTGCTGCTAACCTGACATCTCCTGTGTCTCCCCCCACACAGAGGACAACGAGAACTCCAAGTCCGACGAGAAGGGGAACCAGTCGGAGAACAGCGAAGACCCGGAGCCCGACCGCAAGAAGTCAGGCAACACGTGCGACGACGACATGCACTGCAATGACGACGGCCACAGCTGCAGCAACCCGGACAGCCGCGACAGCGACGACAGCTTCGAGCATTCGGACTTTGAGAACCCCAAGGCGGCCGAGGACGGCGGCGGGGGCGGCTTCGGCGCGCTGGGCCGGATGCAGATCAAGGTGGAGCGCGGCTACGTGGAGAGGGAGTCGGACCCGCGG
>NW_011494814.1:22529-22881 GCF_000754665.1 Bison bison bison | reverse complement strand
TCGGACCTGCGGCTGCAGGACTGCGAGTCGCTGTCGTCGGACAGCGCCAAGGACTCGGACAGCGCGGGCGAGGCGGGCGCGCAGGCCTCCAGCAAGCACCAGAAGCGCAAGAAGCGGCGGAAACGGCAGAAGGGTGGCAGCGCCAGCCGCCGGCGCCTGTCCAGCGCGTCGAGCCCTGGCGGACTGGACGCCGGCCTGGTGGAGCCCCCGCGGCTGCTGTCGTCCCCCAACAGTGCCTCGGTGCTCAAAATCAAGACCGAGATCTCGGAACCCATCAACTTTGACAACGACAGCAGCATCTGGAATTACCCGCCCAACCGGGAGATCTCCCGGTTGGGCGGGTAATTCCAGA
>NW_011494814.1:11908-22404 GCF_000754665.1 Bison bison bison | reverse complement strand
GACTCAGTTCGGCACGTCGGCCCCCGCGGCCTTGGCCCCCGTCGCCTCCGACCCACTGTCGCCCCCGCTGTCAGCGTCCCCGCGGGACAAGCACCCCGGGGGCGGGAGCGGGAACGGGAACGGCGGGGGGGGGCCGGGCACTGCCAACTCCTTGCTGTACACCGGGGACCTGGAGGCTCTGCAGAGGTTGCAGGCGGGCAACGTCGTGCTGCCGCTGGTGCACAGGGTGACCGGGACCCTGGCGGCCACCAGCACGGCCGCACAGAGGGTCTACACCACGGGCACCATCCGCTACGCCCCCGCCGAGGTGACCCTGGCCATGCAAGGCAACCTGCTGCCCAACGCTCACGCTGTTAACTTCGTGGACGTTAACAGCCCGGGCTTCGGCCTCGACCCCAAGACGCCCATGGAGATGCTCTACCACCACGTGCATCGGCTCAACATGTCGGGACCGTTCGGCGGCGCAGTGAGCGCGGCCGGCCTGACGCAGATGCCGGCCGGCAACGTGTTCACCACGGCGGAGGGACTCTTCTCCACGCTGCCCTTCCCGGTCTACAGCAACGGCATCCACGCGGCACAGACTCTGGAGCGCAAGGAGGACTGAGCGGCGCCCCCTGGCGGCCTGGCGGGGGGCTCCGCCCGCCCCCGGAGGCATCGTCGGCGTTTTCGTTTAGACCTTTGATTCTAGCACTTTGAATTCGAGCAGGTCAGCATCTTCTCTTCGCCACGACGGTCCCCGTTCCACCCCCTTTTCTTTCTTTCACTGGACTCATTCTTTCCTGTAAAGATATTTTTTATTTTTGGGGCCTTCAGAGGGTCAGACGACCGGTTGCCTGCCCTTTTGTCTTCTTCTGAGATGTGTGTTGGGTTGTTTTGCTCTCTTTTGCATCTTTATTGAGATGTCTTTCATGTGTATATGCCTCTGCCATAGAATACTCAGTCTTGTGGTCAAGAGATTTCTCAAGTGACAACCATTGGGTGTTCTTCGTAAAGATCTTGATATGATCAAGATTGAAAGAGACAAGCATAAACAATGTGCCCTGTTTGACTAAGTCAAATGAAATGGGGTGGTGTTTTGTTTCTGTTCCTGATTCCTTTGAAAATAGGGGGATAGCATTTTAGAATTTTATGCAGAATTTAATTCTCTTTTTATGGTTAAGATTTTAAGATTTTCTTACTTGCACATAAAAATAATTTGGGTTCTTAAGCTTAATTTCTGGCCTGTGACTAGAATGTTTAAAAACAAAAAGTTGGACTAAATGTTAATTACTGAAACATTAACTTAATTTCTAAAACCATGGTGCTATCATTTATTAATCTGTAATGTCTTCATACAAAATGCAGCTCCTGGGCTGGGTTTTGGAAAAAACAAACAAAAAGTGTGTTCTGTCCTGGTCTGGAGTCCATTGCTGCAGTCTCCTTGGTTAGTTAAGACAAAGCCCTCATTAACGTTTGCTGCAGGACTTAAAATTTACCTCCCAACTAACAAACATAGCCTCACATTAAATTTAATGGGTCAGGAAAGCCCTTTTTAAAAGGGTTTTTGGAAAACTCAATCAAACTGACTTGAGGAGCAGTTTAGGTACATTCTGCCTTTTGTTGAGCTTTTTTTCTTTCCTTTTCTCAGTCTAACTGAGGCTAATTTTTACAACTTCAATAACACTTCAGAGTAAAAGAAGGAAAAAATATTTAACATTTTTTTTTCATTTCTTGCTTAAAAAAACAAGGAAGGTTGTATTTGTATTTTGGGGGACTGATTTGATGGATTTTTTTTTTTCCCCTTTGGTTCTTTTATATCTAGGTTGGAACCAATAAGGTTTAAAACTAATGAATGGGTTAAAATAAGCTTCAAACAGATAACTGCAACTGAAAACTGCACATTAAGTTAAAAAAAAAAAAAGAAAAAAAGAAAAAGGAAAAAAATATCCTATTTTGTCTTCGTTGCCAGAAATCAGTGTAGTGTCAAACACTCCAAATGACTGTCAAGTATAAATTCTTCTTCCACTCCATTTTTGGCAGCTGTTTGTTAAGGCATCTAATGACAGATGTGAGAACTGTAACGTGTGCGCTGTGTACGTGTCCTTGGCCGTCAGTCCATTGCAGTTTCAATGTGTTTCTATATGCGGTATATACTAAGCTAATGTAGTTGTTTTGTCCTTTGTCTTCTCTGTGCTCTATCTCTAGTCTGGAGTGGTACAGTCCCATTCCTGCAGTCCTAGTGAATCAGTGATTCTTGGGGGTTAGTGACTTTTGTGTGGTGGCCTTCCTCTGTAACGTCACCCTACGCTGCTTCTACTGTCTGTGACTCTTCGTTTCACTTAAGATTCCTGCTGTTGCTTTACTGGTGTATATTCTCCTGACCTCTCCCCTTTCTTTCCCTCTCTCTCGTCTCCCCTTTTCCTGCCTCGTCTCCCCACCACCCCAACTTCGCCCAAACCTTTTTCATTCTCAGAGATAAAAAGACTCTTAACTAGCTCAAGGTTAATGGAGCCATTTTTTCCCACAACGGAATTCTGGGTACGACTCTTTCTTCTGCAGTGCCACGCAACGCACTGAAGAATAACGCTCAGATGTATGAAATAAATTGATGCCATATAGCCTCAGTTGTTAACATTCCCAGAGTCCCTTGTGCTCTACCTATAAGCAGTGGGTGCTTTTCTTTGGTTTCTTTCCAGGTTGGCTGATGGAGCAATATATAAAGCAATTTACCAGTGAGACAGAAAATTATTTCAAAGGTCAACCAACATTTTTTAAAAACAAAAGGGGAGGGGGGGGATGGACTATAGAATTGTCATATATATTTGTTTATGTGTGCAATGCTAATTAATAGAGTAACTCGGCTGTCCTTTGAATATCACTGTGTTGAGTGGATTCCTCCTGGCCCTCTGATTCCATGAGTTGGGCCCAAACCACTGTGGAATAGTAACAAAAAAAAAAAGTTTAATGCCACAAATTTTAATAGCGAGTGCTTACTTGAAGGATCTGAGTAGTTGTAGAAGGTGAAGAAGGCCAATCATGAAATTTAAAGATTAATTTTGGAAGCTCTACTCTAGCTATCGAACAATCAAAGGAACGCACCTATCAGCTACAAAGAACAGCTAGACAGCTGTTGGTTTTTTTTCTTTCTTTTATAAATGTTTCTGTGTTGTGTCAGAATGATTTCTGGTGATTTAAACTAACAGATAATCACAGCTGCTGTCTAAATCCATAGTGTTAAAATTACAAAATGAAAAAAAAAAAAAAAAAACTTCATTACCTGTGAAGCCTGTGTCTGTGTTTTTAACTATTTCTTGTACAAATATATGAAAACTTTTATGAGGAGACTGGTGCCAAGTAGCTGAATAATGGGGAAAGGGATATTCTGTTCGTAAAAATCTTAGCAGTGTTACCAACTCTACAATATATATATATAAAAATTAAAACGTTACAAAGCGACAGCTATGGTACATTTGTTTTGTGTGAAGCTAACCCGGACCTAACTTCCTGAGTGCCTGGCTTATTTTGAAACATTTTTTTTCATTGACCATTGATAATGCTGCAAATCAGAAATGTACATACTTCATTTACAACAGGGTTCTTTTTATACTTTTGTAGATTCTCATACATGTCACATACATGGTTGTCTTTATGTAACTTAATTTTTCATCCACAGGTGCCATTTTCATAATAAACTTCTCTTGGATTTGTTACTATCTGGCATCATTTCTTTTACATGTAACCATCCTAACTAATGAATGCTGGTAGTATTTGTTTAAGCAGGTACCTTGGTCATTATTCTTGATTTAAAAAGAAAAAAAAATTTAAAGCATCCATATTTTTGCTAGTTTTGGACGAAATGCATAGCTTGTGTACCGATAAGGCTGACAAGGCACAGATTAAGATGCTAATCCAAATACTACACCAAACTTGCAACCATCCTAAATTTTCAGCTACCCAAACTCATTGTCATATGAGCATTGCTGTGCACATTATCAAAGCTGAGCAACAGGCCTGCAACATTAACCACTATGGGAAGTGTGCATTTTTTTCTTGATTAATGCAGAGTAAGTGGTGACAGTTTTCATACATTAATCATTCAAAATGCACTTGATATTTTCATTTATTACAAGCTGTAATGTATAACCAACTGTTCCATTGCTTATACCTTCTCTTTATACTAAATATGTATTTTCTTTCTCCAGACAAACCAAGTAAGTCATGATTGTGCTGTGTTATTGGGTAGGTCAGCACCCAGCCTGTCCCGCTTTGAGGCAGGTCAGCTGGCTAACTCCAAAAAATAAACAAAGAGGAAAAAACTTCAGCTGTTACCTAAAAGTTAAGGATGCAGGTGGGTCACCTGTTAAGTCTGTGCACTCCAGAAAATGAAGACATGGATGGGTTGAGCGGAAAGAAAAGGTAAATACTTTGTCCAAAATCTCCCGACTATTGTAAATATCATGTCCTACTTTGAGTCTCCTGTGACATTTGCCAATTCAAGGGTACTTTTGGTTAATGGAGAATTGCTTCAGACTGGTGGATATGGTAATGTGGTTATGGTTGTGGGTCTCTAGATCTCTTCAGTAGGCCCTTTCTGGATCCCTGGAAATAAGTACTTAGAAATAGGAAGACAGTGACTGAGAATACAGAACTGGGCTCTCTCAACTACTTTGCCAAAATGTATCTTTCCCTTTGGCTCTTGAGAGTCAGAATTTAGTAGAGCAAGATTGAGAAGCATACAAATTGATGCAGCTGGAAACACAATCCGAAACAGATGACAGTGAGTGTTGAAGCCAGCTTACCCAAGGCACTCTCTCGCAAGATGTTGACAGAGCTGGCGCTTAGCTGTGAGTTGTGGCTTCCAGAGCTTTGCATGGGGGAGGGTCTACCAAGGCAGAGGTCTGACTCTCTGTTGGCCCAGTGATGAAGTTGGTTGGCCATAACCCTTTAATTCTGGACACCCCTTCAGCCCTGAGATCTGGAGCTAGCAGCAGTTGGGAGTTGAAAAGGGAAAGTCAGACATGGTGATGGGTGAATTGAAACCCTCACAATATTTGGAGTTTCTGCAATAGAAATGGTAGAAATCCTGGATTCTTACAAGCTCAAGCATCCTTAGTATCAAGTTTCCTGTCCTTTATTTATACCCACCCATGCTAAAAGTCTGTCACAATGAAATAAAGAACATTTCTTAGCCAAAAAAAGAAGAAGTGAGCTCTGGGCACAGACCCATGACAATAGGGCCATCCTGCCACTTCCCCAGCCAAGCAGCTGCCAGCAGAATGCCCTGAGCTCCCCAGAAGCTCCCCCAGGAACTCTTCCCTCACCGGGCTGGCAGCAAGCCACTTTGTCAAGGCTTCATTGTGCAAGTAATGGACAGAGCAGGGATGTAAGGCCAGCTCTCCATATCTCTTCTTCCCAACTGATACCACTACTTATTTATTTGACAATGAGGAACAATAACAACAGAAAGTAGCAAGCAGGACAAGAAGGAAGACATGCGTTCAGTTGAGCATAAAGAAACTGGTCTTAGGGGACGTCTTTGGTGGTTCAGTGGCTAAGACTGCATACTCCCAATGCAGGGGTCCCAGGTTCAATCCCCTGCTCAGGTAACGAGATTCCATGGGCCACAACTAATAGTCCCTAGGCCACAAATAAAGATCCTGAATGTGGCAACTAAGACTCAGTGTAGTCAAATAAATTTAAAAAAATTAAAAAAACTAGTTAGTCCTTTTGGACTATAACTCTTACCCATCTTTGCATACTCCTAGACAAAGCATATTTATGTTAACCATATTTAAAACAATTTGAAACCAAATTGGCCTATGCATTGCATTGAAAGTAAGAGCTCATGTATATTTTCAAGCCCAGAAGAGAGTCTGTTCAAGCCAAGAAGATTGTTATCCATGTTCAAAAATTACAAAGAGTGAAGGACTTGGGGAGAGAAGGAAGAATAGCTTTGCTAAAGTTTCATTTCATGTAATGAAAAAAAGCAAACCTTGTTCATGAGCATGATTCCCAAAGAATGATGACAACTAGCAGGCTTAAGAAACAATTCTGGGATGCTAAGGTAAGTTAACACCCTTAGATGCTTCTGCTTTTCTGTATCTCCTAGGAAACCATTGTAAAGAATGGGGCTGACCTGGTAGATTCACCACAGACACAAATCAGGGCTTGTTCATTTTCATGTATCCTCCACAGCCTAGCTCAATGATTTATGAATAGTCTTGGCTCGGTGAAGATCTACTGAACACTGATGGATGAAGACACATTGAAAAATAAAGATGAAACATGACTTGTCAAGAGACAGAGATTCTGTGAGAAATGTCCATGTGGTTTGGCAGGATGGCTTTGAATGTCCACCAAAAAAGGAATGGCAAAATGGATACGGCAGTGAGTTCATTCATTCCTGCCTTCTTGGGTAGTCCATATGGCTGGCCCAGGGTTGGCCATCAAGAAATGTTGGTTGGAGGATGTGTGTGCGCATCCACAATACTATTTAATCTGTATTCAAGAGTAAGTCAGGTACCACGAAGAAAGAAAGGAGAAAGACGAAAGAGCCCATGCAGTTAATAACTGACTTAGTAAACTTGGACATCACAGCCCGTGCACAGCTAGAGCAGCGGATCTTAGATTCAGCAGAAGGTATCCCTTAATAGTGTACCCTCACAGATGAGTGGTGAGCTATCTAAACTCAGTCATCATCCAGAGACTCTTAGCAACCGAGAGAAACTCTCTCGTGTAGAAATCACACCTCCCAATTCTAGTGCTAAGGGTCCTTCTGGCCTTATAGATTAATATACTTAGAAGGTGTTGAACTGAAACCTTCCCTCTGGAGTTACACAGACTAAATCTCAACCCTCTGCCATCTGAGTGGTTTCCAAATATGTGAAGATGGATATCAGAGTTTCAGTAAATCTCTAGGGTAACTGTCACCTGTTCTTTTCACAGCTCCTCCAATGGCACTGTGGGGGATCCCTCTGCCATCCTAGTCACCCTCATCTGGGTGTACCAGGATCTGTCAAGGCCCCCACACTGGTTTCCTAGGGTCAGCTTACGGCCACCAACTGGGTGCTGGCTCCAAACACCAGAAATTTATTCTCTCCCAATTCTGAAGACCTGAAGTCTGAATTCAAGGTGTCATGAAGCTTGATTCCTTCTGAAGGGCCCTGATGGAGAGTCTGCTCCTTGCTTCTCTCCTACTTTCTGCTGGGGACCAGCCCTCCTGGGCATTCCATGACCCATCACCCCGATCTCTGCCTCCCCATCACTGGGCCATCGTCTCCCTGTAGCTGCATCTTCGTATGGAGTTCTCTCCACCAGATGCGTCTCTCCTTTTCCAATAAGGACACAGTCATATTGGATTAGAGCCCATCCGACACCCATAGGACCTCATCCTAATTCATTGCACCTGCAATGACCCTACCCTGAGAAGGAAATGGCATTAAGGCCACATGCTGAGGTACAAGGGGTTAGACATCAAGTCTTTGGAGGATGCTATTCAACCCATAACAGCCCCTTTTAAAACATGGCACCCTGGGTCAATCACAGGGCTCCAGATGTTGTTTGGTGCCTGCCTGGGCTACAAGTCCTATTACAGCTCCTGCTCAAGACTGAGCTTTTAATTAAAACAGACTGAACCTAAAGTCACTTCTTTGCAGCCAAACCAAATTGTTATTTCATCTTGAGCCTCTAGTCAACCAGAACACCTTGGTCTTTTCACAAAGCTTTGATAAGGTAGGTCTCCCACCTCCGATACGTATATAGCCCTCATGTAATGCTGGCATGTTCTTAGGGGAAAAGCAGTTTAAGGAAAGAAGTTCCCTCATTCCTGAGGCATGGAAGGTGAGCAAGGATCTGTCCCTGTGAAAACACTGCTCATTTTCATTGTACGCTATGCACCCTCCAAGACATCTTCACCCAGGCCTGCTAGAGAGGAGAGACCTGGCCCCAACCTTTGTGAAGTCTGAAAGTGAAAGTGTTAGTCATTCAGTCATGTCCCACTCTTTTGCCACCCCATGAACTGTAGCCTGCCAGGCTCCTCTGTCCATGGGATTCTCCGAGCAAGAGTACTAGATTGGGTAGCTATTCCCTTCTCCAGGGGATCTGAAACCTGGGATAGAGGCACATAATACATCCGTAACAAATTCCCAGTGGGTTACTCTCTTGTGAATAAATTGAGGCAGGGAAAAAACAACCATGAGAAGGAAATGGAAAGAATTAAAGAAACTACCACGCCAGCCATTTCCCAGGAGCAGAACTGGGGCAAGATGCCAAGGTTGCAGACATGTACATGTAAAATCATCCACTCGAAAGTCGGATATAAATCATGAGGCCAAACTCATCAACTTCCTGAAAGCGGGTAGACCTCCTTTTGGACCTCCTTTCCTGGACCAAAATCAAAGCGATTAGTGTAAGATTGTCTTGTACTTTCCTGGGGACAAAGCACAGTTGTTTTTCGTTCTGTTCATTTCTCTACTGACAGCCACGAGATACAGCAATAGGAGTGACCCAGACAATGTTCCTCTGTTGAACATTTTCTAGGATAAAATTAATTTGTTTTAAAAATAATATATGCAAATCTCTAAAGCCACTTTAAGGGGGGAAAAAAGGAGCAGAGGGTAAGGAGGTGGCTCTTCCTTGTACTGAAGGAGTTCTTAGATTTATAGCGGAAGTGTCAGAAACAGGATGCAATATTCCCGTGAATCCCCTACCTCCCCCCAAACAAAACCATTATACCCTTGATGAATTATTGACTTTAGAGTTTTATCTGTGCCATGAATAATCACAAACTTGGGAGTCTCAGGGCACAGTTCATAAACAAATAATTATATCACAATGATAATTTTTCAGGAATTACAACATCAATCATGGCCATGTTATTATCAAGTACATTTTCTGGTCGCCTCTATTCATCAAACCCTCCTCCCTCTCCACCCTTCCGCACCACACAAGCAAAACTCATCACCAGATTGCCTCTTATTTACACATCACTCAAAGCAGGACAGAGCAGGCACATGCAAAATGGGCCAACCCAGCGTTTATGAGAGATGAGTTTTCATTAAGAAAGTTCAAATTAAATGCATTGAGAAAGATGGAGGGGGAGAGAATTAATTATTCCAGACTCCCCCAAAGAAGCTCCTTTGAAAAGATCTTATTTGGAAGATAAAAACCAGATGGAAGGTTTATTCCATTTCAGGCAATACTAATACAGAAAAAAAGAGAAAAAAAAAAAAAAAGTCTCTGAAAGCCAAAGAAGTAATAGCCACGCAATAACACGCCCCTTTTTAAAATAATGATGATATGTATGCATCAAGCTTGGGCCCTGTTCTAGTTGGAATAGGTGAGTGACAGTGGGGATGGAACTCAGAACAGGTGTAAATCCCTTGCTCAAGTCTCCATTTGAGTTAGCAAATAGAGGTGCTCAGAATGTTCGGGTCTAAACCACTTTCCTAAGACTATTGCAGAAGATTAATAATTCCAAACACAGTAACCGTTTGTGCTTTTCATAAAGCACCCACAGTCAAACTGCCTGACTGAGTAATTTAACATCACTTAAGGTCATAGGCCTACTCTCCTGCGATAAGAGGTACATCTCACAATTCAGAAGAAAAATAGCAAAGTGACACAGAGCAAGTACCATCTTCAGAGAAGAGCTTGTACAATAGGGTTAAATCCATAGTACAGTGATGCTTATTGGCCTCTGCATCTAACTGGCAGGCCACGCAGACAATGCTAGGCAATCCAGAACGACGTGGGGGAGGACCCCTGGAAAGGAGACCCCAACCCATGCCCCTGAGACAGTCCAATGAGTGCCCCAGTCACGCCTCACTCTGAGGGCAGCCCTTGGGGACGTATGGCCTGCACTTAAATCAGATTCTCCTCTCCTTGGCATCAAACTGGGTCTAGGGAAAGGCAGGGCTGGTGCCCAAAGCTGCTGCCACTATGTCCTACCAGCCCCTGGCACCAGGCGACCCACCGGGTAGCTACGGCTTTCGGGCTCCTGTTTTATTTCCTTGAAAACCTGGTCTGCCCTCTCTCTACCACTCTCATCACAGCCTTCCAGTTTCTTGAATGAACGTACCTGGCCTGTTACAGGTCATCCTGCCTTAAGGCCAATCTTATTTAATATACAAACTCATTAAAAGAAGGGGCAGTGGGATGGCAAGAAGAGATGACTCCAGTCCATGCCCCAGAAAGCTGATAAATATGCGCTTCAAAGCCCCATTCTCGCCCAGCCTCCCCTTGTCTCCAGCTCAAAGCCCCATTCTGGCCCAGCATCCCCTTGTCTCCAGCAGGTCAGTCTCCCTCCTCCTCCCCCAGCCCCAACCACAGACACACTAGCTCTCCTTGCTCCCTAGGCCGGTGCTGGCTCCCTCCCTCCTGCTGCACAGATGACGGGTCCTCCCACTGTTTCTCCTGAGGCTCAATTTGACTTCCCTCGAGGGCCTCCTCCTCTGCCCCTCCTCTGAACCCCCAGGCACCTCACTTGGCATGAGGAGGCCCTCCAAGCCAGCCAATAA
>NW_011494814.1:0-11808 GCF_000754665.1 Bison bison bison | reverse complement strand
TGGGCAGGGGGGGCCCCCCCAAGCCAGCCAATAAATCAAAGGTCCTTGGGGGAATCTTCCCTTTTGTGAAAGGTGGGGAAAGAACTAACTGTAAATTATTAACATTTTCATTTGGGGATCACAACTACATGATCCAAACATCGCACATCAGCCTCTGATGGAAGCTCTGGGACCCTGACACTTGGGTAAGCCCCACGCACCCTCTCCCTGGAGAGGGGAGCAGGGCATTCGGCAAGGAGGAGAAAAACCAGACAGCTCGCAGAAGCCCTAAATTCATAACCCAGCCGAGGAAGCTGACAGCTCTCTACACTGGCAGAGTCCTCTGGGCACGAGTGGTTTTTGTAATTCCTGTTGAGTCAACCAAGTGGCCTGGGTCCCCACACACCTGGGATTCACACACCTCAGCACACACCTCTGCTCTGGATATACACGGGGCTGAAAAAAAGACATGACCGTTAAAAGGACATTTTCCCCAATATATAAATCTAACTGCTATTTCCTTAATAGTATTTTTAAGATGAGGACACTAGCGATTATTTTTCATGTTTTAACATTGTGAATAAATTAAAAGGAAGCTCAAATTTATTTCTCCAGTATTTACACCTGACTCTCCTACACTGGAATATTTACATAGAGGTTCCCAAGTTAGAGACATTTTTCAGACATTGATTAATCTATAATTCTTTGAAGTAAGAAAGCATTATTATCTCCACTTTACAGATGTGGAAACTAAGACACAGAGGTTAATGACTTGCCCAGGGGTCAAACATCCAGTCAATTGCAAGAGTGGATTTTAAACAGAAGCTCCCCTCTCTGCTCTTAGGCTTAATTCAAGTTTCTTCTTAGCTCACGTGCCCTGTTCACATCACAGCTGTCTCCTGCATCTGGCCACCTCTTAAATCTTGCCTTAAGACCCTTAATATGCTTTTTGAAAGACCAGTGCTTTCCTTGCCTACTGTCAGCATTTGCCCTCTCCTATTCATTCCTTTGCTCATAAGTAAGAAATGACAATTCCTTTCTGGAGCATTTTGTAAGGGTTTTGCATTTTGTAAGGGTTTTACTAAATAGCACAATTACTGTCTTAATTTTTCAATAATAAATATAAGCCCCACAGTTGTGTTTAAACCTAGATAGAATCTGTTGTTTCATTTGATTGCTGGCTGTTGCCCTACAGTTAATTCAGTGAGAATTTACACAAGCCAGGCAGGGAATATAAAGATGAATAAAGCATTACCCTCTGCCCTTAGGTTGTTCACAAAGTAGGGAAGGAGATAAATGTAAAAGTTAATCATTACAACGGCCTGACCACAGGACACAACAGACATATAGACCGGGTGTTAGGGGTGCACTGAGTGATGAATTCAGGCTATGAGACCAGAGAAGTCTCTCAGAGGTGGTGATTCTTAAAGTAAGTCTTGAAAGATGCGTAGGAGCTAATCACGGATGCTACTGGACGAGTGATTCCTGGAAGGTACAGGCCCAACAAGGAGGCAGGAGAGAGTGTGCAAAGATCCCAATAGGCCAGAATCTGGCCACACCCCCACACCACGTGTGCAGAAGGAGCTACAAGTCAGCCAACAAGTGCATGGAATGAGTTTAACCCAAGCTCTGCTAGCCAAGCCCCGTGCCCTTGTGCAGGGCTGCACACTCCCAGTGGAAAGCGACCTTGTAGGGGGGGGTGTGGCGGGGGGAGGCGTTGCAATGCTACTGACTATCGCCCGCCAAGCCCCTCTGTCAAAGAAATCTCCAGGCAAAAATAATGGACCAGGGTGCCATTCTCTTCTCCAGGGGATCTTCCCGACCTAGGAATCAAACCCACATCTCTTGCATCTCCTGTGTTGGCAGGTGGATTCTTTACCACTGCACCACCTAGGAAGCCAGAAAGGGACCTTGTCCTCACATAAAGGCACACTCCACCACCAAGCACTCTTTTTGCCTTTCCTGGCCAACAAAGGGATAGCGTCTTCTTGTTCATACAAAGGAGCCCTGTGAGGGACCATCCTTAGGACTACATCAAGGACTTTGAGTGATAGCTCACGGGCAATGGAAAGTTCAAAGGATGTTATTCAGAGAAGTAACATAATAGGGTTTTTTAATTGGAAAGGTTGCTATGATGGCCATTTGAAGGACAACCTGGGTTAAATAGAGGCAGTCAGTAATATCCCAGATGATAAAGGATGAGGTCCTGAGTAAAGACAGTCACAAGGCTGCAAGGGAAGGGGTGGCTTGAGAAACTCAAGGAAGAGGACTTGGTGATTGGTTACATATGGAGACAGATTATGGAAAGAAAGGAATAAAGGATGGCTGCCAGGTTGCTGGCTCTGAGACTGGTGGTAACCACGATTGGCAGAGAATACAGTAGAAAAGAAAGGTTTAAGAGAATGAGTAGGAGGAGTAGAAGAACTCCATTTTAGATGTGATAAGTTTTAAGTTCTAATGGGGAATCCAAGTAGAAATGTCTACTGAACAGTTGGGAAAATAGCTCTAGATCTCTGGAGAAATGTCTGTTTTAAGGATATAGGACCAGAAGAACTCCTCTGTTGGTCCAGTGACTAAGACTTCATATTCCCAAGGCAAGGGGCCCAGGTTTGAGCCCAGGTAAGGGAACTAGATCCCCCATGCTGTAACCAAGAGCTACATGCCGCAACAAACATCCTGCATGTCACAACTAAGACCAGGCCCAGTCACATGAAAAAAATTAATTTTTTTTTAAATAAAGATACAGGATCAGAAACATCAGCACTTAGCAGGAACAGCTGCAGGTGCAGGGGCCATCACACAGGAGCAAGGGTAGGAAATAAGAAAAGGGCCAAGAAAGGAGGGCTAAGGCAGGAGCTTATGAAACAAGTGAGAAAAATAAGAGGCAAAGAGAAGTGAGCCACAACAGTCAGTGAAAGAAAGGCTCTTGAAAAGGCCAGAAGAAGCTACATCACTAAAATGTTGCACAAACGTTAGATCAGGACTGAAGTGCAAAGTGGTTGTGTGAACAGTGGCCACTACACTTTCCAGAATTTGGCAGTGAAGGAAATGAAAAAGAAAAGGCCTCATTCCTAAGGAACAGGCCTGTATTTGACACTGATTGGTGTGACCTTTCTTTGAAAAAATATAATCCCTTCACCACTCATATCAAATGGGTGTTGAACAAGCCGACTTGAGGAAAAGTCTTACCACTGCGGAATCTGCCATGTCACCTGCTTCCTATGTGGCTTTACCTACAGCCTAGGCTCTGGAACAAACACTGCACCATAGAAGACACTCTGCTTGCACTAAAGGGGATGCTGTGCATGTGCCAAAAACTTACTGTACTCTGACATTTTTCCCCCCAGAGAAATTGACTTTGCTTGGCTTGACGTCTCTGGTAATTTATAACAGCTCTTACTGCTACTGCTGCTGCTGCTAAGCCGCTTCAGTCGTGTCTGACTCTTAGCGACCCCATGGACTGCAGGCTACCAGGCTCCTCCGTCCAAGGGATTTTCCAGGCAAGAGTACTGGAGTGGGGTGCCATTGCCTTGTCCAATGGCTCTTGCACTATATTCTATATTTTTTTAAAAGAAAGCTCTTCCCAGAAAAGATAAGTAATGAAGTGTACAATCAAGGCTCTATTCCACAGAGAAATATGAGTGTGTTCCCAAACCTGGAAAGGCTAGGATTGAGTCATATGGAGTCATCAATGCCAGTTAAGCCACTCTAGGCAATGGCACCCCACTCCAGTACTCTTGCCTGGAAAATCCCATGGACAGAGGAGCCTGGTAGGCTGTAGTCCATGGGGTCGATAGGAGTCAAACACAACTGAGCGACTTCAATTTCACTTTTCACTTTCATGCACTGGAGAAGGAAATGGCAACCCACTCCAGTGTTCTTGCCTGGAGAATCCCAAGGACAGGGAAGCCTGGTGGGCTGCCATCTCTGGGGTCGCACAGAGTCGGACACAACTGAAGCGACTTAGCAGCAGCAGGCAAACACCATTGTAACAGACTCTTGGTTGATTACCCAATATCCATTCTCCCTTTTTGCCTTGGTAACAGAGCCCAAAATTTCAGCTAGGCACAGTGTTGCTTAGAATAAAACATTATATTTCCCATCCTCCCTTGCAGCAAAACATAGCCATATGACAAAGTTCTAGCCAATGAGATCTGAGCAAGGATGGGTGCTCAGCATCAAGGAAAGCTGGTGTGCTGGAAAAGCACCTTTCTGTTTGTGTCTTTTCCCCTTGATCTGGCCTGTAACTCAGACGTAATGACTGGAGATCCAGCAGCCCTACTGCATCACGAAGAGACCTCAAACTGGAAGTCACGGACTTGGATAAGAGAACAGAGTTTAGTTTTCTGAGGATGTCATGCCAGCCACAGACTACCTACTCCTGGACACCTTTTATATGAAATTGCATAAACTATCTTGTTTAAGCCATGTTATTGGGTTGCAGGAGCTTCTTTTGCTACCTAATCAATTCTTAACTGGTATAGCTATTATATGAGATTCACTGGCTACTGGCTATTTATCACTAAAGCAAGTTCCCTAGTTCCCTAAAGTCTGTCTTTTGACCCACACTGCCCCTTAACATATTCTAGTGCAAGAATGGGAAAGTACGAGAAATTAAATGTAAGGAAAGCTAGAAGCTTTGACACTGTAGGAGGGATGCAATGAGGTCCTTTACCTCTTCAGCAAAGAGTTGACAAATGAGGATTACTGTTAATGAGATAACTCCACATATTCAAAGAGAAAAAGAACCCTGCAAAAAAGTAAAGTACTTCACAATTGAAATCAGATCCAATTCTGGCTTCACAGACAATACGCGGAAGTTCAGTATTCCATTCGTTGCCAGGTGGGGTCTCCTGTGAAACCACTCATCTCAGAAGCATCATCTGAATTGTTTGTAAATAACAAGCATTTGTTCACAGCATAAAGAAAAGGTTAAGAGGAATCTAGAGTGAACAACTCAGAGAATGCATCAGGAAGTTCCCCAAAGTAACTCTGCTACCAAATTATAGTGAGAAAGTTTATGGGCACACTGATGTCTGGCATGGATGGAGTCGGGAAACCTTCTTAGTGGAAGCTAGCTAGACTAATGATGAGAACACAAAATGATGCTACTAAGCAGCCACCAGTTTTCTGGAGACATGGCGTACTTCAAGCTGGATCCTTTGAATGTTGCCTACTAAGAGGAACTGAAAATTCTACAAAGAAAACATCAGGTCATCACAAGAAGATAATCACAGATAAAATTTACCATATGCCAGGCACTATCGGAGAAGGCAATGGCACCCCACTCCAGTACTTTTGCCTGGAAAATCCCATGGACAGAGGAGCCTGGTAGGCTACAGTCCATGGGGTCGCTAAGAGTCGGACATGACTGAGCGACTTACTTTCACTTTTCACTTTCATGCATTGGAGAAGGAAATGGCAACCCACTCCAGTGTTCTTGCCTGGAGAATCCCAGGGACGGGGGAACCTGGTGGGCTGCTGTCTATGGGGTCGCACAGAGTCAGACACGACTGAAACGACTTAGCAGCAGCAGCAGCAGGCACTATGGGAAGCACTTTATAGCCATTCTCTCATTAACCCAATATTGGTAGGTGCAATTGTTTTATCCATCTTACAGATTAAGAAGCTGAGATTCAGAGAAGTTAAGTGACTTGTTGTCACATAACCACCAAGTGATAGAACTGATACAACTCAGATCTCCCTGATTCCAAAACTTAATTTGTCTTTAACAAGAAAGCTATGAACTTTCTTTTCTTGCTATGGGAGAGAATTTGAAGGAGAAAAATGTTTCTAAAAGCAACAGTACCTATTTTTTCTTTTAAATACTTCATAAAACACATAGAAATTTTAAAACAACCAAAAACAATTACTGAAAATAAAGAGGGCTTCTCTTTTTTTGCATATTTCTTCTTTAATTTGGATTCAAGAGCTCTAACACGTAAAAATCCAAACAGCTATGGTACTCACTTCTGATTTAAAAAGTAACCTACCCTAGGACATTAAAGACTAGTACCTGAGAGTTTAAGGTAACTGGGATTCCAGGGGTCTAGCTAGAATTCTATCATCCTCTAGAGTGATGCTTACCCAGGACCCCTCCATGCAAGATCACAAAGCCTGTGAGTCATAGCCTCTCTGAAGCCACTTGCTAAGCCTCAGAGCATTGAAGGGGCAGGCATTCCAACATGATTACCATCACCTTGGGACAATGTACAGGCTTGTTCTCCACCCTTCTTCTAAAATGGGCTCTAGCTTTCCCTCTTTTCTTGTCTGACAGTTAAAAGACAGCTCTGTGATAGTGATAAAATGTTTGATTTACCAGAAACTTTAATTTTTTACATTTTTTCCCCTCATAACACAATCTAAACATTTACAGAGCCAAAAATTTCAAAACCACAAACTCGTATCTATTATCATGTTATAAGATTTAAACATATGTCTCTTGGAAATTGATAAAAGAGGCAGGAAGAAAAAGTAAACAAGTATATAAGTGATTTGAACATGATTAATAAACTTGACCTAATATGTACGTTCTTGCCTGGAGAATCCCAGGGACGGGGGAGCCTGGTGGGCTGCCATCTCTGGGGTCGCACAGAGTCGGACACGACTGAAGCAACTTAGCAGTAGCAGCAGCAGCAATATGTACGTACAGAACACTGCATTCATTTAAATACTGAATTTTACAAGTTCATATAGAACATTTATAAAATCGACCACATACTGTACCTTAGAAGAAGTGAAGTGAAGTGAAGTCCCTTAGTCATGTCCGACTCTTTGCAACACCATGGACCATAGCCTACCAGGCTTCTCCATCCATGGGATTTTCCAAGCAAGAGTACTGGAGTGGGTTGCCATTTCCTTCTCCAGAGGATCTTCCCAACCCAGGGATGGAACCCAGGTCTCCCACATTGTAGGCAGACACTTTACCATCTGAGCCACTAGGGAAGTCCTTCTCAACAAATGTCTAAGGATTAAAATATTCTTAACAAATGTCTAAGGATTAAAATATTCAGACTCAGAAAGTTCTCTCCCCATAATGCATAGGCTAAAAATCAATAACAAAATAATAATAACAATTAGAAAATCATCATCTGCTTGGAAATTGAGAAAAAATCATAAATAAAGAAGGAATTATAATGGAAACAAGAAAATAACTGAATAATAATGAAAATACTATATGTCAATGTCTAGGTTTCTGCAAAAGCATTACTCACCCTATAAACATATATTGGAAAAGAAAAATGTCTGAAAATTAATGTTAAGCACAATCAAATTAATCCAAGGAAATGGAATCATAATAAAATTACAAATTAATAAACAAGGACACTCCAAAGAAAACAAGTATCAAGTCGTTGCAAGAAGATAATCTCAGCATTCATTAAGAGCAGAATAAAGAACCACACCAACTTTCCCCGCTGACAATAAACAGAAAAACTAGGACTTCTCTGGTAGCCCAGTGGCTAAGACTCTGTGCTCCCAAAGCAGGGTGCCGGGAGCCATCTCCGGGCATATTGCATACTGAGTGCAGCACTTTCCCAGCATCATCTTTCAGGATCTGGAATAGCTCAACTGGAATTCTATCACTGCCAGGAGCCAGCGTGAGGAACTCCGCCCGTGACAAAGGTCATGAGGAAGGAGGCTCCGCATTCGCAAAGGCGGGATCAAGCCTCAGGAGTCCCCCTGGAAATTCTCGAGCATCTACCCCCAAAACCAGAGTCTGCCTACTTTCTGCTTTGTGCTCTGACCTACACCTCTGACTTTACAAGGGGCTGTCCCCCACTACCTCTCTTTGAAAAAAAGAGCTAACTTACAGCTCCAGTTAATAAAGTTCGTGGGTGTGATAGTGTTTCAACCTACAAACTCCTTTGGAAGTCCTCTAGCCTGCCTGAATAGGTTTTTCCGGCCACATGTGATTGCTCAGAGCCTCCCAACTGTGAGAGGCATGAGATGTTCTAAACTGTCTAAATACAGATTCCTTTGAGCAGTTAAAAGATTGATTAGAAATTGTATTGGTGAAGGGTTTTTCACTTGTTGGGCCAATGTTTGCTGCTAAGTCTCCATATCCCTTATCTGCTGTGTCCCTGGCAGTATATTGATTAATATAATTGGTGTAAGTAGTAGCTTTAATGTTTGTAACCTGGGACCCTTGAGTTAATTCTTTTTCTTGTTACAGCCCACCACACCTTTGCCCTATAGGAATGCAACTTTAATGCTTTTGGAGGGTGGCGTCTGACTAATCACCTTTAGAGAAAAATAAGTTTTCTGAAGAAAGGGTCTTAAAATGTTAACAGGCCTCTGGGCCAGAAGATGATGCAAATCACCTAAACTTTTGCATATGATAAGTTTGTAGGAAGAAAGCCTGGCTTACTGCATGACTCTACCGCTTCCCCCATTATCCTCTATGCATAACTTAAGGTATAAAAACTACTTTGGAAAATAAAGTGCGGGCCTTATTCACAGAAACTTGGTCTCCCCATGTCGTTCTTTCTCTCACCTTCTGGCTAAATTATTCAGCCTCTTTTCTCCCCTGAATTTCCTCACTGAGCTATCCTTATTTCAGCCTCTTTTCTCCACTGAATTTCCTCACTGAGCTATCCTTATTTAACCACTCTTTACATCCTTAATTAACGTTTAATTAAGCAGTTGTTTCCTGATCCTCGCCAACGCCATCCCTGCTTCGCATTCCCTGGACCCACTGGGGCTGGACCCCGCTGTAGGGGGCCTGGGTTCAATCCCTGGTCAGGGATCAGGATCCCACACGCTACAACTAAGAGTTCGTGTACCACAACTAAAGATCCTGCATGTTGCAGCTAAGACCTGATACAGCCAAATAGTTAATTTACAAAATTATTTTTTTTGATTATAAATGGAAAGTAATCTTTAAAGTTATACTATTTTTTTAAAAAAGAAACAATAAATGTCTTAAATAACCTGACATTGTACCTCAAGGAACTAGGGGAGAAAAGGAACAAACAAAGCCCAAAGTCAGTAGATGAAGGAAAATAAAGATCAGAGTGGAAATAAATGAAACAGAGACTGAAAAGACAATAGAGAAGATTAATGAAACAGTTAATTTTTTGAAAAGATAAACAAAATTAACCTTTAGTTAGGCCAAACAAGAAAAAAAGAGAGGATTAAAATAAACAAAATTAGAAAACAGACATTATAATTAATACCACAGAAATACACAGAATCATAAGAGACTACTATGAACAATTATATGACAACAAATTGGACCTAGAAGAAATGGTTACATTTCTAGAAACACATAAGACTGAATCATAAAGAAATAAAAAATCTGAACAAGCTGATTACTGTTAAGAAGATTGAATTAGTAATCAAAATTTCCCAACAGAAACAAAAAGCTCAGGATGAGGTAGCTACACTGGTGAATTCTACCAAATGTTAAAGAAAAATTAATACAAATCTTTCTCAAACTCTTCCAAACAACTGAAGAGGAAGGGACATCTTCAACTCATTTTACCAGGCCAGTATTACTGTGATACCAAAACTAGACAAGGACACTATTAAAAAAAAGAAAATTATAGGCCAATAACCCCAATGGACATTGTGGCTGTTCAGTTGCTCACCCGGGTCTGACTACGACCCCATGATTCCCTGTAGCACACCAGGCTTCTTTGTCCTTCACCATCTCCTGGAGTTTGCTCAAACTCATGTCCATCAAGTTGGTGATGCCATCTAACCATCTCATCCTCTGTCATCCTCTTCTCCTCCTGCCTTCAATCTTTCCCAGCATCAAGGTCTTTTCTAATGAGTTGGCTCTTTACATTAGGTGGCTAAAGTATTGGAGTTTCAGCTTCAGTCCTTCCAATGAATACTCAGGGTTGATTTCCTTTAGGATTGACTGGTTTGACCTCCTTGCAGTCCAAGGGACTCTCAAGAGTCTTCTCCAGCACCACAGTTTGAAAGCATCAATTCTTTAGTGCTCAGCCTTCTTTATAGTCCAACTCTCTCATACGAACATGACTACTAGAAAAACCATAGCTTTGACTAGACGGATCTTTGTAGGTGGTGATGTCTCTGCTTTTGAATACACTATCTAGGTTTGTCATAGCTTTTCTTACAAGGAGCAAGCATTTTTTCATTTCATGGCTTCAGTCACTTAATTCAGATGACCATTACATCTATTACTATGGGTAAGAAGAATTCCTTAGAAAAAATGGAGTAGCCCTTATAGTCAACAAAAAAGTCCAAAATGCAGTATTTGGGTGCAATCTCAAAAAATCAAAAGCAACAGAATAATCTTGGTTTGTTTCCAAGGCAAACCATACAATATCACAGTAATCCAAGTCTATGCCCAACCACTAATGCCAAAGAAGCTGAAGTTGAATGGTTCTATGAAGACCTACAAGACATTCTAGAACTATTACCAAAAAAATATATCCTTTTCATAGGGGCCTGGAATGCAAAAGTAGAAAGTCAAGAAACACCTGGAGTAACAGGCAAATTTGTCCTTGGAGTACAGAATAAAGCAGGGCAAAGGCTAATAGAGTTTTGCCAAGAGAACGCACTGGTCATAGCAAACATCCTCTTCAACAACACAAGACTCTACACATGGACATCACGAGATGGTCAATACCAAAATCAGGTTGATTATATTCTTTGCAGCCAAAGATGGAGAAGCTCTATACAAACAAGACCAGGAGCTGACTGTGGCTCAGATCATGAACTTCTTATTGCAAAATTCAGACTTAAATTGAAGAAAGTAAGGAAAACCACTAGGCCATTCAGGTATGACCTAAATCGAAACCCTTACGCTTATACAGTGGAAGTGACAAATAGATTCAAGGGGTTAGATCTGATAGATAGAGTGCCTAAAGAACTATGGATGGAGCTTCGTAGCATTGTACAGGAAGCAGTGATCAAAACCATCCCCAAGAAGAAGAAATGCAAAAAAGCAAAGTGGTTGTCTGAGGAGGCCTTATCAATAGTTGAGAAAAGAAGAAAAGCAAAAGGCAAAGGAGAAAAGAAACGCTATACCTGATGGGCACGGTGGCCAAAAGAAAAAAGAAAAAAACCTCAACAAAATATTAGCAAACCAAATTCAACAACACATTAAGAGGATCAAGAATTTCCCTGGCAGTCCAGTGGTTAAGATTTCACCTTTCAGGGGAGGAGCCAAGATGGCGGAGGAGTAGGACGGGGAGAACACTTTCTCCCCCACAAATTCAGCAAAAGAGCATTTAAACGTCGAGTAAATTCCACAAAACAACTTCTGAATGCCGGCAGAGGACATCAGGCACCCAGAAAAGCAACCCAACTCTTCGAAAGGAGGTAGGAAAAAATATTAAAAACAAAAAAAAAAAAGAGACAAAAGAGGGAGGGACGGAGTTCCGTCCCGGGAAGGGAATCTTAAAAAGAGAGAAGTTTCCAAACATCAGGAAACCTTCTCACTGCCAAATCTGTGCCGAGCTTTGGAAGCACAGAGGGCAACATAACAGGGAGGAAAAATAAATAAACAATTTAAAACTCGCAGATTGCGAGCCCTACAGTAACTCCCCCAGCAGAGAGGCAGCGCAGACGCCTGCATCCGCCATTAGCAAACCGGGGCCGGGCAGGGAGGCGCGCCGTGGGCTGCATCGCTGAGAGTAAGAATCTGGCCTGAATAACCTGAGCGCTATCTGAGCGAAATAATTTGGGCTAGCAAACCAGACTGTGGGATACCTACCACGCGAAAAGCCAGCCCTAACCTAAGACCGCCAGGCCCGCGCACGAAACAAAGGACTGAACAGAGATAGCCGGCTGCAGACCTTCCCCCTCCGGTGACAGGCAGCCAGAGCCGGAAGGGGGCAATCGCAGCCCCAGAGC
>NW_011494813.1:3991703-3992186 GCF_000754665.1 Bison bison bison | reverse complement strand
AAGGAAATTACACTTACAGGTCTCAAAAATACAAGCTGAGAGCATACGCCACAGGAATAAAATAAAGCTTTCAAAATTTCCAAGTAAACCTACTGGGTGAACTTGAGAGAAAAACCTACAATTACCTGATTACAAAGTGAAGTCCATCTATAAGATGGGTTATGTATCTGCCTTTTTAAGAAAAGCACGGGTCACTGGTTAGAAGTGTAGCTAAAACACACCAATGTCTGGATCTTTCCTCTTACCCTAATATGAAAACCAGGAGCTCGATTTGAAAACCTTAATTCCCAAAGAGGAGGATTAAGTATAGTACATGGAAACTCAGATCGGTATATAAAAGAGAAGCAATGTTAAAGGAATTAGCATAATCAACTTGCGTATATAGTATTGTGACTCTGCACAAGAATATCTAATACCAGGTCTTTATAGATCCTGACACTGGATCCATGATCTTTCAGGTTCACTCCCCCATCCCTACCCTGA
>NW_011494813.1:3982442-3991603 GCF_000754665.1 Bison bison bison | reverse complement strand
AGCTTATTTGGAGAGTAAAGTTTAGGATACAGCATTGATCCAGATGCTGAATGAAGAGAAACTAATTATTGAAGATGTTACTAAGAATGCCTTCATTACAGACTGAGCATGGCAAGAGCTGATATACTTAACTCAAAATAAACATTCATCAACATACCAGGAACAATGCGTACACCTCAGGATGCTAACAGGGCCTAATTAGTTCTCTCAAGTGTAGCAACCCAAAAGAATTTTGGAAAATAAAAATGTGAATGTTAATGATCTTTTATATTATCCTCCCAGGATAAACCCAATTGCCAAGGAAATTACACTTACAGGTCTCAAAAATACAAGCTGAGAGCATACGCCACAGGAATAAAAATAAAGCTTTCAAAATTTCCAAGTAAACCTACTGGGTGAACTTGAGAGAAAAACCTACAATTACCTGATTACAAAGTGAAGTCCATCTATAAGATGGGTTATGTATCTGTCCTTTTTAAGAAAAGCACGGGTCACTGGTTAGAAGTGTAGCTAAAACACACCAATGTCTGGATCTTTCCTCTTACCCTAATATGAAAACCAGGAGCTCGATTTGAAAACCTTAATTCCCAAAGAGGAGGATTAAGTATAGTACATGGAAACTCAGATCGGTATATAAAAGAGAAGCAATGTTAAAGGAATTAGCATAATCAACTTGCGTATATAGTATTGTGACTCTGCACAAGAATATCTAATACCAGGTCTTTATAGATCCTGACACTGGATCCATGATCTTTCAGGTTCACCTCCCCCATCCCTACCCTGAGGGTCAATTTGAAAAAAAAAATTAACTGCTCATAATTTGTAATTTTTTAAAATACGAAAATAGCTTCACTGTGTCCCGTAGGCAACAAATAGGCAGTGAGTGTAATCTTACAGTTCTAAGTAACTACAGTATTGAGACGGGCTTCCCAGGTGGCTCTCTTGTGGTTTCCCACGTGGCTCAACAGGTGAAGAATCCGCCTGTAATATGGAGACCTGGGTTTGATCCCTGGGCTGGGAAGGTCCCCTGGAGAAGAAAACGGCAACCCATTCCAGTATGAGATTTCCAGAAATTTCATAAACAGAGGAGACTGGCAGGCTACAGTCCACGGGGTTGCAGAGTCGGGACATGACTTAGAGACTAAATAACAACTGTATTGAGAAGATGCTTATTGAAGATAAAACTGTTATGGCTTTGAAGCCACTAAGTAGAGACTAAAACTGCAGCTGTCTACATGTTTAGCTGGGTAATGTCAATCTATCAATAATACTTCAGTACTCACCTCTGCAAGTGCACAGGGGGCTTCACCCCCATTTCTTAGCACCTCCATTTAGAATATTTCCTCTGAAATACTGACGAGCCATACTTCAATTCTTCGTGTAACTTAAGATTCACTATTTATCTATGCAGTCTCTGTCTCATTAAATAGAATTTAAGAGAAGGGAAAGAAGAGAGAAGAACAGACAGATACAAGTGGAATGGTATGGAAGATCGGGGGACCCACAAGTACCTCCTGTGAGATCGAAAGAGATAAATTTAGGGTTTTTCTAAAGATAAGATGAAATTGGGAAGAGAGACAAAGCTTGAAATAGAGCTTCATGTATATTTCAGAGAACATCTGGAGCACAATTTATTATGAGTTTTAAAGACTTCCTGAAAGTTTGTAACTTCTCCTTTGCTATTTTCACTTTATCTGTTTCGCTAGCTAAATAATTCCAGAACTGAACATTTGCTTCAAAGGCAAGAATTGCACATAAAGACCTGAATTTTGTGCTGTGGTAGATCAAGGGAGAAGGAAAAAAAAAAAAAATCAAAAAAATCCCAGGAGAAATAAACAAAGTGGTTAAAAGAAGACAATGGAATGGGAAGCAGGTGAAAAGAAGGAAAGAAAGATAACCCTGGCCCAGAGCCTCTGGTTTACTCTACCAGCGTGAGCTCCTGGCTTTCAGGTTTACACACCTTCATGTCACCCTCCCCATCACCATGGTCTTGCCCTTCTAGAACTCGCTCCTCTCACAGGAGTCTTGGCATGTGGCAGCCTGGAGGGTGAGGAGTCCAGGAGACCCTACCAGGGCAGAAAGGAAGGAAGGGGCAACCCTGCTCCAGGCCTCTGGAAATCCAGGGTCCTCCCAGGGAATACAGGCATGTGCTGACTGATTTGCCACCAGAGTACCCTTCAGTTTGTAAAAAAACACCAGGCTTACCAGGTGGCACAGTGGTAAAGACTCTGCCTGCCAATGCAGGACACACAGGAGACATGGTTTTGACCCCCTGGAATACGAAATGGCAACCCACTCCAATATTCTTGCGTGGAAAATGTCATGGACTCCTCAGAGGAGCCTGGCAGGCTACAGTCCATGGGGTCGCAAAGAGTGGGATACGACTGAGCAACTACGCGTGCGTGCGCACACACGCACACACACACACACACACGCACACACACACACACAGAGTGGTTCCCACCTTTTGGGGTAAGAGGGGGTCATTTTTTTTTTATCAACAGTAATGTCTATGGAGTCTCATTGGACAGTTACCTATACTTAAAATGACATATAACAGAAAGAAAAGGTTACAATAAATTTAGTAATACTTCTAGAAGAAACTGCATCCTATTTATCACTACAACATCCCTACAAACCTCATCTACTGAAACATGGCTCTTTATATTAAGAACTATCCTAGTTAGAAGCAAGAGGTTATACCAGGCTTTATGGAACTGGTCCATAAATCTCTTCACCAAAAATGTATTGTTTTGATGGAAAAATATCCTCCATTCCAAGCAATTAACTTACAAATAAACCTTGGGTGGGGGGATGGCTTTTAAAGTTGAAAATTTTCTGTCTTTCTTAAGAAACCATGGCAAGAAGGGGAAAAAAAAGACTCATTCAATCACAAGGTAAGTACATTCATATAACAAAAGACAAACGTTATTTCTTTCACTTCTGACAATTTTGGTTCTCTAACAATATTCCAAATAAAATATACTATATGTTATTTTTTTCTCTAATCTGACATAAAGGATCTATAAATCGAAGATAGTCTATCAAAAGGAAAAAAGTTCTTAAGAGAAGGCGAACTTGGTTTTGGGGGTGGCAGAGAACACTCAGGTCTAGTCCAATAGGGTTTGCTTTTCTGTTTTCCCTTTCCCTTTTCTCCTTCTATCACTGTAATAAGACATATAAAAACTTTGAATCTGACAAAATGGTGGAATGCATATACCTGTCTGATGTATTCAGTCTTAAATAAAAAGGATCATCAGTCTACTGAGAAGTACTTTAGGTCTCAAGAAATAGAAACTACAGATTCCCCCAGACAGCTCAGGAATTCTGCCCTGTCCTCCACCTGGCTCTAACGGGAGTGGAAGGTATCTCAGTTATGAACTTAGGTGAAGAAGCACCACGCTGAATGTCAACGTTATTCATTTCACTTTTCTTCCAAAAGATTGGATGTCTTATTTCCAAGACTGACAGGCCCAAAAGGAACCTAACTCTATTACAGGTGATCATGGTTCTAGCATTCTTAAGAGCTGGATGCAACTCCATTTTAATGAACAATTTTTGTCTTCTGGGTACAATTTTCTGTGACCATGTTTGAAATGGGGCTTTCTTTTGCTCAAAATGACAGGAATGAGAAATATAAGGCAAAAGTACCCTTTCAAACAGCTCTGGATATCTAAAATGCTGTCTAAATATCAGAAACCTAATAAAACCCATTTTCCAGGGGAAAGTCGGCACCGCACATTCCTCCTTTTCAGAACCCAAGTTAAAACACCTCTATCTAGTCTTGTATACAGCGAGGTTCCCAGGTGAAACACAGCCTTCATAGCCAGTTCCTTCATATTACTCCCGGTCAGTAACGAGGTGAGTATGGGGGTGGTCTGAACGACTATCAGTAAAATCTGTTTTGTTCCCAATATACTCCCTGGAATGGGAGTGGACAGCTGAACAGGTCAAAAGTGCTGTTCTCTAGAGACTTTTTCTTGTTTACTTGCTGAATTGTGTCCAACTCTTTTGTGACCCCATGGACTGTAGTCCACCAGGCTCCTCTGTCCATGGCCTTCTCCAGGCAAGAATACTGGAGTGGATTGCCATGCCCTCCTCAAGGGGATCTTCCCAACCCAGGGATTGAACCTGCATCTCCTGCAGTTCCTGCATTGGCAGGCAGATCTCTAGAGGTTACACTGTACAAACAAGATAAACAGAGAAAACGAGGAACATTCTCTCTGACACAATAATTCCTCATCTGCTCACATCAGGGTACAAAATGAATGCTTAAAAAAAAAAAAAGCTTGATATCCAATTTTCTGGCTAAATACCAAGAAGTCTTTTTTGGCCTAGACAGCAATTTTCTATTTTCTTGGGATCTTTTATCAATTTTTTTTTCCTGACAAGAAAAGCAGAGCTGCCTTGAATGTGTATATCATCTTCTGAAATAGGAATCTGCAAAAAATATTCTTCCTAGGAGCTAAGCCCCAGCGTCTCAGTATATCTTAAGTTCAACGGATAACATGCGTACCCAATTCTCTCGTAACAACTCCTTCCAAACAGAAGAAAGCGAGTAACAGTGGGGCAACAAGTTTATTCTATTTGGCTCCACTGGGGATACTGCGTGTGAAGCTCAGTAGAGATCTGGATTTCAGTTTGAGTCAAAACACTTGCACTTAAACTCTAGGTTCCCCTTCTATAAAATGGAGTTAATGATAAACCTACCCTACAGGGTGCTGCATGGATGAACTGGGATGATGATGTGAGTAAATGACTGCCCAGCACAGTCAGCACCCCACATGACATGTGTATGCTCTCATTTTCACTATGGACACTGACCCTTTTGCTTTTGACCTAGTAGAGATTATAAACTTTGCTAGTACCTAGAGAAAGATCTGTTTTGTAGGGCCCCAAGCTGATACAATTAGAGGGAAGGGACTCTCTTTAAGAATACAAAATTAGGGGACTTCCTTGGTGGCTCAGAGGATAGGAACTGGCCTGCCAATGTAGGAGACATGGGTTTGATCCCTGGTCTGGGCAGATTCCACATGGCCTGGAGCAACTAAGCCTGTGCGCCACGACTACTGAAGTCCGCATGCCCTAGAGCCTAGAATCTCAACAAGAGAAGCCACCGGGGTGAGAAGCCTGTGTACCACAACCAAGGGTAGCCCCCGAAAACCTGCACAGCAACGAAGACCCAGCACAGCCAAAATGAAGTCAAAGAATACAAAATTAAGTATGATTCTCATTCTTCGTTATAGAGAACGAGAAGAGAAACAGCAGATGCTAGAGCTCTGCAGAAGATTCAGACTTCTTTGGACATCTCTTTAGGTGATTATTTGAAGTACTTAGGAAAAAGCTCTTCCTTAAGCAAATGCAGTTTCCCCATCGAGAACCTCACCTCACGGGGATCAGTGCAGGAAGAGGCTCTGAACCTTAAGCTTCATTAGCTCAGTAGTAATTTTGCCTTTGAAAGTAAACAATGTAAATTCACAACATATTTCTATATATAAATTTTAAAATGTATTTATTTTGTTGCTCTGTGCAGTATGTGGGATCCTAGTTCTCGGACCAGGGATCGAACCTGTGCCGCCTGCAGTGGAAGCATAGAGTCTTAATCACTGGACCACCAGCGAAACCCCAATATTTCCTACAATTTTTATGTCATTCATCTGCCTCTTGGAAAAATGTGAGTTCTCTGAATACACAGCAATAGTATTCAGAAAGTTTTCATGCCTTTGAGAAATTCTTTTCATGGGTCAACAACACCTTAGCATCCTTTTCTTTGCATCCTTTGATACTGAGATATGACAATATAGAAGTAAGTTATTTATCAGTAATTAAAGAAGCCTGGTTAGAAACGCACAATGTTTAAACATATAGGAACCTGGAGTGGAGACACTTACAACCTAGAATGGCTGTTTGTTGTTAACAGTTCCTCAGTTTACATGCCTCATAGCCCTTGGCTGCAGTCCCCGTAAGATTTAAGATATTTAACAGAATCACACCTAATACCCAATCATCAAAATTTCTTCTGTGAATAATTCATGATAAAACTGCCCTGAAAGATCCAGCAGCATCTATTACAAATCTTCATTTTGGCTTTTAGAGTGTTGCTTTTGGAGTTTCTCTGTAGATCAACATTTCCTCTCATAATAAACAAAGACAAAGTTGAAGACCTGACCACCATTCTCAGAGGGAGGTATGGGACACAGTATGTATGGATATATTTATACAACATGCTTTTAACACTGCTCAAGAAAAAAATATAGTAGCTTTTTATTATTTCCCGCATGGCAGACATCAATATACTCTTGGAGATCAAAAGAAGTTCTATTTCTTACCTTCTCTGTTTATTCCAGTCTCTCTTATATCTATATTCACCTATCTATCACAGCACTTACTGACTTGCTATAATCATTTCTTCTTCTTTTTTTTTTAATAATCACTTCTTCTTTTGCTTAGATGCAAATGCCAGCTTTATCATGTAATAAATGTAGGCACCGCTCTCACTCTAGGCTGAATTCCCAAATCAGGGAGAAGGAATACATTTGCTGAGGACAAGGTACTCTAAAAAGGCCTGAATGATTTCTTATTCTGAATGAGTCCCTAGATGGTGGGAACAGCGTTGTGCTTCTCTTTCTACCTCTGATGACTTGCGCAGCATGTGGCATGTAGAAGGCATCCAGATATGATTATTGAGTTAATAAGAGTTCATCAGGTGTAAGTACAGTTGTGGCATGGTCCCTGGTCATCTTCAGACTACACCACTGGAATTTATTTCATGTGATGCTATTTCAAACAGTCACAGTAGTTTAATGATGAAGGTCCTGACTTGCCTTCTTTTCTTCCCTCCACTAGTCTACTCATACTTTCTTGAAGCATATGAAGAAAATCTGAATTTCTTGTTGCTTTCACATATTCTCTAAACCCTAGTTTTTGTCAATTATTAATATAAAAACTTATTAAATATCCTTACTTGCAAGAATACAACAAGCTGAGAATTCCCTGGTGGTCCAGTGGTTAGGACTTGGTGCTTTCACTGTTGAGGACCTGGGTTTGATCCTTGGTTGGAGAACTAAGATCCCACAAACTGTGCTACCAGGCCAGAAAAAAAAAAAATTACTCCCCCCGCCCCCACCAAAACAATAACAAAAACCTCAACAAGCTCTGGTTCTTCCATCAAAAAGTTTACATGGTCATAGGGACTTTTTTTTTTTAATTTTTTTTAAAGTTTAAATGATTGTATTACATGCCAAAATGAAATAAATATTTGCAGGAAATCAGCATTGGTACCAATGGGGATGGAATCATAGAAGACAGAGAGACAGAGATGAGTTAAGGTGAGAGAAGATAAATGAGTTGCTCTAATAAATTTATTAGAATAAAAATGGGGAAACTGAGGGGTAGAGGTGTCACAGGACATGGTGACGACCTAACAGAGATGACGGGCTGCATATGGTGAGCAGGGAGAGGGGAAGGCCAATACAACCAGGACCCAGGTGTCTAGCCTAGGGTGAGCACAAAACAGGTGATGACGACATGCCCTGGCACTGAGCACAGGAGATCGGATACACCGTTCTAATAAGGAGGCAGAGAGGAAAGCAGTTGTTTGAAATCTGGGGCGCCCAGGGGTGATGCCTGGCAGGAAGCTGAGAAGCTGGATGACAGGGGACTGAATGGCAGACTGTGGGGAGTGGAGACTGGCCGAGACCCTCAGTGGGCATCTGCGCAACAACAGGTGTGGCAAGGTCCAAGACGGACAGCTGACAGGATGCAGCAGACGTGAGGCCAAAGGATGCAAGTAAGTAAAACTGATGAAGGAAGGGGTTCAGTTGGGAACAGAAAGGAGGCCAAGGGTTAGATGAGGAAGAAAAGCCAGGGAATGAGCATGAATAAGAGTACAGACCCAAAGTAGAAGTGTTTTCAGGACAGCTGGTCGGTCAACAGTGAGACAGCTAGTGAGGAGCACATTTAAAAGTAAAAATTTTATGTTATGTATGAAAGTGTTAGTTGCTCAGTCGTGTCTGACTGTTTGCAACCTCATGGACTGCAGCCATCAGGCTCTTTTGTCCATGGGATTTCTCAGGGAAGAATACTGGAACAGGTTGTCACTTCCTTCTCTAGGGGATCTTCCTGACTCAGGGATCAAACCCACGTCTCTTGCATCTCCTGCATTGGAAGGCAGATTCTTTATCACTGTGCCACCTGAGAAGCCATTAATCATCAGGGAAATGTAATTCAAAATCACAATGAGATGCTACCTCACATCCAGTAGCATGGGCACTATCAAAAAACCGGAAAACAGCAACTCTTGGTGAGGATGTGGAGAAACTGGAATGCTTCTTCACTGTTGGGATGATTATAAAATGGTGCAGACACTATGGAAAAGATTATTATGGGTCCTCAGAAAATTAACAACAGATACTGTATGACACAGCAACCCCACTGCTGGATATATATTCAAAAGTATCAAAAATAAGGTCTTGAAGAGTTATTTGCATACCCATGTTCAAGGCAGCATTATTCACAATGGCCAAGATGTGGAAGGAAACTTAATGTTCACTGATGGATGAATGGGAAAAAAAATGTGGTAAATACACACAATGGAGTATTATTCGGCCTTTTCAAAGATTATCATATGCTACAGCATGGATGAACCTTGAGGATATTATGCTAGGTTCGACAAGTCAATCACAAAGAGACCAACACTACATGATTCCACTTATATGTGGCATCTAATCAAAGTTAGAGAAACAGAAAGTAGAAAGTGGTTGCCAGAAGTTGCAGGGAGGGGAAATGGTGAGCAGATCAATGGAAAAGCATTTCCATCACGCAAGATGAAAAATGTCTAGGTCTGTTGTACAACAGAAACGAATGAAAATGAAAACACAACAACCCAAAACCTGTGGGACACGGTAAAAGCAGTCCTAAGGGGAAAGTTCATAGCAATACAGGCACACCTCAAGAAACAAGAAAAAAGTCAAATAAATAACCTAACTCTACACCTAAAGCAACTAGAAAAGGAAGAAATGAAGAACCCCAGGGTTAGTAGAAGGAAAGAAATCTTAAAAATTAGAGCAGAAATAAATGCAAAAGAAACAAAAGAGACCATAGCAAAAATCAACAAAGCCAAAAGCTGGTTCTTTGAAAGGATAAATAAAATTGACAAACCA
>NW_011494813.1:3895817-3980569 GCF_000754665.1 Bison bison bison | reverse complement strand
GACAAACAACTAATCTCAAAAATATACAAGAAACTCCTACAGCTCAACTCCAGAAAAATAAACGACCCAATCAAAAAATGGGCCAAAGAACTAAATAGACATTTCTCCAAAGAAGACATACAGATGGCTAACAAACACATGAAAAGATGCTCAACATCACTCATTATCAGAGAAATGCAAATCAAAACCACTATGAGGTACCATTTCACACCAGTCAGAATGGCTGCCATCCAAAAGTCTACAAATAATAAATGCTGGAGAGGGTGTGGAGAAAAGGGAACCCTCTTACACTGTTGGTGGGAATGCAAACTAGTACAGCCACTATGGAGAACAGTGTGGAGATTCCTTAAAAAACTGGAAATAGAACTGCCTTATGATCCAGCAATCCCACTGCTGGGCATACACACTGAGGAAACCAGAAGGGAAAGAGACACGTGTACCCCAATGTTCATCGCAGCACTGTTTATAATAGCCAGGACATGGAAGCAACCTAGATGTCCATCAGCAGATGAATGGATAAGAAAGCTGTGGTACATATACACAATGGAGTATTACTCAGCCATTAAAAAGAATACATTTGAATCAGTTCTAATGAGGTGGATGAAACTGGAGCCTATTATACAGAGTGAAGTAAGCCAGAAGGAAAAACATAAATACAGTATACTAATGCATATATATGGAATTTAGAAAGATGGTAACAATAACCTGGTGTACGAGACAGCAAAAGAGACACTGATGTATAGAACAGTCTTATGGACTCTGTGGGAGAGGGAGAGGGTGGGAAGATTTGGGAGAATGGCATTGAAACGTAAAATATCATGTAAGAAAAAAAATAAAAATAACTGCAAAAAAAAAAAAATACAATAATGTATACATGAACTGTTAAGAGGGTAAAATTATGATGTATATATAGTTTTTGCCACAGTTAAAAACTCACCAAACCAGAATATAAGTCTTCTTGGGAGGACCAATTAAAATAGTTGCCTGTAGAATAATTTATTACTGGATAATTCATCTCAGTCTGAAAACTAGCTGAACCTGTAGTACACAAAGACAGTCACATCTCCCTCTTTCTCGTTCTACCAGTACAACAGGTTGGGAAAACAAACCAAAACCAAAACACAAAAAGCCTCAGAAAAATCGTTAAAGCCTAAACCAACCAGAGAATGACAACAATAAAAAGAACAGCCAAACAGTGGCATTTATGCTATTTTTAATCTATTCCTATATTAAAATCATTTTTAATTTAACTTATATGCAGAGTACATCATGCAAAATGCCAGGCTGGATGAAGCACATGCTGGAATCAAGATTGCCGGGAGAAATATCAATAACCTCAGATATGCAGATGATACCACCTTCACGGCAGAAAGCGAAGAACTAAACAGCCTCGTGATGAAAGTGAAAGAGGAGAGTGAAAAAGTTGGCTTTAAACTCAACATTCAGAAAACTAAGATCATGGCATCCCATCCCATCACTTCATGGCAAAAAGATGGAAAAACAATGAAAACAGTGAGAGATTTTATTTTCTTGGGCCTCAAAATCATTGCAGATGGTGACTGCAGCCATGAAATGACGCTTGCTCCTTGGAAGAAAACCTAATGCCAACCTAGACAGCATATTAAAAAGCAGAGACATTATTTTGCCAACAAAGGTTGGTCTAGTCAAAGCTATGGTTTTTCCAGTAGTCACGTATGGATGTGAGAGTTGGACTATAAAGAAAGCTGAGTGCTGAAGAACTGATGCTTTTGAACTGTGGTGTTGGAGAAGACTCTTGAGAGTCCCTTGGATTGTAAGGAGATCCAACCAGTTGATCCTAAAGGAAATCAGTCCTGAATATTCATTGGAAGGACTGATGCTGAAGCTGACACTCCAATACTTTGGCCGCCTGATGCAAAGAAAAGACTCTGATGCTGGGAAAGATTGAAGGCCAGAGAAGGGGACAACAGAGGATGAGATGGTTGGATGGCATCACCGACTTGATGGATATGAGTTTGAGCAAGCTTCGGGAGTTGGTGATGGACAGGGAAGCCTGGCATGCTGCAGTTCGTGGGATCGCAAAGAGTTGGACATGACTGAACAACTGAACTGAAAATCACTACACATAAATTCAATTGGGGAAGAAAAAGAAAGGCCCACAAGAAGCCTCACTGGAATAAGATGAGATAGAACGAGAGATGATATGAGATTCAAATCTATACTGGCCGGGAATTAAGAAGTTCTTCGTAAGACATGGACCCTGAAGAATGAAAACAGTAAGATTCTAATGGGAGTAGACACAAACAGGGAAAAGGAGGCAGTCCAGAAAGGGAGGAGAGTCTGAATGATACAAACACAAAAAAACAACTACAAAAAAATCCAACAAAAATACCCCCACCAAGGATGTGCTAGCAACAGTCAGCACTCTAGGGTAGGCATCTTAGGGAGGACTTACTGATGACAGGGAAGGCAGGAATGTGGCCCTGGACAAGAGCAGTCAGACGTGGATACTAGTGAAGGGGCCATTGGATGCCCTCTCACTCCTCCTTGCTGTGCTCTACCCACCCCACCCCAGTGGCCTATCAAGGTGGGCAGTGGGCAATTGGCCGACAAGGAAGAGGGGGAGAAGCGTTCCAGGCAGGAGGCACAGAGGCCACGAAACACGGGCATTGGCGGAGCCAGCACACGTCTTCTAGAAGGGGATGCAAGTTCAGGCGGTTGTGGGATGGAGCACAGAAGCGTACAACTTGGTGTGGACAGATCACGGTGGGGGACCTGGGTGTGGTGGTGAGGGTCTTCCTTTGGACTGTGTCATAGTCTCCTGGCAGCTGTTAAAGTTGTGACAGGAGGATCAAGCTGGTGTCCCTTCAGGGGGGTGGGGGTTCAGTGAGTATCTTTAGCTGATTCTTATGGAGGAAAGGCTGGGTATTGCTCCCTCAGGCACAGTGGCGGATACCACTGCTCCCAAGCCCTGCGGTACCAGGGCTAGGGGCGATGTGCTAATGCACCTCCTATGGGCCAGTCAGGGAAGGCTGACATGGGGGTCAGAGGGCTGATGCTCAGCCCAAGGGTCCTTACCTATGTGCCCACAGCTTCTGAATGACGCTGTGCCTTTAGGCCATCAAGGGCAATGCGATAAGAAACTATGACATGTTATATTTTAAAATGTCTTGGACTTCTCTGGTGGCTCAGTGGTAAAGAATCCAATGCAGGGGACTTTGATCCTATACAATGCAATGACTTTGAGCCTATCCAAACCCAATGCAGTGAGTTTGATCCCCGGTCCAGGAAGATCCCTCATGCTGTGAGGCAACTAAGCCCGTTGCCAGAAGTACTGGGCCAGCACTCTAAAACCTGTGCTGCACAACCAGATAAGCCAGAGCAATGAGAAGCCTGTGCTCTGCAACTCGAGTAGCCCTGCTTCCCACAACTGGAGAATGGCCACATGCAGCAACAAAGACCCAGCACAGCCGGCAACAAATCTTAAAAAAAGAAAAAGTCTCCACCATTGTGTCCGAACCTGCACATCTGAGTTTCTGATGGTGTTTACTATTGTGCTCTGTCTGCCAGGCGCTCTGCTGGTGTTTGTGGGTCTCTCTTGCTAACTTTCTATCTATTGTTTTCTGCCTGTCACTTCCTTCTGGCTCTTTCTAGGTCCCCTCTACAACTTATAAAAATATATGAAAGGCTTTTTTTAAAAAAATGTTGTTTCTTGTTACACACGAATGAGACATTTTATAGTTCTCATGTTTTCACTTAGTTTTTATTCTTGTTGTTGTTTTATTAATTATGAGCTTTCTACACCCCACCCACTGGAATCAGCAGCATTAAAAAAAAAAAAAAAGGGACTTCCTTGAGAGTCCAGTGGTTAAGACTTTGCTTTCCAATGCAGGGGGTGAGAGTTCAATCCCTGGTCAGGGAACTAGTCTACATGCCTCAAGACCAAAAAACCAAAACATAAAACAGAAGCAATATTGTAACAAATTTAACAAAAACTTTAAAAATATGTTTAACCATGTTAAAGAAAAGCTTCTCTTCCTAGAACAGGGTATCTCTAGTGTCTGAAGACCACAGTAGGCGACATCAACAGAATTCTGCTGGAGTTGGTTAGGAATTTCTCGTTTTACGTCACTTTCTCCAAATTATAAAAGTGCTTCTGGCCCTGTGCTGACTGTCCCATTTGGCCCTGACCCGCCCTTTTCAGCTCAAATGCAATCAAGTGCTTTAATCCATCTTTCTGTAGGCAAACTGTCCAACACTGCACACACCCGCAGCCACACAGGGCTTCGAGCATGGCTTTGCTCTGCTCCCTGTTGGAAAGCTTCTCTCCTTTCTCCAATTCCCACTCTCTCGTCTATTAAATCTTACAGAGAGGCCCATGTCTACTTTGCTGTCCTCCTTGAGGCCTCCACCCATGTCTGTGCACACAACTAACTCCTGCTGTCCCTTTGGGGCCCGCAGCTGCTTGTGTACAAGCTGATTTCCCTCCAAACGAGTGAAAGACCCAAGGAAAAGAACCAGGTACTTATCGACTGTGGGATTCCCCATTAATGAATAACATTATCTCCTGCATATAGTATTTACTCAGTAAAAATTTTATGGAGTAGATGTTTGTTCTGGAATGAAATCAACACACACAGTGTAGTGTCAGAATTTCTCTTCCTAACAGTGCAAGGTGAGCAAGAAAACAAGAGACCCCTGTCTTCTATTCGTGTGTGGAAGCCAGTTTAAGTCTTGAAATGAGAGCTCATGTCATAAATTGTTAAAATCCTAAAGCATTAGAGCACACTGAATTATTTAAATCCTTTTCATCTGAAAGCTGTTAAATATAAAAAAAAACTTCCATATACTTAGGGGGGAGAAAAAAAAAAACCCAAACCAAGGAGCTCCTATGAGGAATGAAAGCAAGAATTCCAGTCAGCTCACTAATTTTAAGGATTTCACTCATAGTATGAGCCATTAATCCACATGAAATTCTGAAAGTGAATTATATGCAGATCAGTGGAAAAATCCCTGGAGGAGGAAATGGCAACTCACTCCAGTATTCTTGCCCAGAGAATCCCAGAGATGGAGGAGACTGGTGGGCTACAGTCCACAGCGAAAAAGTCAGACACAACTGAAGCAACTTAGCATGCACACACAGTGGAAAAATATTTTATCTTCATTAAGGAACTGTAATATCAAGGATATATTGTTGATCCTAGGGGTATTCTCAAACAAGGAAATAAAATTCCTTCCTTTCTGGATGCATGGAGACCTGTAACAGTTTCAAGTCTTCAAGAGTAAGTTAGGGCTGGATTTGTTCCTGTGTTGAAGTAAATGAGGAGGAAATGAAAACTGCTAAGATTCTTGCCCTCTTTAGTTCTCCTTAAAACAAGATGCTTGAAACTGCCACTCAGGTAACAGGGATAGGAGGGGAGCCCACATGGTGCAGCAGGGGCAACAGAGCCTGGGAAGGGGTGCAGACAGGGTCACAGCAAGCACTAGATTTTGTTTTTCTTTTTTTTTTCGGGCAGGTTGCAGAGCTTGTGGGATCTTAACAAGGGATGGAACCTGGGCCCTGGCAGTGAGAACACCGAATCCTCACCACTAGACCATCAGGGAATCCCCAAGTATCATATCTCTGAGCTTTGTCTCTGAATAGATAGCTTCGAAAGGTCTGTTTAAAGTATCTGTGATAAAACAAAAAGCACCAACGTTGTCAGTAATAGTATGAAGGCTTAAATCTGTAATAGAGAAAACATCCGAAAACAACTTGCGTCTTTATCAATACTGAGTCCTTAGCGAGAAAGCCAAGATTCATTTGGATGAGGATGCCAAGTCCAGTCCGTGGAATTCTCCAGGCCAGAATACTGGAGTGGGTAGCCTTTCCCTTCTCCAGGTGAGAAGAGTAGTGACTACTGTTGAGGAAATCTCTCTATCTGCCAAGCACAAGATTAGATCCTTTATAAACACACTGAACAGAGTTCATAAGACTGATGTACAGTGGACATTATCATCCCCTTTCTACAGATTAGAAGTAAAGGCCCAGGGATGTTAGGGAATTTAGACATAGTTCCACAGTGGTAAAGAGGGAGACTGGGTTCATCTAATTTTAAATACACCTCAAGCTCTTAATGAGCTTATTATATTGATGAACTTATTCTGCCAGCTGGATTTGGTGCTCGCCCTGGACTATGACACAGTCTACTCTGTTGGCTCACTTTTATGTCTGGCTGGCTGGCTGGCTTTGGCCATTTAATCATTAGCAGCATTTTTAAAAGAAATAGGATAAAAAAAGTTGGCAGTTGAAATTTAAACTATATGTAGTGTATAAGGGGCCACCATTTTTTTTTTTAACTTAGAAGATACATGTTTTTTAAGTCTAGGTCTCCTATTCATTCTCTAACTTATCAAAGATTAGCACCATCATCAATCCTTGCCCGCAATCCACGACACTGATTTCAGTAGGATGGTATATACGAGGGCACACCCGAGGGACGCAGAGTTCACTCGCCTATCTCTCCAGGGCAACGGGTGACTCTACCGTCACCCTAGGGTTTCATCACAGGGAACATAAGCAATGCCTGGGAGCACCACCCCAAAGTCTGATTCACAGATATCCCAGCCCTGGAAGGGATCTTATATCAGAGCCCTTCTGCTTACTCTGCCTGGTGACAGCTATTAGTTCACACCTAGGCGTCAGCTCTGAATAATTAAATTTCCATCACAAGGTCTTCATGTATTTAACATGGGGAAAAAGAAGACTGAAAGGGAAAATATAACTTCAATAGGCTCTACATTTTACTTTTACATGCTAGAATTAGGCTGTTTCTATTACTATTTCCTTGAATTTTTATATAATGAGCTTATGAATTTGACTCACCTACATTTAGAATACAACCTGCACACCCCTACACCCACCAGTGGTACACTGGGAAATGCTTAAAAACCAGCTCCTTGGGGGGAAAGTAGTAAGCATCAGAATGTTTATTATGAATTTTACTAGTACAAAGGATGTGGAGTATATAATTTACAAGTGATAATAAAATATATGACACCCTCTGTTGCAAATTCCATAGAGCCAAATGATTCTAACAGAATGTTTGTTGACTTTTGCCAAACTCTTGTCTTATAGCTATCTTATGATTACCACTGATGAATGGATAGAGTTCTGACACAAATGTTGCTTGAAATTTTCACTTAGGTTAAAGAATAACACAAAAGTGAAATCATGAAAATACACGGTCAAGATATTAAACACAGAAATCCAATTGTTTGTCAGTCTGTGACTTTTCCGATGAGTTGGACAATATTTTTATGTATATTTAATGTAAAAATATTAGATGCTAATTAGAGATTTGCAGTGACGACCACTGTCTAGTATTATATTTCTATCATGTGTCTTATCCCATGAGTCAAGGGCCTCTAGAGAAGAGGTAATAGTAAAATGTAGTACAATAATTAGGAAATGAGTTTTAATCTTACTTACCTTTTTTTTAATATGTAATTTAATTATTAAGTCTAAACAATTTTCAATAATGGTTGTGTTTATTAACTGGTTTATAAAATTCTTAAAGTTTAACAACTGGCTCTTGATGGTTGACACCAGTTGACTTCAGCACACCACTGCCCCTCACTCTCTCTTAAAATACTCATTTTTTATGCTATGCTCAATTGTAGGGGACGTTTACATGTATGAAGCAATCCATAATCCCAGTGCTCTCATACTATAATCAAAATTAAATCATTAGAATAATCACAGTGAGAAACCAGAATGATCTTTTAACAGGTTGCCTGATTCAACAGGGAATTTGCCCCCCAAACTAAGCCTGTACAAATGGAAATTTTTGAAATATACTTTTTATTTTTATTGCTATCTACATTCAGAACTGTGGTGTTGGAGAAGACTCTTGAGAGTCCCTTGGACTGCAAGGAGATCCAACCAGTCCATTCTGAAGGAGATCAGCCCTGGGATTTCTTTGGAAGGAATGATGCTAAAGCTGAAACTCCAGTACTTTGGCCACCTCATGCAAAGAGTTGACTCATTGGAAAAGTCCCTGATGCTGGGAGGGATTGGGGGCAGGAGAAGGGGATGACAGAGGATGAGATGGCTGGATGGCATCACTGACTTGATGGACGTGAGTCTGAGTGAACTCCAGGAGTTGGTGATGGACAGGGAGGCCTGGTGTGCTACAATTCATGGGGTCGCAAAGAGTTGGACACAACTGAGCAACTGAACTGAACTGACTGACATTCGGAAAAATAATAAAAGGGTAAAACAAGTTTCTCCACAGACTGATAAATATATCACATCCTATATTCAAATATATGCACTAAAATGGCTTTAAATAAAAGGACAAATGTCTTCCAAATAATACAATTCAGATTATTATTTTAGAAAAATAAGAAAAAATGTGGCTATGTAGGAGTAATAGAGGAGATACTACCTTAAAAGCCCTTCCCTGATGGCTCAGACTGCAATGCAGAATCTGCTGCAATGCAGGACACCCAGGTTTGATCCCTGGTTCAGGAAGACTCCCTGGTGGAGGGAACAGCTACCCACTCCAGTATTCTTGCCTGGAGAATTCCATGGACAGAGGAGCCCAGCAGGCTAGAATCCATGAGGTCACAAAGAGTTGGACTCGATTGAGTGACGTTCACTTCACTTAAAGAGGGCAGTGGAAATGTATCAATTATTAGAACTTCCCTCTTGTTTTGGTCACTTTATGCTTCAATTCTACTTTTTTAAGAGTACATGAGTCACTGAGTATTTTCCATAGAAAATTTTAAATTTAAGCTTCTAGCTAAGGAGTGTGAAATTGGACCCAGTCATCCAAAATTAAATCATTCGTATTTTTCTGTGAAACAGAAGCAGTATTAGTCTTCCCAGTTAGGGAAAAAAGATAACTTACTACTTATGACTATTCTTTGTAAGTTATGGCCACAGATTTTCACCATTTACTAGTATACCACATAGGAAGAAATATCCCGCTTCAGTATTCAAAAGCAGGGGTCATGGTTCAAGTGCAGACTCTGTGTGCTTGGTCTGCTGCTATGAGGGGTACAGCCGCATGATGCTCTTGTAGAGCTAGCGTCTACCAAACCTGGGGCTCAGAAAGCGCTTCAGACAAGGGAGGATAACTTATTTAGGTAGCTGGTAACCCCCCCTCCAAATCCCCATCCTTTGGGCCATCATCTTTCATTTTCTGCCTTTATTCCCAAGCTTGTGGAATGGGGAGGAGCAGCTGATGGCCAAGCAGACTTGAGTGAAAGACCCCAGCCGGCCGGGCCGAGCTGCCTAAGCTTTGGACTGGGGTGGGTTTCTTTTATGGGAGCCCGTCTTCCAGACTGTGTAGCCTTGAGTGTGAGTCTCATACAACACGGCTTAACCCCTCAGAACAGCGAGGGTTTTATTCACGCTACGACCTGTGACAGGAATACAAATGAAGTCTGGATGATGCGGTAAAGATGATGGTTGGAGTCTATTCACACTGACTGGTAGCTGGGCGGGTGGAAGCGCACAGAGAGAAGGAAGGGTTCCACTCTGTCCTTCATGCTGCTTTTGAACATTTGCTGGCTGCCAGCTCCTGAGAAAAATCAAGGTGGTGGCACAGAGCCACACAGAGTGTCCACCTCTGGTCGGCGGAGGCTATGCTGAGTTCTCTGGCCCCAGAAAAATGTGACTTTCTTCAAATGACCCTGTAGGGGAGGGCAGGCACAACCATGTCCCCACCTTTTCCCTCCTCCTTCCATCTGAAAAGGAAGAGCTCACGGTATGAGATGTGAGCATAGATGAAGGAAAAAAGGGGTTTCCCAGGTGACACTAGTGGTAAAGAACCTGCCTGCTAATGCAGGAGACATGAGACGTGGGTTCAACCCCTGGGTTCGGAAGATCCTCTGGAGAAGGAAATGGCTACCCACTCCAGTATTCATGCCTAAAGAATCCCATGGACAGAGAAGCCTGATGGGTTACAGTCCAGGGTGGCAAAGAGTTGGACACAACTGAGTGCCTCAGCACGCAGCACACACGAAGGAAAAAAATGCCTTTCTTCTGAATGTGGGAAAGATGTCTACTGAATATGCACTAAATACTGTGACAAGTACTTGCTGGGAATGTTTACACAGCTCCTTATTTCTTCAACAACCATGCAACCTAGAGGCTGTGATCCCCAAATTCTATATGAGGAAACTGAGTCGCAGAGAGTGAAAATAATTTGCTCAGGTTCAAAAAGTTTGTAAGGGACAGAACCAGGATTCATGCCTAGCTTCCACCTGGTCTGATTCTAAGGTCCCTGCTCTTTCTAAAAAACAATTTATTAAACTAGCAATAGTCTTAAAATATCAGACTGGTCGAGAAGTGAAAAGTATGCCTGGACTTTTCGTTGGGGTTTTAACTTCTGCTTTTCCTTTTCAAAACACGTTACTTTTCAAATTAATGGGAACATTATTGTAAGAGGGAGACGTGACAGGGCGTTTATTGTTGCTGCTTCTTGGGTGGTTGTGGTATGCGGCCTTATGATTACACCCACAGTGAAAGTATGGCAGAGTCCCAGCGTGACACATCTGAACGTGTTTTATGGTTTGAAGGGGGGAATACCAAGGTTTTGCAAAACTGTAAAACCTTGTGCAAGACCTTGATAGTAAAACACATACATATGTAACTGTTTTAAAGTGTGGAAGTTTTACCTAAAAATCTGATGTTTGTAAAAATGAACCATTCAAAATCTCCAGAAACATAAAACAAGAAGCTTAGTGATTTCCCCACTGTGATGATATCAGCATCTAGAAATGTGGCAACTTCAGAGCACTGTAACCTTGAACCAGTTATTTCTCCTAGAAAATTTTGGGACTATGATTTTATCCATTTGCTTGTACCAAACTGAGATGAAACTGAGGTTGTTGATAACTAGTGAATCTTAAAAGAAAAAGAAGAAGAAAGAAATTAAGGCGACTAAGGCAGGCATTGAATAGCCTCTCTGTGAAAGCTGAACATTACGATGATATAATTTTGATGAGAAACCGGGAAATATTCATTTTTAGAGTGGGCTGCTATCAGAATCTGTCTTGTGGATGCTATGTGTATGTGTTTCAGTTCTTAGAAGACAGAACTATACTTGTAAAATTACATATATAATTTATATATATAAAACTTAGCTCAATATTATCTGTATGAAAATGGAAAATGTTATGATGAAAATATGCAAACAATTAGGATTTTATGATGAAGGGCAGCAGGCAAAGCTGCAAGCTCACGTGTAGAAACAAGACATTATTTTTCTAAAATCTGCCTCTTTTAAACGTTATATAAAAAGCAGATTAAAAAAACAACCCAATATGAACTCCAAGAGGATGCATTCAAAAACAGATGACAGGAGGTAACTATCTCCCTGGCCCCAAAGGAAGGCAGTGTATGAACACTTCGTGAGCATATATTGGCCCTGGGCGCTAAGATGCTGTTCGTACTTGCCTAATACAATTTTTTTTGGCACTACAAAGTCCGATGTGATTTTTAAAATACTATCTTCTTGAATTTTTTTCTACAGGCAAAAATATCAAAGGAAAGAGGCAGAAAATGAGCTAAAGAGAAAAAAAAAAAGAAAGACAAGAAAAGCCCAGGAAGAAAGCTGTCATGTTCTGTGTTTCAACTTCACAAAAGAGTTCTGTCTCGAGGTGGAGCCTTTCAAATCTCTTGTCATTCGGGATATGAAACTCTAATTTAGTGGCGTGGCCAGTTGAGGTTCAGACTTAAACATGCTGACGAGCTGAAACAAGAGGTGGCTCACTTTCTTACTTCTGGTTTCCATCCTTGACTGGCTCCTCACTTGCAAATTCTGACAGTCACTCGCTCTGTGAGCTATGAAAATACCAAGGTGGTGTGGGATCAGTGGGCACCTAATTGAGTTTTACTAGATGAAAAGTTACATCACCCTGCCTCACCTTGGCCCCCTCCATCTTTAGGGGATTGCTGAAGTTTATACAGAGGCTATTTATAAACCACTGCAAGTGATACCTGCATTCATCTTGCACTGTGACATCATCTTCTCATCAATAATTTAAGCCTAAGAAATGGATTAAAGGGACTCTGAAGGGATTTCTCACACATGGAGAAACAGAAAGCAACTCAACTCTCCAAAGGATTCATTTGGCCCTCTTACCTTGTTCTTTGATCTGACGAATTTGCTTCACAGTTTCTTTTAAGATTGCACATTTGTCAGGTTTGAAGTTAAAGTTGTCTATGTCATTAAAATTAGCAAAAATCAGCTCTGCAAGTTCTTCGATATATTTATTTTCCTGTTCACGGTTACGTTTCTCGGTGCTCCTTTTGGGGCTATTATGAAAAAGATAAGAATGTTAACTACATCCGAATACAGACAGCAAACAAAAGTTAAATCCTGAATTTTCCCCAGATGTTGTTGCATTTTTCTTTGTTTGTCTTTAAGTCAACCTTGTCCCAATTGGTAATTACAAATTCCCTTATGCAATCATTTGTTCAATGTGTTTAATGTCTCCCACTTGACTGTATGCTTCGTAATGACAAGGATGATCTGCCCAACACTGTGCTTAAAGCGACACTTGGTACAAACAGGCATCAAATCTATTATTAAATAAATAAGAGTTTTAGAAAGGGAAAGGAGCTCATGCTTATAAAAAATTTAAGATTAAGAAAGGGAAGTTAAACTAGTTATAACAGGAGTGAATAAACTTCACGGCAAAATAATGAAAATAAATCTTCATCATTTCATACACTTCTTTAGGATGTTAATAATTAAACCCAACGGTCTTTTAAGATAATGTTTAAAAAACCACAGTGCAGCTAGAAACAAAAGTGAAACTGACCCAGGGTCTCTGTTAACTGTTCAGCTGAATGACATGCAAAAAGTAAACAAATGGTCCAAGTTCAACTTGAGTTTTAAAACGTTAATGGAAGGGAGGGGAAAAATAAAAATTGGCAAGATCTTCTCATCTGAATTTGATGAAAGAGCAAACTTAGAAGTTCCCTTTGATAATTACAGGGTGTTATTTTTTTTTTCTCAAATACAGCACAGAGTCCACTGGATGACATTCTAACAATACAATAAATAAGAAAAGTACACTGTTCAGAGTAGCAGCTTGCTATGTTCTTAATATATAATTATTTGTATGTAATACCAATCTATAAAACTTTGTAATTTGTAATAGAGATTCATATGCTTGCATTTACATATTAGCATTATCTTCATCAACTAATAAACCTAAGACAGAACACAGTTTCTCTATTTTATAGTGATTGCATGATTTGTCCAAGATCACTCAGTGACCAGAACTGGGTTTTGCTAAGTCTCATTTTCACTCCTGGCTTCTATTTTCTTAAGTCTGGAGAAAGGAAGGCCATGGCTGCCATGCACTAAAGAGCCAAATTCCAATTCTGGATCCTTCTACCCCTTCCACCTCCCTCCATCACCCCAGCCCCCAAAGATACCAACTAAATGACACACGGGTGAGAAGGGGAAACAGGGGTGGTGGGAGCCATGCACACCCCTAGAACCAGCAGAACACTGGAAGAGAAGAGGCTCTATTTACCACCCGCCTCCTTGGCCAGGACCATGGGCTGTGAAGGCAGTTTGGCAGACAGGCTGAGGCTGGCCAGGGAGGACCACGGAATCCAGAGGGTGCACACAGGAGCTGGGGACGGGCTGTAGTGTGGTCAGTGGCCATTCAATCTGCTTATTTTGCTTGGCAACTAGATGGGAAAAAGGCTTTCTGCTCTGTCTCCTGCTCCCAGTGCTCTTCCCTGGTATTCCTCACCCAGTCTTTCTATTGGCCATTGAATACAAGTGGCTGTTTAAATGTTAAAAGTATTTACATGATTTAAATCATCAAAAGAGTGAAGTCTCTCTTCTACCTCTGTTCCCTAGTCCTTATTCCCCCCAATAGGTAACAACTCTTGTGTCTCCTAATTACCCTAAAACCATACAGATTCTTATTTTCTTTTTCTACAGAAATGGTAGGATACTATACACATTTTCTGAATCTTGCTTTTCCTCTGTAACAATATTCTTAAGAAATTGCTAAATATCAACCCATAAAGAGTGTCCTCACTCTTTTTCAGAGCTATATTGTGTGTGGATGTGTCACAACTATTTACATAGCTCCCTACAAATGTTTAGGGTTTTTCTAATCTTTTGTGTTTATAATCTGTGTTGCAATGAGCAACCTCATATATAAGTCATTTTGCATGTGTCAACATATATCATTGGAAAATTCCTAGAAATGGAACTGCAAGTTCAAAGAGGATATGCATTTATAATTTTAACAGATACTGTGATATTACCCCATATAGAGGTCATAACAACGCATACTTCCACCCATAATATATAACATGAAACTTGTTTTAAAAAATTATTTGTTTTATTCACTGAAGATCCTCAGTCTTTGTAATCAACTCAAAAGCAACAGGATTTAACATTTCATTTCTTAGAAGGAAAGAAAGAGAAAAGGAAGAAAAAAAAAAGCTGGTACTTCTTAGCAGCAAACCTTTTTACTATGGGATCTCTTGTCTTTTTGACCTTCTAAAAGCAAAAAGGAGTAAAAATGTGAAACATTCAAGATTATGTAGAATAAACTGGTTTTAAGAGTCAGAGTACACAGGGAACCTAGAGGAAATATGGAGCTTGCCTCTACTTGTAAGAATAAAATCTGCAACCGATCAGCATATCTAAAATACAAGTTAAATAATATGTATCCAAAGGCTTGACAGTTAAGGAGAAAAACCAAAGAGAGCATGTGAATCAAGTGTGAAACAGATACGATAAAACCTCAAATCCAAGGCTCAGGTGTGCGTGGTGAGAGTCTCACCTGGGTCCGAGCTGGTCAGGACATTCCTTGCGCTTCCGCGTCTCTGCCCTGGATGGGTCAGGGGTGTTTTCTCCCATCCCACTCATCTTGAACACATATCAGCAACTGAAACAGAAAACACAGAGAAAGCAAGTGAGGAGAGCTGATGGTCAATTCCTAATGAGAAGACTTTTTTTTTAAGTAACCCTGCTTAAGTTAAACAAATGTCAAGGTGAACAATTAGAAAACAAACAAGCCTACCTCAGTGGGCCCACTCCTGCAACAGGAGCTGTATGTCAACAGCACCTGAACTACGATCTGCTGGCCGGTGTTTCTGCTGCCAGCCTCCAGTTTCAGGAGGAATGGTGCCCCACGTGAGAACTACAGGTGCTGTCAGGGGCTCCTCCCAGTCTCTGTTTGGGGTTGGCCAACATCACATCCGTACTGCAATCACTCACTCGTGACAAACAGCCCCGGGAAGAGGCAGTGCCTCACCACGAAGCTGTGCTTCCAAATCTGACCAGGTTTCTCTGACACCCCTGTCCTGGCGAGCAATATCCCTCAAACAGGATCTCCCCCCGCCCCCACCAGGCCCTCCTCTCCCAGTGGCTCCCTCCCTTAGTAGTGACTTCTCACATCCTGCCACCCAGACTCTACCTCCTTCCCTGATTCTAGCTGCTATCACCGAAGGTCTTAAGATGCACTCAAAAGATCAGGAACATTATTGACCTTAGTGGGGGAGGCCACTTATTGGCCCGCTTACTGAATTCCTTTCCCTAAGAAAATAAAAGGATACATAGTAAGAGAATCAGTGTGTTCACATGGGTCATCATGAACACCATCAAAATAACAATTTATATCTGCCAATAACAAGAGCGACAGAGATTTATGTTTCAAAAGAACTATGCAAAAGGACTGGCAAAGATTTTGAGGAAATGGAAGATGGTTGTTACTCAAGGTGTTTAATAATTGCTCAGCAGAGAAAAAACCGCAGCCCGAAAAGTTTAACTCAGCATTTAGCAATCTCTCCTTGAGTTCCAATTCTATGCCTCTTCCTCCTGCCTTGTGTCCCCCAGGCTTTGAAAACCACCTTCACCCTCCTTCACTTCCTGCAGTGGCTTCTCATCCTATCCAGCCTGGAAAAATCAGAGGGAAGGGCGAGTTGGGAGAAGGTCAGGGGCTTACAGATGATGCTGGAAGAATGACAGGTCCATTGAGAGCAAGGACAAGGAGGCAGGTGGGCTACGAGGGCCAGGCAGGCCCGAGGGTGAGAGCACCGTCACACACCCATCCAACTGCCCGGCTGTGCCCAGGCTAGGATCTGGGTGCTCCAGTCAGCGCTCTCATGTCTTCTGGCCTCAACTCTGATCCAAGGAGGGAGGGGAGTTATTTTTTTTTTTTTCTCGAGGAATCACATGTAAGGAGAACTAACAGACACTGGATCAGTTGAGGCAGGTGGTGCCAATTACATTCTATTCCAGACACTGCATCAGGAGGGGACGATTCTGGAAGCCAGTGTGGGAGGTTCCTGATGCTGGGAGTGACGTAACTAAGCGTCAAGGCCCCATGGTGCTCTCACAGGTTTGGGCTGATCAATATAATCTGTGTTTAGTTACTGTTCATTTAGCATTTATTCTGCACCAAGCAATTGCCAGATATAATTTAATCAGCAAAAACAGACTATGAGAAGCTGGAGAGCAAAGAGGCAGGAACCATACCCAAGCTTCACCACGTTAGTTACGGGACCTTAAGAAGCTGTCTCTCGTGCCTCGATTACCTTTTCTGTAAAATGGGGATAATCATTATCATCCATAGCACAAGGCCATGGAGCGGCCCAGCAAAGGGTGGAAGTGGGGCTGACATACAGCTTGACATATTCTACTCTTTGCTACAAAGCTACGGTAAGGGGGTGCTTCATCAAAGTAGCCGTTCTTCCTCGAATCACGAGCCACAGGTCAGGTGCGAGAAGCACCAAGATCTGGACTGCCTGGCTCCCACGCTCTAATCCCTACCCCTTCCCTAAATATCACTCACTCATTCCTTCAAAGCCTGCCTGCCTGCTGCTGTGACTCAGGCTTGGCGTGTGAGGGCCATGAGAAGGGATGTGTCTCTCTAGAAGAAGATGGGGGAGAGGAGAGAAATCCATGTAGGAGATTTATATAGGAAAAGCTCCACTGAAGAGAAGCAGGCGTCCTTTGTACTGAGACACTCTGTTAGTGGGGAGGAAGCAGGGTCTGAGCTGGGCTGTGAGCAGGTGTGGCAGTTGCTAGGGCATTGCAGGAGCTATAAAAGATGGGGGGCTTCCCTCGTGGTCCAGTGGTTAAGAACCCACCTTGCAATGCAGGGGACACCAGTTCGATCCCTAATCTGGGAAGATCCCACATCTGTGGGGCAACTAGCCCCATGTGCCACCACTATTGAGCCTGCATTCTAGAGCCCGGGAACTACAACTACTGAGCCCACCTGCAGCAACTACTGAAGCCTACCTGTCCGAGAGCTGGTGCTCCGTAGCAAGAGAAGCCACCTCAATGAGAAGCCCGCACGCTGCAACTAGAGAAAGCCCATCCACAGCAACAAAGACCAAGCACAGCCCCAAACAAAAATAAATAAATCAATATTTAGAAGGACAGACGGGGAAGCAAAAACACAAGAACCCAGCTCTGATGACACCTTCCAAACATTCCCTTTCAGTATCTCTCCAGAACCACAATTCCAATGGCTTCACTCACGAGCATGTAAAAAAAAAACAACCCCAAACCATTACTCAACCAATCTGAGTGAGCTCTCAACGAGTGACCTAGGGGATTTCCACTCTGGAAATCGCTTTCTATGAATCAAAAAACATTTTTATCATCTAAATAGAATCCCCAATCTGTAACAAAATACCCCATATAGAAGGTATATGTGATAAGTTTGTTGATAAAAAAGCCACCAACCCCCAAAAGCATTTAATAGTAATACTATCAGAATGATCAAAGAGCTTCTCAACATTTAGCTAAATTAAGAGACTGATTTACTTAAAAGTCGTATATACTCAGTTTGGGGATTTAACATTAACGTCAGCATCATCTACTTTTACTTTTCCTCAAATGTATATCAAATAATTGTAACTCTGCATGAAGGGGCAGCACTGACACATTTCAACAAAGCTCTGGACAGAAGGGAGGTGTGAAGCCAGGAACACAGGGTTCTGGTCTAAGTACAATAAAACCATTTGAGCAGAGTTGTAAAGAACCTGCCTACCAATGCAGGAGACATAAGAGACTCGAGTTCTCCCTGGGCTGGGAAGATCACCTGGAGGAGGGCGTGTCAACCCACTCCAACATTCTTGCCTGGAGAATCCCATGGACAGAGGAGCCTAGCAGGCTACAGTCTTTGGGGTTGCAAAGAGTCGAACATGACTGAAATGACCTGGAGTGCATGCATGTTTAATATTTCACTTGAGCTACCAGTGGTAGCTCAAATGGTAAAGTGTCTGCCTGCAATGTGGGAGACCTCAGTTCGATTCCTGGGTCAGGAAGATCCCCTGGAGAACGAAATGGCAACCCCCTCCAGTACTCTTGCATGGAAAATTCCATGGATGGAGGAGCCTGGTAGGCTACAGTCCATGGGATTGCAAAGAGTTGGACATGAGTGAGCAACTTCACTGGTTCACTGGTACCTACCTAAGGCTGGCTCACAAACCACTCTATTTGTAGCTTTAAAACGTCACTCGTTTTCTCTTTAAGTTATTTAAATGCCAACTTTCCCCTTTTATTATTATGCGATGGCACCTTAACCCAGCTCCCCTGGAGGCTCAGATGGTAAAGAATCCACCTGCCAATGCAGGAGATGGTTCGATCCCTGGGTTGGGAAGATTACCTGAGAAGGGAATGGCCACCCACTCTAGTGTTCTTGCCTGGGAAATCCATGGAAAGAGGAGCCTGGTGGGCTACAGACCTTGGGGTTGCAAAGAGCCAGACACAACTTAGCAACTAGACAACCTTCAACACATTTCTTCAAAATCTAAAAATTTCAGCTTTTCAAATTTCTTGTTTTTCTGTGTCTGCCCCATATGCCGTCTTTTTCGAGCAACTTCCCTGGGCTATCTGTGTGTGTCCAGGACACATTGCCCACCAACCTTTAAACCACCAAAGGGAAGGAAAAGGACAGGGGTGTGTGTAGTCACTGGTCAAGTTGGGGACAGGCGGATGCACTCTGCCAGCTACAGTAATCAGGCTGAGATGCCCCGATTGAATCACTGCTCATCTATAGGGAAAAAAGACTCTCAGATGGGAAAAAAAGGAAAGAGTGAATTGAGTACTGGAGCAGGGAGAGGAGGGTGGGGAAGGTGGTGACAGGAGCAGACGGCTCCTGCTTGCCTCTCTGCTGCCTGCCACAGGGCCAGAAGCAGGCGGAACCCCACAGCACACATGCGGATTTCCACTCTGCTCCTCAGCGGGGGAAACTACAGTGACAGGACCCTCATCACAGACAAGAACCAAAGGGCTCTGATCTCAACCTTTCTAACTGATGCTCTGAACCGCCTGTCAAGCCTCAGCTGGCAGCAAGCGCTAGTACTGCATGACAGAACACAGGTGTGCAAGTGTGTGTGCACACACGCCTAGGTGAATTAGTTTTTTTGCCACCCAAATAAGAGATAAAACCCAAAGACAGACAGATCTATGGCTTCGAGTATGCATGTGTGCATGCTCAGTAGCTTCAGTCATATCTCACTTTATGGGACCCTTTGGGCCGTAGCTTGCCATGGGATTCTCCAGGCAAGAACACTGGAATGGGTTGCCATGCCCTCCTCCAGGGGATCTTCCCGACCCTCGTCTCTCACGTCTCCTGCACTGGTAGGGGGGTTCTTTACCACTAGTGCCTGGGAAGCCCTCCAGTCTGTATGCACACATAGAAAAATCACTGAAAATAAACTGCCAGGCATAAACTGGGAAATTGGGACCGACATATACACACTACTATATGTAAAGCAGGTAATGTGTAAGAACCTACTGTATAGAACACGGAACTATACTCAATACTCTGTAATGACCTAAATGGGAAAAGAATCTAAAAAAGAGTGGCTATATGTATATGCATAACTGATTCACTTTGCTGGGCATCTGAAACTTAACACTGTTCAAATCAACTAGACTACAATGAAAATGTATTAGAAAATAAATTGTATATAGAGATGAGTTTTAATGACTTTTGTAGATCAAAGTTAAATATTAATTTCCAACAAAGGGAAGGAGATGGAGAATACAGAAGGGCAGCATTGAAGCTTCAGACATTTTATTTTGTGAGCAGGTTTAAACTAACAGTTTCTTAAACGGTCTACATGTTTTCAACATTCACATGAAATTAACGTTCTTGAGCATTTCTTTCTGGATTCTGAAATGTTCAGTATAAATCATAAAAACTGAAAATGTCACAAGTAAACTCCTGGGTCGTACCTGATAGGAAATTACAGTCATTGAGAATAAGCCAGTTTCTACCAAATACTGGGGGCAGGGGGGTGCGTGTGTGAAAGGACAAGACTGGAAAAGAAGTTTCAGTTTGTCCATTCTTGCTATTTAGAGCAAAACAATAGCTCTGCTGTTACTGATAGCACATCTTCCCTTACATCCTCTGATGTCAGCCTGTACAAACTAGACAGTAGAGCAAAGAACCAATGTTTGATTTTCTTAAAGTAACAATACTTTGGGCAGGGGTGTGTGAGTAAACAGTGTCAGTTTAATGCTTAGCATAATATGATGAAAGCAAAATAATATGTTAACCCTCAACATAGCTTAAAAAAAAAAAGCACTCTTCTTGCATGAAATTCATCAATGCAACTTACAAGGTAACAAAGCAGGTGTTCAAAATACAATCTCATGCCATTAAAACCAGTTAATCATCCAGAATTCATGTAAACGGTAATGTGTATTTTATCTTTTATCGGTACTGGCCATCTTCCAAACAGGGCCTGTAAAACTGTCAGATTTATTACATGCTGAACAAATTCAGTTAAAGAATAAATAAGGATAATACTACTGCTGAAATCCAAACATAATAAGTGATCAAACATCAGATCTCTATTGCCATTTTCAAGAAAGTTATAAAACATTAGCCTGCTATGAAATTCCTACTTGCAGATGAAATTTATAATGAAAGGACACACAGCGCTGTTGAAACAACTTTTCTTATCAACACCTAACATGGGGAGGAGCTGGCCGATAAATCACCCAGCTCTTGATACGAGACCAGAAAGGCTTCTATGCCTCCCAAGGCCTTCTGGCTCTTCTAAAATGCTCTCTACAAGATGCTGCTGCTGCTAAGTCACTTCAGTCGTGTCTGACTCTGTGCGACGCCATAGACGGCAGCCCACCAGGCTCCCCCGTCCCTGGGATTCTCCAGGGAAGAATACTCGAGTGGGTTGCCATTTCCTTCTCCAATGCATCAAAGTGAAAAGTGAAAGTGAAGTCGCTCAGTTGTGTCCAACTCTTCTCGACCTCATGGACTGCAGCCCACCAGGCTCCTCCGCCCATGGGATTTTCCAGGCAAGAATCCGGGAGTGGGGTGCGACTGCCTTCTCCGCTACAAGATACAGGTGACACTACTGTGTCATCTGGGGTCTGATTCTTCATAAACTTAGTAAGACAAAGAAACACTCAAGTAATACTAAAAGTGTACATACTTCTGTTTGTTTAAACAGTTTTCCATTTCTATCCTATTGAATTCATCATGAGACGATAATCTTTGAGGGCCCTCCACAGCTCAGAAGTCCATGTCAAAAGTTCGATGTAGGCATTGTTTCTCTATCACAAGTAAAAAACATTTGTTCATTCTAAACTGTAAACAATTTTTTCCTCAGAGTATACTGTGTTCCAGGAGGGTCTTGGTTTTACAAAAGCGAATTTTCTTGATCAGACTCTGAAGAAGTCTAAAGAAACACAGCATCTAATGTTGAAATATACATAATGTGCCTTAAGGATGTAGAGGCTTGAGAAAGGCAGAAAATCAAGTGGGCCAACCCTTAGATGTCAGTTAGATGATACAGCAGTGAAGACAGGGGAGGGGGAAGAAATCACTTTCTAAACAGTGTCAACTAAACAAAATTACCCAAAGCAAACAATATTTTGGCAAGACCCCAACTCTTGGCAGGAGTTAACAAATTTTCCATGCAGTACATACATAGGTTGTATGAAAGGATATATTGTTGGTTCATTCAAACAAGCAGACAAAGAAGCAACACACATACAAATACAACAGAAGCAGGACTATGAACATTTACTGAAGGCAGGGCTGAAAGGACAGAGAAAAAGACCAAACTTTTCCTTCCCACTGGGAAAACAAGTAATACATTAGCACAGTGACAGAAGATGCTATTCAACATTTCAAAACTAAATTTTAGTTAGTAAAATGGTCTATGATTTCCCCCAAAGTGTTATTTTTTACTAGATCTCAAGAACAGTTTTAACTTCATCTTTACCCGACAGTATTTTGTTTCTTGCTTTTCATACAATAAAGTTGTAGTTTACCCCATACATTACAGTGTGTATTTACAGAATGAGACTCACACAAGTGCACATTAATTCATGGAGTGACAACAGTCAGGTTGCTGCGTTTTAGGAAACTCCCTTCACATAAATCCAGAAGACAGGGCATCTGATAGGAAACAAACTCTCAGTTTAACTTCATTACCTTTGAGCAACTTACTCTACACTTGCCTTTTTTAAAGTTAACTGCAATAAGCCAAACACATACTATTACTATTATGAGATGATTTTTCAAAGATAAAACACTAACAGTCTCCAGTTGGACACAGGAGTCAAAAAAATACCACAGGCTACAACTACAGCTCTTCTCCAAGTAAAATGGCTTCACTACCTACCTTGTCTTATGCTGTTTCTTACTCCACGGGAACAGTAATGACTGTGTATAAACAAACGTTCAAGCTAAAAGTTCCTTCCTTCTCAGTGTGCTGCACTCTTACATTTACTTTTGTATAATGGCCTTAGAGTGGTATATTAGACAGTAACTAGAAGACATATTCCATTTTCTGACCGAAAGCCAATAATCCTCATGAATTTTTTAGCTGAGAGACACTTCAAGATGCCATTGGGAAGACGGTGAGAAACACATTAGGCTGCAAATGTGAGGCAGCAGCTTTTTAACACAGGCTGCAATAATCAAGTAAGTGGCTAAATTCATGTTTGCTGGTTACACAAATATTTTGCTGTAACATTTCCATCATTTCCATCTCTACAAAAGAGGGGAAAAATATCCTCTCTGAAAGTCTTCTCTTAACAAAATTCAGTGCAGAATGTGTCAGGATGAGAGAGCTTTCTAAGGTGTGTGTGTGTGGGGAGGGAGGTAGATCTTGTCTGACGATAGTGGCATAGGACAGTTTCCACTTTCTCAGTTCTCACAGGCTAAGGTCCTTAATCGCTGGTAGCGCAGACGGTAAAGAATTTGCTTGCAACGCAGGAGACCCGGATTCAGTCCCTGGGCTGGGAAGATCCCCTGAAATAGCAACCCACTCCAGTATTATTGCTGAAGAATTCCATGGACAGTCCATGGGGTTGCAAAGAGCCGGACACAACTGTGCGACTAACACACACAAGGTCCTTAGTACTGCTGCTATACCCAACTATGTCAGCCGGTGCGAACACCGACAGCCAGGAATAGCAAGACTGGGTTTTAACAAGGCCTCGGATGAGGAAACACCCAGGGAATAAGCTTCATTCCTTGCATAATGTAAGCACTTCAAGCACGGTGTACTCAGTCCATATTTAATACTTGGAAAACCAGTTCTCACCGAAGGCTTGGTATTCTGGAAAGAAGTCATCAGACTAAGAACCACAATGTAACACTTGTGTTTTGAGTTTCATAACTTGTCCAGATTAAAATTCAATTCTCTTTCTTTATTCCGAAACCCATTTTAGACTTTGAGATTAAAAAAAAAAAAAAAACCTTTCTAATTTATGAGAAAAACTTACTGAAATGGTTAAGAGAAAGACAGCCTCTACCCACATAAAAAGTATTTATTATTCAGTTGTAAAACATTTTAAAATAAATGACAATATTCTCCCACAGTGTAATATGTTGATTGCTTTATTATTATTTGCGGGAGGTGGCTAACATTTATTCAGTACTTACAAGAATTAAGCACTTTTCTTAAAAACCCATTTTGTTTTTTCTGTATGTGCAAGTACACACACACAGAGACTAATCTCTTACGGACTATCTAACCTCTCTGACCTGTTTCCATAAGTAATTTGTTCAAATTACACAGACAATAAAGGACAGGTCAGGAGTCAGACTCCGGTGTAATTATAACAGCTATCATTTACTGAGTGCTTATCACCTAGGCAGGTATTCTCTACGCACTTTATACATAGGTAACACCTTTAGTTCCTATAACTATGATTATCACCATTTTACAGATGAGGACACTGAGGTATAAACAAGCTACAGTAAGCTGGTCAAGGCCATATCATTAGAAGTTTCTTAGAGGTCATTCGTGAATCCAAACAGCTTCGCAGTTCCTAATCACTACAACATGAGCACCAAGGCTCCTATCCTTGAATACTTCCATTGAAGAGAGACAGACTTATGTAAACTACAGAAAGCAGTATATTTTAATTCAATTTGATAAATGCTAAATATGTAATTTAAAAGTACCCTTTTTTTGGCTAAAAATATAGCAGTATCATTGCAAAATGCAAAATACTGTAAAAAATGTGTAGATTCTTTCTTCTATTCATTCAATAAATAATTAATGCAGCAGGCGATGCTGTAGGCATGGAGATAGAACCTGGAAAAAAACAGGCAAGAGCCCTTGTCCTGTTAAAGCCCACATTCTAGGGTAGAAAAGAAATCTCGCATTGGTTCATAAGCAATTATACCCTGAAGAAAAATGAAGTATTAGTTATTAGTGAATTTATTATGAAGTACTGAAATAATAAAACCAGCTAGGAATTTTCTCTGGTATACCAGGAATTCTGAGTTTCATTCAACATAGAAAAGGCCTTCTTTTCCTACAGAATCAGCAGTATTAATTGGTTAATTTTAAAAAGGCAGTTATCAAGAGCAATTATAGAAAATGATACCTACTACTTAAATCATTTCAACTTTAAACATAATACATTTGAGTATCAGTCTCCACTGGGGTTTCATATTGTCTTTCTTGCATAAATCAGACCTATCATTAAGGCATTGTCTACTACTTTCAATTTCTGTTTATTTAAAATATAATTAGAACTCATAGACACTTAGAGTTCTTGTAAGCGCTCATGAGGTATAGCTTTCATTATTTTTGCCAGCCTTTTATAAATGCAGATACATACTTGGGAGCAATTTTGATCCATCTGACTGAGTCTTTTCAAAGTATTTTAGTTTTTATAGAAACATATGTATCTTTTCACACAAACACTTAATCAGTTACATAATATTTATGTGCTTACAATAACAAGGACAACTAGCATAAAGCAGTCTGGACTAGAAGTTGGCCTTTTGGTACGCATGCAATGTCGCTGCAGTGCAGAAGTGGGGGGTGTTCTGTTTTGCCCACCAGCCTGGGGTACTCAGAGTCTAGCATTCTTGGGATTTACAGAGGGAAACACAGATCACATGGTCCTTTCAGCCTATCAGTCCCAACAGAACTTGATTATGAAAATCAGAATTTATGCAACACTAACTTGATAGTCCCTTGGACTGCAAGGAGATCCAACCAGTCCATTCTGAAGGAGATCAGCCCTGGGATTTCTTTGGAAGGGATGATGCTAAAGCTGAAACTCCAGTACTTTGGCCACCTCATGCGAAGAGATGACTCATTAGAAAAGACCCTGATGCTGGGAAAGATTGATGGCAGGAGGAGAAGGAGACGACAGAGGATGAGATGGTTGGATGGCATCACTGACTCGATGGACATGAGTTTGAGCAGGCTCTGGGAGTTGGTGATAGACAGGGAGGCCTGGCGTGCTGCGATTCATGGGGTTGCAAACAGCTGGACATGACTGAGCAACTGAACTGAACTGAAATGCTTATGAAAGAATCTAAGTTGATGGTGAACTACAGTTAGAAAAACTAATTTACAGAAAAAAAAAATTAGAGGAAATTTCACCAAAATATTAGCAGCTAAGTCTTGCCTGGAAAATCCATGGACGGAGGAGCCTGGTAGGCTGCAGTCCATGGGGTCACTAAGAGTGGGACACGACTGAGCGACTTCACTTTCACTTTTCACTTTCATGCATTGGAGAAGGAAATGGCAACCCACTCCAGTATTCTTGCCTGGAGAATCCCAGGGACAGAGGAGCCTAATGGGCTGCCGTCTATGGGGTCGCACATGACTGAAGCGACGCAGCAGCAGCAGCAGCAGCATGGGTATAATTTAATTTTTGTATTTTTCCAATTTTTTTTTCATTACATCAGATTTTGATGAGTTTATCAAAAGGAAAAAAGGAGGGAGGAGGAAGACCAGGCTGTGTCACTGGAAAAAAAACAAGTAAAACAGATTCTTTTAAATGATCAGCTCTCCAGAATGCAAATTATAAACATACAAACTGTTTACATGCTATTTTTTAGGAAAAATAGGGTATAAAATGAGGTCAAGCTACTCTTTGGTAAGAGGCAAGAAAAATGCCTAAAGTGAATGAAATAAGAAATTGGATCTCATTTTACCATTAAGTATCAGCAATGAAATTTAAAGTATAAATTCTTTCCTTTTACCAAAGGACATTCTCTAATAGTATTCTGTAATTACTAAAACTCAATTACAACCAAATTGTCATATTTTCCAAATTCACCCCAAGTTCTTCTAAATGAGAAAGATGGAGGCTTTTGGTCCTTTCAGACTCATTACTGTTAGTCTTTTTGAACAATCTCATGTTTTCTCTCTCCCATGGATTCAAGTCTTTTAAAGCAAGAACAATGTCCAAGATGTCCAACAATGCCCACCAGAGCCTTCCAGCAAAGGTTACTCAAATTGCTCTTCCTCCTCAGGAAAATCTCCTCTTTCAAGTTCAGCTGGAAAGCCATCCTCTTTATGTGGGCCTCATAGATTTCACTAGGAAGAAGTAAAGGTTCCCTTCTACTGAATGTTCCCTGGCCCATTACTGTGTTCAGTTGCATCTGATTCTGTGACCCCATGGACTGTAGCACGCCAGGCTCCTCTGTCCATGGGATTTTCCAGGCAAGAATACTGGAGTGGGTTGCCATTTCGTCCTCCAGGGGATCTCCCTGACCCAGGGATTGAATCTGCATCCCCTGAGTCTCCTGCATTGGCAGGCAGATTCTTTACCACTGAGCCACATGGGATGCCCCTCCGTGGTCCACAGGACATACAACTAGGATAATGCTTCTTTCTCCTGCATCGTTAGTTGCTTGCTTCCCAGTGAGGGTCCAGGCCACTGTCCTGGCACCCACACACTGCTGCCTCTTGCTCCAGGTTCTGGGTGCTGGAGAGGTAGCACACTCGCTTTACTTTTCTCATTCATGCTCATTTAACGCCAAGCAGTCCTATGAGTTCTTTATCTCCAGTCAAACGGGAACACGAAACAAAGGCAAGACATGTCCCGGGGACAGAGTATAGAACCCAAACAAAATGTCTGCGGTTACAGAAGGAAAAAGTACCTAGTTATATAGCTCCTTTGGGCGGTTTAAATTATGTTTCCCGTATAAGAAGTCTTTTTCTGGAATACTCTTTTTTATGTTCTTTCTCTAACCTCTGCCACAAAAGTGGAAAGTGAGCAAGGAGGAAAAACTTGGTTTGGTGGGAGGACCGCTGATTCATTTTTTCACCATACAAATTCCAACAAACTTTCTTCTGGTCAGATCGTTACAATAACTCCAAACAGTATTCGCTACAAGGCAAGGCTGCCATCAAAAACAGAAGGCAGCGCTGGGTCAACAGCACCCCCTCCCCCAACCCAATTTGGTCTTACAAAAATAAGCCAAATTAAGCATTTGTATTTGCAAATAACACACACCTACAGAAGGGCTTACTGAGAATTACTAGACTTCAGAAAAGTTATTTACATGAATTATTTGAAAAGACTTTAAAAATTACTTTGGCACCTGAACATATAAGCCAAAACACTTCCTTTCACCATTTTCTTGTCTCCCACACATTGGTAATCTTCAAAACTAACCACACTTTAGGGGCTTCTCTGGTGGCTCAGATCATACAGAATTTGCTTGCAGTGCAGGAGACTGGGGTTCGGTCCCTGAATCGGGAAGAACCCCTGGAGAAGGGAATGACTACCCATTCCAGTATTCTCGCCTGGAGAATTCCATGGACAGGGGAGCCTGGCAGGCTACAGTCCATGGAGTCTCAAAGAGCTGGACACGACTGAGTGGCTTTCATTTTTCAACCATACTTTAGTTTATGAGAGATTTGCACTTCAGTTTAAGTTTCAAACTTGGGACTCACAGCTTTCAGTGGAAGTAATCACATCATTAGTATCATGATATACAGGGGAACCCAATTCTCTGACTTCAGGATCAGAGTGGGTGGGGTGCAGTAGGGGTAGGGTGGTTAGAGAACTTTCTAGGTGTGACAGATTGACAGCAGTACTGTTCTGGAGAGCAGTCAGTGGACAGCTTTCTCCTCTTTCCAGCTCCAGACACAGAGTTACCACATTTTGGGAAACTAAAAATATATACTGGACTCAAGAATGGAGCTTCTAATTACCCTTTTGGTAGTTAATACCAACTTAAACCCAAATGAGTTGATAGTGTGTTATAAATAATAACTTAATAGATTATGTAAGGGTGGTCTAGAATAGGCATTGAAATGATTAAAACAAATTCCTCCTGTTGTAGAATGTGCCATTCTATATTTTATATATATAATTTTGTTTGTTTATTTTGGGCTGTGTTGGGTCTTTGTTCCCATGTGGGGTGGAGTGTTCGCTAGCTGTGGGGCGAGGGCTTCTCGTTGCAGTGGCTTCCTTGTTGTGGAGAACAGGCTGTAGGGCTTCTAGGCTCTAGGGCACAGCTCAGTTGGTGGGGTATACGGGCTTTAGCTGCTCTGCGGCATGAAGGATATCTTCCTGAATCAGGGCACGAACCCGTGTCTCCTGCACTGGCAGGTGGATTCTTTACCACTGAGCCACGAGGGAAGCCCTTGGTTCTGTACTATTTATTTCAATTAGTCCTAAAAATATGTTTGCACTGAGAGAGTAAAATATCATTGTTTTTGTAAAACCTACACCTATGGATAAAGATCTGTAAGGCCACTGTACCTTATTTAACCATAACTGGCAAGTAATCAGCATGAAATGAAAACTTGAAGAAAATTAAGACAATTGCTTGACACATCAGAGACACATAACTGCATCATATTCCTTTTTCCTAGTACTGGGGCAAAAAGAGAAAGAAGTCATTAAGCTGAAATTCAAACTCTGGTTTCAATTAAACCAGATGATGTGGAGAAAACTAAGCTTTTGGAGAAATCACAACACATTATATATATAAGTCCACAACACAGGCAAATGATTTCTTTAGCTTAGTGTTCTAAGGCAGTATTTCAACATCAAGAGTCGCAACTATTAGGGCAAAAACACATTTGGGCCCTGGACAATTTAATTTTATATAAGGTTAAGTTTCTAATTAATACGGGTCTCTTTTTGGTATTAAACATACAACCTAAATTAAAGGGTTTAATTTAAAAATCTACTTGCATTTCTTTCCTTCTGATGTTCAAATGTGCTGATAATTATTAAGAAGCTGCTTGAGGGCAAATTCCTGGGCTCTCTGGACACTGTAATGTCATCTCTGAGTAAAAAACAGAGCTTAGCCTCAAGAAGTCAAAGATTTAGGAAAAAGAGACAAGAAGGCAGTGAACTAACAAGGGATACAGCACACAGGAAAAATATCAGGTGCTGGAGAGGAGAAATCTCTTCTTGTCAGGGTGGGGGAGCCTTGGCGAAGGGCTGATGAACGGCTGAGTTGGGTTTTAGAGAAGGAGTATTACATTTTAAAGGGAAGCTGGGATGGTGGGAGGGTGTCTGAGGACCAGAGATGCTGGGGGACTGTGTGGCCATGTGATCTGACAGTTTGGGGTGGGGGTCTGGGTCGCTCCAACAAGCCTGAACCTCAAGGCCTGCTGAGTGTCACCAACCACCACCATCAACTTCAGGGGGCAAGTTTTTCACCCCATCGGTGGCCTGAAATCTGACTAACTCAAGAGCAACAGTCTGAGAAAGAAGCAAAGAGAGAGAGAAGGCAGAATCCACTTTATTCATTGAACCCATTTCCTCACCACATAGTGAGTGTCTACTTTGGAGTGTCAGGATATAGAAAACCTTAGAGGCTAGAATGAGTCGTAGTTCCTGTCACCTTCCTTGACCACAGGCACAGTGGAAAGTTCTGAGCTCGAGGTGGTTGAGAGCACCCTCTGGTCAGTGAGACACATGACAGGTTTGGAAGGGAGGGAGGAGGAGCAGAAGAGCAGCTAAGAGGACACTGCAAGGCTACACACCGTACAACGGCACTTACAGGGAACATCCAGAATAAGCAAGTCCACAGCAACAGAAAGCAGATCGGTGACTGCCAGGGGCGGAGGGGAATGGCAGAGCGGGGCTGACTGCTCATCAGAACAAGGTTTCTCTTCGTGTGGATGAGAATGTTCTGAAACTACTGAAAGAGTGGGCATGGCTGCCCACCTGCGGAATAAACTAATAACCACGGAACCAGACACTTACAAAGGGCGAACTTTACGTTACGTGAATTCCATCTCGGTAAAGCAGTTATTAAAAACAAACAACCAGAAAACAACAATAACAAGTCCTGTAAGTGACCGGGCCTGACTGATGACTTGTGGAATAGATAAACGGATGGTTTGCAAGGATTCAGGTAGCAAAATGGCGACTATTAACGAGCAAGATTAATAATTCATCACAAATGGAACTGTCCTCCTTCCTTCTGCTAAAGAGATTCAAGTAAGATTTCTTAAAGTTTTATTATTTTTCTCAATAAAAGTAATATATGCTCATAGTACAAAATTTAGATTATAAATACTAAAGAATAAATTGCATGTATTCCTACCACACAGAGAATTACCACTGAATTTAAAAAACTGGGAATTTTGGGATTGACATGTACACACTGCTGTATTTAAAATAGATAACCAACAAGGACCTACTGTATATCACAGGGAAATCTGCTTAACACCCTGTAATAACCTAAATGGGAGAAAACTTTGAAAAAGAATAGATACATGTATATAACTGGCTCACTTTGCTGTATACCTGAAACTAATACAACACTGTTAACCAACTATATTACAATATAAAAAAAAACTTAAAAAATAAAATGGGCGTGCACGTCTGTGTGTGTGTGTCACAAACTACATGTACAATTTTATAGATGCTTTAATCATTTCTTAGATTTTTCTGTTGCATTAGTTTTTATAAACATAACTTTTAATGGCTCTATGATATTCTAACATATTAAGAAACCATAATGTATTTAACCATTTCCTATAATCATTTAATTTGCTTCCATTTTTTACCACTATAAATAACAGTGATGAATATCTTTTATGTAAGTACTAATCCACATCATGTGATTAATAATAATCAATAGTCTCAATACAACAGAACCTCAGAAATGTAATTACTGGATCAAAGGTGTGACCTTATTTACAGCAATTATAAGCACTGTCAAATTATTTTCCAAAAAGGCTGCCTTAATTTATAATCCCCTCAGCAGGATATCTGAGATCTCATTTAACCAGAATTCACAATAACGAATATTATGATTTTCACAAATGTTTTGCAAGTTTGAAGACTATAGCATGATCTATTTTCTAATGTAAACTGGTTACCAATAATTTAGTGTCTTTCAGATGTTCATGAGCATTTTACATTTACTTGGATGGAAGAATGTTAAGTCAGGGATCTGGCACGGACATTGCATACTCAGGCTGGCAAAGCATCTGATTTACTGCTTGTGCGAGGATGGAAGCAGAAGTGGGTCAAAATGAACCTCCTGAGGAACTTTTAAATGCATGGCTTTCCAGGCTCCACCCCAGACCAATTGGAACTCTCTGCAGAAGAACCCCAGATGGTCAGCAGAAGCCTGCCCAACCCTGGCTAGAAAGGAAGAGCAGCACTGAGAACTACTGGGCTTCCCAGGGGGCGCTAGCGGTAAAGAACCCGCCGGCCAGCGCAGGAGATGTAAGAGATGTGGGTTCAATCCCTGGTCGGGAAGATCCCCTGGAGGAGGGCACAGCAACCCACTTCAGTATTCTTGCCTGGAGAATCCCATGGACAGAGGAGCCTGGCGGGCTACAGTCCACAGGGTCACAAAGAGTCAGACACGACTGAAACGACTTAGCACACACACAAGGGCTGGGAGGTAACAGCAAGTCAGTCAAGGCTGGTGGAGTAACATTCCTGGTGTTAATTAACTGATTATTACAAACAAACAGCAGTCTCCAGTCTAGTTTGTTTTTAATCAATGACTAGGGGAAAAAAATAATTTATCAGAGAGGATGATGACACAGAGGATACTTGAACAATTAAGAGTACTTTTCTGAAAATCTTTGCGACCCCATACACTATAGCCTACCATGCTTCTCCGTCCATGGGATTTTCCAGGCAAGAGTACTGGAGTGGGTTGCCATTTCCTTCTTCAGAGGATCTTCCCAACCCAGGGATCAAACCCGGGTCTCCTGCTCTGTAGGCAGATGCTTTACCTTTTGAGCCACCAGGGAAGATCTGAAAATCTTAACATTAGCAAATTAAAAAGGTTTGAACTCTGGGATACAATGAAGGACAGAGAAGCCTGGCTGGCAGGCTGCAGTCCATGGGATCACGAAGAGTTGAATACGACTGAGCATCAGAACAACAATAATAAATCTTTGTATTATTAAAACAACGTAACACCTACAAAAATACAATTAAAAAAGGAAAGGAGAATCCCTCACAATCTATTTTAACATGTTCAGTATTTGAATTGGAGTAGAGGAGAAACTTCTCTCACATATGTTCACCACTATTTTTCTTTTTCTGTCTTGAGCTTCTTTCCAAATACAGTCCATAAGAGTTCTGCTCCATCCTACATCTCTTCCTGTGCTTCTCAAGTCCCTACACTGGTAACCAATTCCCTTACATCCTTAACCCAGGAACAGGGCTACTTTGGTGCCCTCCCTTCAGGCCCCCACCCCATGGTCCATTCCAACAGAAGCTGTGGTCCTCTTATAACACAGGTCCTGGGAATGGGATCGGGGTAGGGGTTGCCCTCTGCTTTCCTGAGAGCAGGCACCAGGCCAGTACTCAACAAGGGTGACCTTGAATAAAAATCTCCGCTCCTTGGAAACCTATGCCTTAAAACACTTCCAATCTATGTTTCAGCCTGAGACTGACCAACAGCCCACCTAATCCTTCACCTTCACTGAACATGTTGGTGTTCGACTAGTTCTTCCTCTCTAGTCCACACCTGGTCCCCACCCTGGGTAATCTCAAAGACCCTCCTGTCTCAACTCTAGCAGTGGCCACTGCCCCCTGTGACCACACCCAGAACCTCGTTCTCACCCAGAACTGGTACACCTGAAAGCCACTGCTGGTCCATAGCTTTTGAGCATGCAGAATTGCTTTCTGCCTTCCTCCTCCATAGCAGTCTTCATGGACCTTGCTTTCTGTCTTCCTCCTCCACAGCAGTCCTCCTGAATGGAGGCCCTCGCCTCTCTGCTCATCGCATTTACCTCCACAATTCCCTGGATTCCCCACCATCAGGCTCCTATTCATGTCTCTTCTCACAGAGTTACTTTTGCAAAACTTAACCTCAAGTTTCCCCCCTCACCCCCACCCCCATAAGTGGGAATATCATACAGCTAAAGGTGGCGAGGGATTCCCTGGTGGCTCAGACAATAAACAGTCTGCCCACAATACAGGAGACCTGGGTTTGATCCCTGGGTCGGGCAGATCCCCTGGAGAACAAAATGGCAACTCACTCCAGTACTCTTGCCTGGAGAATTCCATGGACAGAGGAGTCTGGTGAGCTACCACCCATGGGGTCACAAAACAGTCAGACACGACTGAGTGACTCACACACACACAAGGCTGGAGAGGCCCCTCAGACCACTCAAGGTCTCTAAACTTGCCTTACACCCAGAATCCTGCCCATTGATCCTTTCCTTTGTTCAGCTTCTTCTCTTAACCCAACAGGTAAACAGCTTTCCAACAGGTATTTCCAGCTTTTACCACTTTGGCTAATGGCTGATTCATCTGATTATTATTATATCAATCTGAGTATCAACTTCCTTTTGTTGCTGTTTCAGATGCTAGGTTGTATCAGACTCTTTGCAACCCCATGGACTTTAGTCTGCCAGGCTCCTCTGTCCATGGGATTTTCCAGGCAAGAATACTGGAGTGAGTAGCCATTTTCTCCTCCAAGGGATCTTCCCAACTCAGGGGTCGAACCCGTGTCTTGTACACTGCAGGTGGATTCTTTACCCTTGAACCACCAGGGAATTCCTCCCTTCCTTTTATTCACATGGAAATCCACCGCTCTCTTCAATGTCTCTCCTGGTTATTCCTGGCTTCTTGGAGGCTGTGTGACCCCCCTCCCCTTGTAAACAACCCCATTTCCGATTACCCTCCCCATCTTCTCTGAATCTTTGCTACTAAAGTTCTCTTCAGCCAATGTCTACCCTTTTTTTTTTGCCTGTGTTCACCTCTTAACTGCACTCAGGTCCATTCCCCTCTTGGAGTCTCAATCCTTCTTCAGCAACCATACAATCTCACATCTTTCCTTCACATAGGGATCTGTCCCAAGTCTACAGGCCTGTGCTCCCTTACCCCAAAGAATTTAGAATTCAGATAGATAGATATATTTTAATTTTAGAAAAGAGAAAACACGGCATATGCCATATTTCATAACATCCCCACAGGGCCCTGTGTGCACGTTCGGTAATCAAATTCAATATTATTTCTGCAGTGAAATGTATGAATATTCACACTAAGTGGGACAAATGAAGATTATAAGTCATTCCATATCCATTCAGGTCAGGTTTTACCAACAAGGAGTTCTAAAAACCTTTCCTGTTTCAGAGTTTGTTTAATTTTGAGATTCACGTAAGGGAATACAGGCCTGAGGTATATTCCTATTCACTTCTACTCACTTCATGATCCAAAACAATTACCACCCCCCCCATCCCACCTCCACTGAAAACGCCCCCCTTGTTCTTCATGATATTTGAAGGTCGAGTCTAGAGAAAGGGTGGCACCTGTGTTATGTGACTTGGCCTTTCTGCTGTGTTTGTCACTGTGATCACGTCCACTCAGTGATCCCTTCACAAATCCCTTCTTTCTCCTGAGCCTTCCGTGACATTGTCCTCTATGTAGGTCCTCCCCTTAAACTGCATAATTCCTATTCCACCTCCCTTATGGGATCTTCTGCTTTGGAGATACCCAGTTATCCAGGTCTCCCTCTCCTCAGTTAGCTACTTTTTAAAAATTATTTTTAACAGTGAGGTACAATCAAAAAGAGTATGGACCTAACAGAAGCAGAAGATATTAAGAAGAAGTGGCAAGAATACACAGAAAAACTATATAAAAAAAGATCTTAATGACCCAGATAACCACAATGGTGTGATCACTCACCTAGAGCCATGCTGGAGGGCAAAGTCAAGTGGCCCTTAGGAATCATCACTACGAACAAAGTGAGTGGAGGTAATGGAATTCCAGATGAGCTATTTCAAATCCTAAAAGATGAAGCTGTGAAAGTGCTACACTCAGTATGCCAGCAAATCTGGAAAACTCAGCAGTGGCCACAGGACTGGAAAAGGTCAGTTTTCACTCCAATCCCAAAGAAAGGCAATGCCAAAGAGTGAATATTCAAACTACCGCACAACTGCACTCATCTCACAGGCTAGCAAAGTAATGCTCAAAATTCTCCAAGCTAGGCTTCAACAGCACATGAATCAAGAATTTCTGGATGTTCAAGCTGGACTGAGAAAAGACAGAGGAACCAGAGATCAAATTGCCAACATCCATCAAATCATCGAAAAAGCAAGGGAATTCCAGAAAATCATCTACTTCTGCTTCATTCGCTACACAAAAGCCTTTGATTGTGTGAATCACAACAAACTGTGGAAAATTCAAGAGATGGGAATACCTGACCACCTTAGCTGCCTCCTGATAAATCGGTATGCAGGTCAAGAAGCAACAGTTAGAAATGGAAATGGAACAATGAACTGGTTAAAAATTAGGAAAGGACTATGTCAAGGCTGTATATAGTCACCCAGCTTATTTAACTTATATGTAGAGCACATCATGAGAAATGCTGGGCTGGATGAATCACAAGTTGGAATCAAGATTGCCCAGAGAAATATCAATAACCTCAGATACCCAGATGACACAACCTTGAGGCAGACAGCCACAAGGAACTAAAGAGCCTCTTGATGAAGGTGAAAGAGGAGAGTGAAAAAGCTGGCCTAAAACTCAACATTCAAAATACTAAGATCATGACATCCAGTCCCATCACTTCATGGCAAATACATGGGGAAACAATGGAAACAAGTGACAGACTATTTTTGGGGCTGCAAAATCACTGCAGATGGTGACTGCGGCCATGAAATTAAAAGATGCTTGCTCCTTGGAAGAAAAGCTATAATAAACCTAGACAGTATATTAAAAAGCAGAGACATTACTTTGCTGACAAAGATCCATCTGGTCAAAGCTATGGTTTTTCCAGTAGTCATGTATGGATGTGAGAGCTGGACTATAAAGAAAGGTGAGCACCAAAAAATTGATGCTTTTGAACTATAGCATTGGAGAAGACTCCTGAGAGTCCCTTGGACTGCAAGGAGATCAAACTAGTCAATCCTAAAGGAAATCAGTCCTGAATATTCATTGGAAGGACTGATGCTGAAGCTGAAGCTCCAGTACTTTGGCCACCTGATGTGAAGAACTGACTCATTTGAAAAGACCCTGATGCTGGGAAAGACTGAAAGCGGGAGGACAAGGGGACGACTGAGGATGAGACGGTTGGATGGCATCACTAATTTGATACATATGAGTTTGAGCAAGCTCCGGGAATTGGTGATGGTCAGGTAAGCCTGCGGAGAAGGCAATGGCAACCCACTCCAGTACTCTTGTCTGGAAAATCCCATGGATGGAGGAGCCTGGTAGGCTGCAGTCCATGGGGTCACTAAGAGTCGGATACGACTGAGTGTCTTCACTTTCACGCATTGGAGAAGGAAATGGCAACCCATCCAGTGTTTTTGCCTGGAGAATCCCAGGGATGGGGAGCCTGGTGGGCTGCCGTCTATAGGGTCGCACAGAGTCAGACAGGACTGAAGCAAGTTAGCAGCAGCAGGGAAGCCTGGCATGCTGCAGTTCACGGGATCACAAAGAGTCGGGCATGAATAAGCGACTGAATTGACTGACTGATAACTCAGAAGCCAGAAAATTCACTCTTTTAACACATACATTTCAGTGGTTTTAACCTAATCACAGGACAGTGCAACCATCACCCTATCTAACTCTACAACATTTCATCAATCCAAGAGGAAACTCCATGCTCCTTATGCAGTTATTCCGCATTCCCTCCTCTCTCCCACCCTGGCAACTAGCAGCAGTTTCTGACTTTATGTCTAATAGGGACATGTAATATAAATGGAAACATAAAATACATGGTCTTTTACTTGTCACTTCTTTCAGTTAGCATCGTGTTTTCAAGGTTCAGCAATACTGTAGTATGTATGAGTACTTCCTTTTTATGGCCAAATATTACAATGTATAAAGGTGATACCACATTTTATTTATCTACTCATCACTTAGGACATTTAGGCTATTACTATTTTTTGGCTTATCAGGAATAATGCTGCTGTGGACATCTGTGTACCAGTGTACACAGACGATTCAGTTCTTCTGGATATATACCTAGGAATGGAATGGGTGAGTATACAGTACTTCTACATTTAATTTTTTGATGAACTGCCAGACTACTTTCCAAAGCAGCAATGTCTGAGGGTTCCAATTTCTCCATTACCTTCATCAACACTTATTTTAATTTTTTTTTAAAAAATTATAGTCATCTTCAGTTCAGTTCAGTTCAGTCGCTCAGTTGTGTCCGACTCTTTGTGACCCCATGAATCGCAGCATGCCAGGCCTCCCTGTCCACCACAAACTCCCAGAGTTCACTCAGACTCAAGTCCATAGAGTCAGTGATGCCATCCAGCCATCTCATTCTCTGGCGTCCCCTTCTCCTGCCCTCAACCCCTCCCAGCATCAGAGTCTTTTCCAATGAGTCAGCTCTTCACATGAGGTGGCCAAAGTACTGGAGTTTCAGCCTCAGCATCATTCCCTCCAAAGAAATCCCAGGGCTGATTGCCTTCAGAATGGACTGGTTGGATCTCCTTGCAGTCCAAGGGACTCTCAAGAGTCTTCTCCAACACCACAGTTCAAAAGCATCAATTCTTTGGCGCTCAGCCTTCTTCACAGTCCAACTCTCACATCCATACATGACCACAGGAAAAACCATAGCCTTGACTAGATGGACTGGTATGAAATGGTATCTCACTGTTGCTTTGACCTGCATTTACCTAGTAACTATGTTGAGCATATTTTCAAAGTGGTTTTTGGCCACTGCATTATCTTCTCTGGAGAATGTCTACTCAAATCTTTGTCTGTAGTAAATTAGACTCTGCAGTGACTCTCAGCACCACTCTGGAGTTACAAAGAGCTTTGAGAATCTGACCAAAGCCAAAAAGTAAAACTACATAGATAACAAAATGAGGCATACCATTTCCCTAAGAAGTCACTAACCCACTATAAGACCATTTATGAACCTTCCAGATTACTCATCCTCACTTTGTATCAGATGTTCTCAAACTTCGTGCATATTTGAAGATCACCTAGGGAGCTTTTAAAAAATATCACTTTACCACACAATCCAGCAACTCCATGTCTAGGCATGTATTGGAAAAAACCAAAAGCAGGGACTTAAACAGGTATCGGTTCAGTTGCTCAGTCGTGTCCAACTCCGCAACCCCATGGACTACAGCGCGCCAGGCCTCTCTGTCCATCACCAACTCCTGGAGTCTACACAAACTCATGTCCATTGAGTCGGTGATGCCATCCAATCATCTTATCCTCTGTTGTCCCCTTCTCCTCCCACCTTCAATCTTTCCCAGCATCAGGGTCTTTTCAAATGAGTCAGCTCTTCACATCAGGTGGCCAAAGTGTTGGAGTTTCAGCTTCAGCATTAGTCCTTCCAATGAATATTCAGGACTGATTTCCTTTAGGATGGACTGGTTAGATCTCCTTGCAGTCCAAGGGACTCTCCAACACCACAGTTCAAAAGCATCAATTCTTCAGTGCTCAGTTTTCTTTATAGTCCAACTCTCACATCCATACATGACCACAGGAAAAACCATAGCCTTGACTAGATGAACCTTTGTTGGCAAAGTAATGTCTCTGCTTTTGAATATGCTATCTAGGTTGGTCATAACTTTTCTTTCAAGGAGCAAGCATCTTTTAATTTCATGGCTGCAGTCACCATCTGCAGTGATTTTGGAGCCCCCAAAAATAAAGTCAGCCACTGGTTTCCATTGTTTCCCCATCTATTTGCCATGAAGTGATGGGACCAGATGCCATAATTTTAGTTTTCTGAATGTTGAGTTTTAAGCCAACTTTTTCATTCTCCTCTTTCACCTTTATCAAGAGGCTCTTTAGTTCTTCTTCACTTTCTGCCATAAGGGTGGTGTCATCTGCATATCTGATGTTATTGACATTTCTCCCCTCAGTCTTGATTCCACCTTGTGCTTCCTCCAGCCCAGCATTGCTCATAATGTAGTCTGCATATAAATTAAATAAGCAGGGTGATAATACACAGCCTTGACGTACTCCTTTCCCTATTTGGAACCAGTCTGTGGTTCCATATCCAGTTCTAACTGTTGCTTCCTGACCAGCATACAGATTTCTCAAGAGGCAGGTCAGGTGGTCTGGTATTCTCACCTCTTTAAGAATTTTCCACAGTTTGTTGTGATCCACACAGTCAAAGGCTTTGGCATAGTAAATAAAGGAGAAGTATATGTTTTTCTGGAACTCTCTTGCTTTTTCAATGATCCAGCGGATGTTGGCAATTTGATCTCTGGTTCCTCTGCCTTTTCTAGCTCCAGCTTGAACATCTGGAAGTTCATGGTTCACGTACTGTTGAAGCCTGGCTTGGAGAATTTTGAGCATTACTTTACTAGCCTTATTCACAACAGCCAAAGGGTGGAGACACTCATTCACACATGAATGAACCAAATGCGTGTATACGTACAACAGAGTACTATTCAGCCTTATAAAGGGAGGAAACACTGATACGTGCTACAAAAATGCGTGAACCATGAAAACGTGACGCTGAGTGAAAGAAGTCCGATACAAAAGTCCACATATTATGATTCTACTCATATGAGGAACCTAGAATAGCCAAATTTGTAGAAGCAGAAAGTAGAACTGTGGTTACCTGGACCATGTGGGAGGAAGGGTGAGTACTTAGTGTTGAACAGGATGAAAATTTCTGTTTAGGATGATGAAAAAGTTCTGCACAGTAGTGACAGGTGCACAGAAATGTGAAGGGGTGGTCAGTGCCACTTAACTGTATTTAAAATGGTAAATTTTAGTTATGTCTATTTTCCTGTAATTAAAAAAAAAGAAAACCATGTTTGTATACACACACACACACACACACACACACGACCAGGACAACATCAGTATTTTGTTTAAAAGCTCTCTAATCAATGTAAATGTTCAAACAGGGTTAAAAACTGCTGCTTCATACTTTCCTTTATGGTATCACCTATTCCCAAGGATTCCCAAATATTTCTTTCAAGCCTTCACCTCTCAAAGCTTCTACCTCATAGCTAGCTCAGATGACCCTCTCCCTAAGATTAAATTCCCTTGTATCTTCTAATGCTGTTTAGTTGCTAAGTCATGTCCAACTCTTTTGCAATGGACTGTAGTTTGCCAGGCCTATCTTCTCACAGCCTATATATAAAACTCTACCATTAACCACATATATTTTAATTATTTATGTCTTTTGCCTTAGCAAATTTTAAGCTTCTGAGAGGTATAAACTAAGTAGGTTTCATCTTTTTATAACAGACTCATATGCCTGACGCACAAATTAATGTTCGCAGAATAAATTGCTTTACACACTGCTACAGAGTTTGAAGCTATTTCATCAAAATAGGGAACATCATTTACTATGCTACATTCGTATTATTTTATTTGATCTTCATAAAAGCCCCATGAAGTCATTATTATTATGATGCCCTGAAGTACAGAAAAGTCAAACGTGTCCAAAATCAAACAGCGCCAACAGGTGGTAGAAGCAACTCCAGAGCCTGCCCTCTGCCTCTGCCACCCCGTCTCCTCCCGTCCCCTAGCAGAGACGCGGGTCTTTTAATCTGTGTATGTGTCACCTTCTCAAGTAGGTATTTCCTTTCAGGGTTTTTCTGTTAATTTTTTAAGCTATAATCTTAACAGACAGTTTTGTAGCTTTTCAAAATTAAAAAAACTTCAGCATTTTACTACACAGTCTTCATAACCAGCAATGGCGACTACCCATAAAGACAAAGGCAGACACTTAATGAGACTGAACAAACAAAAAACAACTGTGTGATGCTCTAAATAGGGGAAACTAAGATGATGGCCACTTAGGTGATAACAGTCAGGGCATTTCAGCTGACTACCAGTTTAATAGGAATCAACCAAATGACTGGAAGCTAAAAATAACAGATTCACATTTAAACTGCAAGAACAAAAGCAAAATCAGAAACTGTCAATTTGGACAGAAACCTACAATGCTGTGTTGCTCCAGAACATAAAGATAATAGACACTGGAGAATTTAGTCAACGAACAGACACTAACCAAGGACTTATTTAAATAAGCAGGGATATGCATGGGTGTGTGTTTGTGTCTGTTTATTTGTGTGTGTACATGTGGATACATGTGTATGGCATCTGGTCCCATCACTTCATGGGAAATAGATGGGGTAACAGTGGAAACAGTGTCAGACTTTATTTTTCTGGGCTCCAAAATCACTGCAGATGGTGACTGCAGCTATGAAATTAAAAGACACTTACTCCTTGGAAGAAAAGCTATGAACTTAGACAGCATATTAAAAAGCAGAGACATCACTTTGTCAACAAAAGTCCGTCTAGTCAAGGCTATGGTTTTTCCAGTGGTCATGTACGGATATGAGAGTTGGACTATAAAGAAAGCTGAGAGATGAAGAATTGATGCTTTTAAACTGTGGTGTTGGAGAAGACTCTTGAGAGTCCCTTGGACTGCAAGGAGATCCAACCAGTCCATCCTAAAGAAGATCAGTCCTGGGTGTTCATTGGAACAACTGATGTTGAAGCTGAAACTCCAATACTTTGGCCACCTGATGCGAAGAGCTGACTGATTTGAAAAGACCCTGATGCTGGGAAAGATTGAGGGCAGGAGGAGAAGGGCACGACGGAGGATGAGATGGTTGGATGGCATCACTGACACAATGGACATGGGTTTGGGTGAACTCTGGGAGCTGGTGATGGACAGGGAGGCCTGGTGTGCTGCGGTTCATGGGGTCACAGATTTGGACATGACTGAGCGACTGAAGTGAACTGAACACGTGGATCAACTACTTGGGGAGATGAAACATACAAAGGTAGGAAAACACACTAAGTGTATTGAAGGGCTATTTCACAGAGAAGAGAGATCTTAGATTTGGTAATTAAGTGGTGGATACTACATTATTTTATTTAATTCTGATACTGTTCCCCACTTTACAGAGGAAAAAAACAGATTCAAAGTTGTTAACTTACTTGTCCAAAGTCTCAGAGTTTGTAAGTTATGCCACTAGGCACCAACCCAAGTTCTGATTAATAAATTTTATTCGATGATGGCACAAGAAAACAGTCTAGCTAAAACATTAGAAAAAAATGAACATATCATCCTTGAAGTTCCTTGGAGTGTAATGTCCATTGCTGGGGACCTTTGGGAGGGGAGGGGCAGACAGCTGACACCAGCATTGCCAGGTAAGATCGACATTCCCACAGGTACGTAACTGCTGACCTTCCATTGTGAACACAGGAACCAAAAGCCATGACCTTACAATGCTATGATACGAACATAGCAGATTTTTCATTCTCTCCTTGAAGCATTACCAAGGAAGCATGTGCTTTCCCTTCCCTGAATTTCCTTTTGAGTTTTCAGGTCACTATTTGTTTATCTGTGTGTCATTTCCAGTCCACAGCCTGGTCCCACAACCTCCAGGTTCCGACTATGACCAACAGGGAATAGAGTGCATTACTTGTCTGAAGCACAAAATTATAATGAACTTGGGTGGCTTAGACGTTGAGGACAGTATCAGGCACCCAGAAGCTCAATTGTGCCCCTACTCATCTCCACACCAGTGAAACACCTGTTCTTGCTGTCTGGCAATAACTGGGTCGACTTCTCTTCCTTTGGAACATTTGGCTCATAGTAACCCTTGTACAAGAAACAACTTTCCACTTGTATTTGTTCCTTTGTCTTTCCCCCTTGTTAATCCTAGGTGCCCCAGTAACATGTATAAGCAAGTACCTTAGAAAATTATGCTCTATTATCTAATTTCAACTGTCGTGAGGTTCCCTGGCAGTTGAAATAATCTGGAGGTGACAGGGGATCAGACCAGGGAGGCCAGAAGCAGCCTCGGGAACGAGCCATTATAGAAATTCTACGTCAGTCCCGACAGAGGTAGCTGTATATAACTCAACAGTGGTTATCTCTGCTCAACATGTATCTTGGCTTATTATCTAAATGAAGGCCTAAACTCACAAACCACTGAGTAGAAAAGTCAGGGGAATTAAACTAGCCTTCTAATTTTAATGTGAAGAACATAAAAACACACGAAGTCCTACAGATCTTCTAGGTCAAGTCACATGGTAGCAGACTCCAGTGTGCTCTGTGGTGAATCCAGTCATCCAGGCCAACAGCCCTTCCTAAGGACCCTCTGTGGGGGGCACTAGGAAGCTGTCATCTGCGGCTCACACTGATGACACCACAGCGATGCCAGGAGACACGGCTCCCCTGGCACTGACCTAGGCACTTGGTTTACACTCAGGCTGCCCCGCTACCAGAGCGACTCGTGAGGAAAGTCCTGTGCTGACACGGATAGTGGTGATGGGCTGAGGCCAACAGAGTCTCAGAGTCTGTGGGATGTGTAAGAGAGGGCTGTTCTGCGGGCAGAGGGAGAAGTTGAAAAGACACAGAGGAAGAAACCAGAGGATGAAAATGGGACAAGGAGCATGGATGAGCCAGTGAGGAAGCAGAGGGAAGATGGGCCTTGACCGTGACGAGGCTGATGAGCTGGCGAAGCAGATGTGGCTGATGCAGACAGGGCACACCTTGGTCACCACAGTCAACACACACACAATGGTTCCCCACCTTCTCTCCCAGGAAATCATAGCACATGCTCTCCTAGGCCAGATTTCAATTGTTAGGCCATCAAGCAGACATGGAAGTTTTCAATGGGGGCGAATTTGTGGCCCACAAGCTGTAACACTATCCGTTCTCAACCAAGGCAGACACCCTGTGGACAACGCCAGAACTACATCCCCTCACTGGGCTCCGAAGTCAGAGAAAACCTGGCTTGGCTCTTGCTTTCAACATTTACTGGCTCTGCAACCTTGGGAAAGGTACTTAACCTTTCTGAGCTTCAGCTTCAATGTCTGTAAAATTCCAAAATAATACTCACTTCATCAGTTTGTATGAAAATTAAATGACATCAAAGATAAAAGTATGCAGTCTGATACATAAGCTCCATTCAGGCATGAGTGGCCAACAGTTCAAGGTTAGTGGGGAAAAAAAAAATAGCGAAAGTGTTTGTCTCTTAATCACGTTCGACTCTTTGCAACCTCATGGACTGTAGCCAGTCAGGCACCTCTGCCCATGGAATTCTCTAGGCAAGAATAGTGGAGTGGGTTGCCATTTCCTTCTCCCGGGGATCTTCCTGACCCAGGGATTGAACTTGGGTCTCCTGTATTGCAGGCAGATTCTTTACCACCTGAGTCACCAGGGAAGCCCAGTTCAAGGTTCATGAATCAATAATACAAATATTAAGTAAAGTATCTCTAAAAAGAAATCTACTCAAAATAAGACTATATATTGATCAAAGAGCTAAATGTTGTGATCAGAGGCCTGCAGGAACCTAATTCTGTATTTATCCTAGCAGCAATGGCTTGGTATTTGTTAGTTCAGTGTCTGCCCTGACTTCATAGAATGTTAATGCCTGCAAAAAACAAGGATCAAAGATATTAAAGTATTAAAGATAGCACATGGGAGCAGGGGAGAATTTTGGGGCAGGCAGCTAGAACGGTAGGGCCAGGTAGGTCATGAAAGGGCCTTTAATGTCCTACCAAGGAATGTGGACTTCATATTACTTCTAATCTGGTTATTGATAAGAAAACTATGGGGAAAAAAAAAAAAGAAAACTATGGGCTTGGGAAAGGTCTCAGCTCTCTGCTTCTTGGTGTAGCTCTAAGGTCTGGCACAGATGCCTCAGCTACGAGGGAAGACTGCTACCCAATGCCTTGCACACCACTGTCTTCTTGGTTCAGAGCAGCGCCAACAACAGAAAATACTGGGAGCTGCTGACCACCTAGTAGCCATCGTGAAAGTCAAAGGAACAGGTGAAATCAAATTTATTAATGTATTTTAACACATTATATTCAATATGTAAGCAATGTCCTAAACATGTAATCTTTTCAACATGGAATTAGTATTCTAAAAATTATTAAGGAGCTATTTCATGTTATTTTAAAAAAAATTATTATTTATTTCCTTGGCTGCTGCGTCTTAGCTGCAGCACGCAGGATCTAGTCCCCGAACCAAGGCCCCCTGCAATGGGAGCATGGAGTCTTAGCCACTCAATCACCAGGGAAGCCAAACATTTTTTTTGCAGGGGGTGGGGGAGGGTTACTCTGTCTTCAAAGTGTGAGTGTATTTTGCACTCAATTAAAATAAGCCACATTTCAAATGGTCAAAAGTTGCTTGTGGCTAGTGGCTCTTATGCTGGGCAGTGAAGGCGTAGGGTACCCTATACATCTCCCAGTGCCTGGTGATCAATCTTCCCCTCTCTTTAAGAATCAGGTCAAACTTTACTTTCTCTGCAAAGTGTCCCCTGAATCCTCTCCCCACCTGAGGGACTGTCAGTTACTCTTCTCCTGTAACAGTGAACCCCCTGACAAAATTTTATAATAAATAGTTGTTGAATCAATAGGAGGATTTAAGTACAAGAATGAAATTGGCCATTTTTACACTTCAGAAATGGAGACAAAATAGAAATGACAACGTTATATCCTTATTTAACTTTCCCACTCTTTAGCAAAAACCCAGTTTAAACATTCTGTGAGGTAAAACTTCCCACCACAAATACTGAGGAGAAAGAGTGACACAAGAGTCAATAAGCTTGGTCACTACGAAAGCCTGAAGAAGTGTAAGGGGCCCTGTCCGAAACACTGTGGAGACACGAACTCTCTAGGGAATTTGCCTGGGTGTGAAACAACTGACAACACATCTTAGGTCACTGGCTTATATTCCAGGGGTGTTCCCAATGTCTGAACACAAGAATCTTAATTTGGATTCTCTGCGGTTTTTATACCTGAATGCTCCGTCATAGCAATGTAGTGAGTAATAGACCTTGAAAACAGCAAGGTCTCCATTTGCCAAGAAAAAGAAGGAGCTAAGGAAGAAAATATGTAACACACGTCTTTCAAATCCTACAGCTTCAGAGCTTCCCTCCACCCCAGGAGACTGATGCTAATTCGGAGTCTACCTCTTATGCCAGTCTCTGCTACCCTCTAATAACACTCTCCCCCACTCTCACCTTCCTCTAAAGCAGATTTCTGAATCAGTTGTGAGTTATTTTTCATGAACATGTTTCTTTTCAGTGCAGACCGAACTCCATTTAGACGAAGCTTTAAGAGGGACCCTGGAAAATTCGCTAATTGTTGCACAAGTTTTTTCACTTCATGAATTTTATATCCCTTTGGCTCCCAAAGAATTAAACTGCATCTCAAATATAGCCTAGTGCCTTAATCCTGCCTAAACAGTCCCAAACTTTGACTTTCTCAAAAAACAAAAATACTCCTAAGAACATGTTTCACTGAGTTTTACAACACTGAGTACTAACATCACCTTTAATTCCGTCCTTTCTTACCCTATCTATCTTTCCTACAAATTAAAAATCTCTCTAAGAAGCAAACCCCCTCAGCCTGACAAGATCGGACCTGATTATAATATTTGTGGTTAATTATTGTGGTTGAAATTCTGAGGTGTAGCAGGATCTGCAAGCGAGTCATCTGGCTTGTTTAGACACTACCCTGACGTCAAAACATGTGTCTTTTAACTCTCAGAGGAAGATGGGGTCTCTTCCTCACTCCCCAACCTCCAAAAGTTAAGATATTTTTAGATAACACAGTAGATTAATCCTTTCATGAATGTACCTTAAAACTGTAAATGACTGACACTTGATGCCCCAGGAGAAAAACAACATGATCTGAAACCAAAACTATTCTACTTTCAAGAGAACGTAAATAAAATGACTTTTTTGGGGTGATGATACAAAGGAAATATAAATGGGCACAGATGGAGGCCAGTTAAAACTATCGTTCAAAGCTGCTCAGGGAAAAAAGTCATTGACTTTTACTCTCTGATTGGCCAAACAAGTTTTACAAAAACTCCTCTTAATGATTTACAATTCCTGTAAGATGTAAGATAATTACACGGTGACAGCTGTAAGCCATCTTTTCAGTACAGATGAAACCCCATTTAATGAAGCTTTTAGTGTCTTATTCGCCTTTGTTTCCCATAGTGTTTCACAGAATGCCTTGTAATAATAGTAAGTGCTCAATAAAAACACCTTGACCTATTCCAAAATCCTTGGCTCACTTCCAAGACTTTAGATAAGGCAGCAAAATAAAATTAAAAACAAAAACAAAGACAGCCCAAATCATTTGGCTATAAAAAATTATTATTCAAAAATTTTAAATATATGATACTAGAGACTCTGGGGCTAAAACCATTATTTAATTGTCTTATATCCTACTTACAAGAATGTTTGGAGAGTCCTACAATTAAAAAATAAATCCCAGAATGATTAAAACCATAGGTAATCAGCTGTTTATTTTAACCAAGTTGTCTTTTTGTGTAGGCAGACTAAACTAAGGTGCCAATATTTTTTAAAAGAAAATCCCAAATTAGTAAGATTAATAGTCTATTAAATTACACTGTGCTAAAATATAGTTTGTAGATATTAAAAGAAAGAGAATCTCCTATACTTAATATTATTAAAATTTATGTTTGAGCTGCCCTCACCATCATTTCTTGAAGATAATAAAAGGATGAATTCTTTGTAAACTGTCCATGCAGTACATAATGGCCAACTAGAGTTCTTATCTCCATCAATGTCAATTTCAAAAGGGAGATGTATACAATATAATAATATATGTGGTTTGAAACATACCCACACCCAAAGATGTGTATATCTGGTCTAGAAATTAAATGGAAAACATATTAGAGAATTCATACTGTAAGAGTTAACCCTTTTCAGATAAAGCTTATGATTATCTTTCACCAATTTCAGATTTTTAAGTACTACACTTCCAAGGTTAAGAGAAAGGGTACAGACTGCTAAGAGAATTAACAGCATTAGCATGAGCAAAAGTGGGCTAGATTGGTCCAAAGATTAACTGAATGCTTTCAGCTTTCTGCATATAGTAGCAGAAGGATGTAATAAATCAGAGAAAGTTAGGTATTGTACACAAAATAAATCATTAGTTCGAGGCCTCAACTGTCCCCCTCCAAATTATTATCTAACCAAAATTTAGATGCTTTCAAATTCACTGCAAAGCTCTTTTTTTAGGATAAAAAAATTACAAAAGGATATTGGGGAAAAAAATGAACAGAGATACAAACAGCAAGCTTATATCTATTCCTTAATGAGTAAAATTTACCTTGGATTCTTCTTTGAAAATTTAAAAAATGCTTACCAGTTCATTTTCTAAAACAAGCAAGAGACTGTATTTGGCCACTGTAAAGAAACTGCAAGAAACCTTTAATTGCTAAATAAACACAAAAGAAACAGGGACCACAAAAGAATGAATGTGAATCGCGTTTGTATCTATTTGATCCTGAGAAGGCTGTCACTGCCTGGTTGTCATGCTCAGTTCTCCCTCGACAACACACACATCCAATCCACAGGCACACAGAATTCCAAGAATACTGTCAAATGTTCAGTCAGAGCACTTGTGAAACACACCTTGTAATTGTCCACAGCCTCTGTCGTTCAAACCAGAGCTCGGCAGCTTGTCCTGATCTTCACCAGTGAGGTAAATAAAAATACCATGCATCACTCTTCCAAACAAAAAAAAAGTAAAACAACCTCACAATTAGCAATTAATTTATTGCCCCAGAGATAAATCTTTTCTGTTAACCCAAACCAACATTATGCCTTGATGTAAACCTAAGCACATGCTGAGCACCCTGCCGCTTACCTCCTCCATCACTTGCTTCTAACGATAGCTGACAAACTAGCCTCACAAATCCTTTTTTAGCTGCTGATCAGACAGATCCCCCTTTGACAATCCAGCATGGTGGAACACTCGAAAATTCTTCCTGCTTCTATTCTATTGCTTGCTTGAAAAACCAGTTTCCTTTTCATTGAGATAATAGCCTTTTCTGTGGTCACATGACTCCGAAGCTACATTAGCAGAGCTTTATGATAATAGACTGAATAAGCCTCTACCCTCTCCTGTTATTAAGGGGATGTCTCTCTCACACACACGTGCAAAATGCACACATGCACTCGCATACACGTGTCTCAAATTATTTATTCTTCTTGGGATGATAATACATTTAAAATATCTACTGTAACATGAAAAAACTAAAAATTTCTAGGTCTGCTGCTAAAAATAACTGCTTGCTGCAAACACTCTGATGCATGGTCTTCGGTGCAGCAGGAAGCAGCACGCCGGCCATGAACACTTCAGTGCATGAAGTGGGACAGAGGAGACCTGTCTGCTCCTGTTCTCTAGAACTTTTGACCCAGTAATATAAAGTTGACACATCTGGCCTCAAGAACACTGGGGGAGACATGATACCTGCCCAGACACTGATATTTAACTAGTTTCATGTATTAGCAAAACACATGTAAGCACACTTTTTCAACATCAAAATGTATCCTTATTGGAAATGCACCCTACGTAATCTTCTAGGTTATTCCACAAAGAAAAATATTACCACGGCCAAAACAATCTTTAAAACATTAAAAAAAAACAAAAAAACAAAAACCAAAGGTATTCTGAATCTGGCCAATTTGTTTGATTTCTGATAAACGATCAACTTTCGAAACACACGTGTGGAAACACTACGTCAGTGCCTGACACACGGTAGTTGCTCTACACTTTTTTTTTTTAATGTCCTTGGTAACAGGTTGAAGTGCTAGGCAAAGAGACAGTGGCGGATGACATTATCTGCTCTCTTTGTTTTCTTGGGGCTAGTGCACTAGGACGACCCAGAGGGAGGGTATGGGGAGGGAGGAGGGAGGAGGGTTCAGGATGGGGAACACATGTATATCTGTGGCAGATTCATTTTGATATTTGGCAAAACTAATACAATTATGTAAAGTTTAAAAAAAAAAAAAAAACTCTTAAATCTATCAGACAAGCAATTTGGGAAAGGAGTTTAAGTGTAAGAATATGTTGAGAAGTGGAAAGCAGAGAGGAAGATGAGCCAAGGAGTGGCCCCAGAAGCAAAGTCATGCCACTGGGAGGGCGCTGCTCCTTCTAGACTGAAAATAAGACAGACAGTCCCACTAAGGCAATGGAGGAAGCTCCATTTGACATATTTGGGTTTTATTTCTTGCCTTGGTTTTCTCATCTCAAAAACGGAAAACACAGCAGGTATTTTCCTTTTTTAACTTTTCACTGTGCTAAAATACACACAACTTTAAAAGCTACCACTTCTGAATGCACAGTTTGGCAGAGCTAAGCCTATGCACACGGTTGTGCAATAGTGCTCTCGACCTTTTTCATCTTGCAAAACTGAAACTGCACCCATTAAACAACAACTCCCATTTCCCCTTCCCTCCAGGCTCTGGCACACACAATCTACTTTCTGTTCCTGTGAAATTTAACTACTTTAGACCCCTTGTTTAAGTGGAATCAGACAGTATTGGGGTGTGTGTGTGTATAGATAAGTTAAAGAAGAATTGTTTCAGTACCTGGAGATCAAGACAGTTTTCGCCTCACCAAATCATTTTACACAAACTGCATTATCCCTAAGTGAACCAAGCCAAAATTATACTCTTTAATATAGGAAAAAACAAAAGTTGTTATAGATACAACTAGACAGAAGGAATTATTACCACATAAAAGTTATCTATACAAAAACTCTGTAATTTCTAAGAACCCCCAAATTTTGATAATTCTGATTATGAAACTTTTTAGTTTTAATTTAATTAACCACTCAACACATAAATAACTCGAGCAGGATGGAGTGGGTGTTGACTAACTCTCTTCCAGTCACTGGAAGGGACCGGGGTTACTCTGCTGGAACACAGTCCTAACATCTCACCAAGCCTCTGGTGACTACACAGGGGTCAGTGAGCACAGCTTCCATGAGGACTCCAGCAGAGAAATTGAGACATCAAGAAAATAAATTTAAAACACTCAAACGCTCACACCTGGTGATACCTCATCAAAAAAGCCAAAGCACAAAGAACTTTTACAAGTTATAATGATTTTAACAGCCACCTAAATATTTTCATTGTGCACTTAAAATCTAAAATCAGTAATCAGCCAGGTCATCATAGGAAATTAATGTTATTATAGGAAACTAACAATAGCAGATATGAGAGAACACTTCTTTTTTTTAAAGGAACAGCATAAAAACTACAGGGGGTAGTTTTGTGAAATCCATCCACCTATTTGTCCTTTTCTGCTCACAACATCATCAAAGCTTTGGTTATCTTGAGCTAAGGTGAGGTCACAAGCACTCTTTACCACCATGTGGTCCTTTATCAGCTACAATGGAGTTTTCACAAATTATTTCTTAGCTAGTCATGGGCAATCGCAAAATCTGCTGAGAATTCACTGACCAAAACCATTACAGGAAGAAAACGTCTCTTGCCAAAACTTCCAGGTAAAATGTCTTAGTCCAGATTCTGTGCTCTCGCTTCAAGACATACTACAGTTAGCAAACCTGTCCCTCTCTCACATCTTCTGCTGGCAAGCACAAGTGGGTGAAGCTGTCTAGCCCCCTCCTGAGGGCAGGCTGGTGGCTGCAGCAGACTCCAGTTTATCGGTTTTAACCCTTTTCTTCACGAAGGCTTAGGGAATTAGGCTGGATGGTTTGTAAAGCTGTTTCTAGCTTTAAGGTTTTTCCTGATGGTGGTATTTATATAATTGTGATTAATTTCTTAAACCAAAAGTCTGATGAGAAGTCAAACAAGAATTCAATAGAGTAACAAGGTGAAATTTACATTTGGTGCAATAAACAGATGTTAAGAATAAAGTTAAGCATTCTTACCAACGAAGCCTGGTTTGAGAAGAACCCCTGGAGAAGCAAATGGTAACCCACTCCAGTATTCTTGCCTGGAGAATTCCATGGACAAAGGAGCCTGGTGAGCTACAGTCCGTGGGGTCGCAAAGAGTCAGACATGACTGAGCGAGTAACACACACACACCAGTGAAAGCACCTATGGAACTGCTGCTCCCATCTAGATACACAGCATGGTCATCACCCAGCAGAGCTCTCCTCAGCCCACCCCCTCACCCCACCAACAACTGTAACTCTTCTGCTATCACAGATTAGTTTAGCTTTTTCTAGAACTTCAAGCAAAGGGAATCAGACAATAAGTACTTTTCATGATTCTTCAGCATCACGTTTTGTGATGCTGTAATAATTTGCTCTTTTTCAGTGCTCAGGGTAATTCCACTGTGTGACTATACGGCAGTTCATCTACTTTCCTTTGATGGCCATTTGGGCTGTTTCCAATGGGGAGCTTGTGGTAAACAGAATTCTAAAACGGTTCTGCAAGATTGCCCCACATCCTAAGGTACACATCATTTATAATCCCCAGCATTGTCAATATGGTGGATTTTCATACTAATGATTAGGTTATGTTACATGGCACTGCTGACTTTAAGTAGGGAGATTATTGAGGTGGTGGTCGTGTTGTTTAGTTGCTAAGTCTTGTCCAACTCTTTTCAATCCCATGGGCTGTAGCCCGCCAGGCTCCTCTGTCCATGGGATTTCCCATGGCAAGAATACTGGAGTGGGTTGCCATTTCCTTCTCCAGGGAATCTTCCCGACCCAGGGATCAAACCCAGGTCTTCTGCAGTGGCAGGCAGATTCTTTACTACTGAGCCCCCAGGGAAGTCCAGGGAAGATTACTGAGGCCTAATCATAATGCATTTTCTCCATGAGGCAGGAGCAGAAGTTAGAAGTCTCAAGTCCGAGAAGGATTCTATAAACCTTAGATGACATTAAGATGGAAGAAATCCAATATCAAGAAAGATGGATGACCTCTAGGCACAGAGAGTGGCATTCAGCTAACACCTGGCAAGGACACAGGATCTCAGTCCCATTGATCCAAGACCCTGAATTCTGCTAACAAGAATGAGCTGAAAGTGGATTTTCCCCCGAGAGCTTCCAGATGAGAACTCACTCTTGCTGACACCTTTGTTTTAGCCTGGTGATGCTCTGAGCAGAGAATCACACCGACACCGTGCTCAATTTCAGATCTATAGGATGGTGAGCTAATAATTGGGAGTTATTTGTGGTAATCTGTTACTCAGAAAAAGAAACCTAATGAGGGGAAGGGGCGACTACGTACAAGTTGCTACCAGTACACATGTGCAAGTCTTTTCATAGACAGGAGTTTTCATTTCAGGTGGGTAAATACCTATGATGGAACTAGGGGCTCGTGGATACGTGTAAGAAACTGTCAATGTGTTTTCTAAGGCAGCTTTACACTCCCATGAGCCATGCATAAGAGATCTGGCTATCCCACAGCCATACCAACATTTGACATTGTCTTTTAAATCTTAGCTGAAATTCTACATGTGTTAGCAGCCTTCCCTATACATGGGGCGTGCTCCTTGTTCATTTCCTTCTCTGTAGAGGCTTTATAACATTTACAGCTAATGACACCACACAAAGCTCTGTTTTGTGTACTCTGTCAGTGTCTCTTAGGGATTAGCTTTCTCTGCACTGGAGCATAAACACTGAAGGGTAGAGATCATGCCTTTATTTCTCTAAATCCTCACCATCATCTATCCTAGTGCTGCCTCTACAGATTAAATGGTCATATTTAAGTACTGACATTTCTTTTTCCTTAAAAAGGTAATTATATAGCAATATGAAAAAATGCTTTTGAATAGGCCACTTCATAGGGAGGAGAGAGTATGGCCTTGGAACTACACTTTAGTTTGACTCCACTGCTAGACACACAACCTTGAGCAACTTACTTAACCTCTCTGAGTCTTAGGTTCCCTGTCTGTTAATGGGGAAAGTTGGGGGCCTACACTGTGCTGTTCTTGTGAAGAGTCTATAAATTGTATGGAAAGCAACTAGCCCAGAGTCAGACACGACTGAGCAACTGAACTCAACTAGCCCAGAGCCTGGCACAGGAAGACATCAATTGATGGCAGCTATTATTAGCCCTTAGTTTGATATGATGTTCAGCAAAAAGAGAAACAATCTTTCTTTTATAACTTAGTATAAAGAACGGAAGAGAATACATAAAACGTAAGAGTTGGATTAGGTGGATGATATCATAGGGGATTTTAATTCCAATTTTTAAACGCTTAGTAAAGTTTCCATAATTTTAAAACACAGTAAATTGTTGATAACTTCTAAAACTGGGTGAAGGATACATGGGGGTGGGGATTATAAATACTATTTTAAATTTCCATTATACAAACCTCAAAAACTAGAATTCACTGTACCAAAAGAAACAGCTAAATATTTAATTGACAAAGATTTCCTGATGCACCAAGATATTTTATTAATTCAAATGATTAAAAATGAGATAAACCCTGAAGGTGTCACAGTTAACAAGCTGCAGGGTGAATAAAGTTTAGGTCATTTATGATATTAATTTGTTAGCCCATTAGCATGGTAATTCTATATTAAACCAAAATATCAGGTTTTGAAAACCTGATAAAATGTCATGGAATAGTTAATCTCTTTGTTAAATACATTTTTAATGCAATAAGGCATCAGCTGCATACATAGTATAAGTCAATGAAGTGAAAAGTAATAATACCCACTTGAACCAGCTGTTTTTATGAGGCACCTGTGTGCACAGAATTATGTCACTTGGCTCTCTGGGCCTTCTTCCTCAAGAGGGAAGCCAGGGATAGCAAGCAGGCCTGAGAATGTGCTGCCTGTGGCTGTCAGCCCGCCAACATTAACCGAAGATTTCACTGTTCTGATATGCAGGGTGGTACATCTTCGATAAGGCCCAACTGTGCTAAGCTAGCTAGCAGCGAGTGCTATTTTGCTGGGTTATTTCCAATAAAAGGCTTATGCAAACAGCAGCGCATAAATGTCTATGATACGACTGCAGGAAATTATACCCACACAAAAGACAGCTGAGGAGAAGGACTAGAGAGTACAATCACTTCTAAATACGACTCTGCCAAGTTGCCACTTCATGGAATGAAATAATATACAAATAGCACACTGCATTTCCAGCTCAGCATCTGTGCTTCATCCAAGGATTTTAGAGGCTTTGACTACTGAATCTGATTCTTCCCAATTAGTCCACACGTAAACCATTCCAAAGAGTCGCCCTTAAGAGGTGCATTTATTCTCTGAAGTCACTTAGTACCCACCCCTGGGTTACAAATGAAATTCCTAGGTGATCTGCTAACCAGAATGAAAGGGAAACCCAGCCGTCTATCAGGATTTATAACTTTTATTCCTCAGGATTCTAAAAATGCCGAAGGCTCAGGGAGCAGATTAAAGACCACAAGAATTTGACTCACTGATTAATCCAGCCCTCTGAGATTGGCATTATTCCCTAGAAGGCTCTGATGGGATAAACGACCATTTAGAATTATAAAATTGTGGGGCTTAAAAAACAAAACAAAACAAAAAACGTGAGGGCCATCTCATGTTGGGACTCTCGAATTCTTCCATCTCAAATTCCCAACCTTGGATAACTTCTCAGTCTCCGGTTAGATCTTTTCAATTCATAACCTTAGAGCCATTTACATTGTAAGGAGAAAATTTCCCCAGCTGTTCTTAAGAGTTCAAAAAGCAACCAAAGGCCAAGACTAGACCATACTGTTTCTTTAAAAGGTTAGATGGGAATGAGATTCCAGGGACGAAATGGAAGAACTACACCCTTTGACCGTGATGGCTAATGGCCTTAAACACACCTTCTTATCATCTTCAAACCCTGGTAGGTTAACCAGACTTGCTCTTCTCACTCTACTGTTCTCTCTACGTATTAACTTCTCCCAAATAGAGTCAAAAGAGAGTGATAGCCACACACATACCAAGGACTAGAAGAGCCTGGCTTGCTTTTCTCACTGGATCATAAAGGAACGCTACGCAGGTAACTGATAATATGGATTTTTGTTTTTTCTTGACAGTCTGCTTTAACTAAGATCTGACTGAAAGTTTTCACTGGTTCACAAATTTGGCCATATAAATACAGAAGAGACAAAAAAAAAAGTCTCCTGGTGGAGGTGCTATATTCTGAGACAAATAGTAAATTATTCATCTATTCTACATTTCCACGGTCACGAGAGGGACTAAGTCACAAGTGGGGAGCATGTGCTGCGTGTATGGAAGACCACACCTCACACAGCACAGCACAGTGCTGTATCTCCGCACCACAGCCAGTTCTGGTTCAGCTTCAAAGGTCCCCTGTTAAACGCTTTTAAATGAGGTGGATGATTTTTTCCTTCTCCTCTTCACCCTGCTTTTTCTTTTCCTGCTTTCTCCTTAGTCACTCATTCCTTTCATAATATTAAGATTACTTGCCCTGGTGAGCAAGAGGGTATGTCATAGTAGCCAGTCTAAAAGAAGAGGGGAAATATCATTAGAGGCAAAAAAAAAAGTCATCTTTCCTTAAAGCCTCACAGTCTGCAGCAATAATTTATAACAAAGGAAAAACATGTTTGACACCTGCCCTGATGTTTTTCACTTCTTTCTCGCTCTTGTTTCGTTTGTAGCCGTGGATTAATTCATTTCATTCAACAAGAACTTATTCAGAACAGTGTCACGTAAGGCACTAAGTCAGGCAGTGGGGACACAAAAATGGACAGGACAAAAAAAGCCCTGTCCTCTAGAGGCCCGTCATCAATGAGGGCAAAGAGCTGCTGCTGCTAAGTCGCTTCAGTTGTGTCCGACTGTGCGAACCCATAGACGGCAGCCCACCAGGCTCCCCCGTCCCTGGGATTCTCCAGGCAAGAACACTGGAGTGGGTTGCCATCTCCTTCTCCAACGCATGAAAGTGAAAAGTGAAAGTGAAGTCGCTCAGTCATGTCCGACTCTTAGCAACCCCATGGACTGCAGCCTACCAGGCTCCTCCGTTCATGGGATTTTCCAGGCAAGAGTACTGGAGTGGGGTGCCACTGCCTTCTCGGGAGGGCAAAGAGAGAAGTAAGCAAAATGTATATGATCAGAAATGCCTTCTCAAGATGGGCTGTTAGAAGACGAAGAGAGTCAATGCCTAACTTTGAATGGGGAGGGCCAGGGAAGGCTTTAGAGGAGAGTAGGACAAGCAGGACTCTATCTAGTGTGTGAGGAAGGGAAGAAAAAGGTATAACAGCAGGGGAGCAAGACAGCACATTTCTTACTCGAGATCCAGTGAAATCCGCATGATCACAGCCGAAAGGTATTAATGCCTAAAAGAAGGTGGTGGGAAAAGAGACTGCAGAAGTGGGCACAGATGAGGCTAGGATGAGCCCTGTCTGCAGAGCTGAGGAGGCTGAAATCCATCCTGTGGGGAATGAGGAACCCATGAAAGGTTCTGAGCAGTTGAAGAGATGATTGTTTTTCTAAAAGAGAAAGATTTCCATAGGGAGAAGCTTCAAGAAATGATACTACGTGGGGAATAGTCAGAAAATTGTAGCAATAAATCAGTGAGGAATGATGAGACTACACGTAAAGATACCTACATGTGTAGTAGGTATGTCTAATAACACAGCCTAAAAATAAACCCCCAAACATGGTAGAAAGGTTTCTGACACAGGTGCCAAGAGTCAACGGGGCCTTCATATTTCAACAAATGTTTCTGGGAAAACTGGATATCCACATGCAAAAAATAATGATGGTGGACTCTACTTTGAAAAGTGAAAGTCGCTCAGTTGTGTCTGACTCTTTGCAACCCCATGGACTACACAGTCTATGGAAATCTCTAGGCCAGAATACTGGAGTGGGTAGCCTTTCCCTTGTCCAGGGGATCCTCCCAACCCAGGGATCGAACCCAGGTCTCCTGCATTGCAGGCGCTTCTTTACCAGTTGAGCCACAAGGGAAGCCAGAGAATACTGGAGTGGGTAAGCCTATCCCTTCTCCAGGGGATCTTCCCAACCCAGGAATCAAACCAAGGTCTCCTGCATTGCAGGTGGATTCTTTACCAATTGAGCTATCAGGGAAGCCATGTTTACCTTACATATACAAAAATTAACTCAAAGTAGATCAAAGACCTAAACATAACAGCTAAAACTATAAAATTCTTACCAAAAAACCGGGAGGCGGGGGGAAGTTTCATGACACTGGATTTGGTAATGATTTCTTAGATATGACATCAAAAGCATACAAAACAAGAGGAAAAAATAGGTAAGTTGGCCTTTATTAAAATAAAAAACTTTTGAGCATCAAAGGATACTATCAACAGAATGAAAAGGCAACCTAGGGAATAGGGGAAAACATTTGCAAATCATATTTATTTGATAAGGGATTGATACCCAGTATAAAGAACTCCTGTAATACAACCAAAAACCCAAACAATTTGATATAAAAAAATAGTAAAAGAAATTTAAAAGACACTTCTCCAAAGATATACAAATAGCCAAAAAGCACATGAAAAGATACTCAAACACCACTGGTCATTATGGAAATACAAACTAGAACTACAAGGAGATTTTCATTATCAAAAAAACTATGAAATAAATATTGGCATGGAGAAATAATGGAGAAAATGGAACCCATGTGCATTGCTGGTGGCAGGTAAACTGGAAAATGGTTATGTGATTCCTCCAAAAAAACTAAGCACAGAATTACCATGTAACTCAGCAATTCCACTTCTGGGTAAGAACCCGAAAGAATTGAAAGCAGAGACTTGAACAAATATTTGTACTTCTATGTTCTTAACAACATTATTCACAATAGCCAAAAGGTGGAAGTAACCCAAATGTTTACTGACAGATGAATGGATAAATAAAATGTGGGGTGTGTATGTATATACATACATACAAACAATGGAGTATTTTTCAGCTATAAAAAGGAAATTTTGACCTATGCTACAAGATGGATGAGTCCTGAAGACATCCTAAGTGCAATAAGTCACAAAAAAGATTAGAACCTCTTATATGAGCTTTCTAGACCAGTCCAATTCATAGAGGCAGAAAGTACAATGGTAGTTGCCAGGAAATGGGGACGGGGTGGGGTAAGGAATGGGGAGTTAGTGTTCAGTAGGAATAGACTTTCAACTGTGGAAGATGAAAAAGTTCTGAAGATGGATATTGGTGTTGGTTTTACAATGTGCATGTACTTAATGCCACAGACATGGACACTTAAACATGGGTACAACGGTAACTTTAGTATGTATATTTGAAAATTCTAATATAGTCATATTTTAGTTAGGCAAGGTAAAAAATGTCCTCATATTCAGAGTTTTCCTTATATCTCCTACATTGTTATTACTGCCTCAGTGAAAGAGTGTTCTTTGCCAGCCGCCAAATCATCGTCACCTTTAGGCCTGGTGAAGCCACCTGCTGTGTGCCCAAGGTTTCAAGTGATTTGTGTTAGTTTATTAGTAGTCCATCGGTGGCTCAGAGGTTAAAGCATCTGCCTGCAATGTGGGAGACCTGGGTTCGATCCGTGGGTCGGGAAGATCCCCTGCAGAAGGAAATGGCAACCCACCCCAGTATTCTTGCCTGGAGAATCCCACAGACAGAGGAGCCTGGTGGGCTACAGTCTATGGGGTCGCAAAGATTCGGACACGACTGAGCGACTTCACTTTCACTTTAAGTAAAATTACCCCCAAACTTAGGAGTACTTTCTGCCACACCTACAAAACAGAAGATAAAACCACACATCAACTAAGCAAGAGAAGCTCAACGAAAAGGTCGGAGGACAATTTATTCATCGTCTCAGAAGCAAGAGAACCCAGAACAGGTTGGGTGTCTAAGATCCTCCTTAAGCGGGCCATGGACAGCACACACAGGTGACTCTCGGTCATCCAAGCTAAGAGGGTTCCTAATTTATTTCTGTTTTCCTGTGGAATAGAGTAATTGATATGCGCTAACTGAAAGGCAAAAACACTGGGACACGAACTGAGATGGAGCCTCTCAAGGCTGGACCTTGGTAGGGAATCTGTGAGGCTTAGTAAATGTACACGTGTGCTCTAGTCGCCCTTCTCCCCTGGCTCAGCAGACACTGCTAATGAATCATCTCTGAGCCTGAGTGCACGCCTCTCCCTTCTTCTGACCCAGCACCCCCAGGCAGTCGCTATAATGGATAGGAATTGGCACCAGAGAAGGAGCCGTGCTTGCCATCCCAGTACCGGGGTACCGGGGTACTCGTGCTTAATGATCCCCAAGTGTGCAGGCATCAGGCCAGCCAGGTGTTTTGGTATGTGGCGTCCCACTGTTTCCTCCGAATACCATATGAGAGTGGCTTCATCTTCCCCTTTGAGAGATGAAAAAACTGAGGCTTGGTGAGGTTAAATAACTTACTGAGGGTTACACAATTGAAACATTGCAAAACACCAGTTATTAATATTTAGTAGGTACAAATTATATGCCAGCCACTCTGACATGTATTATCTCTTTAATCCTTTCTATAGCCCTGTAACATAGGTATTAATTTATCCCTATTTTACAACTAAGGGAAATGAGGCTTAGAGAAAGGTTTGGTAACCTAGTATCAGTCAGATTAGTAAGAACAGAATTTAACCTCAGACCAGATGAATCCCACATCCCCTGTTTTTCCTCTCTGATGCTTCTGGAAATAAAACTTTATTCTTAAGTTACACTATGCCAAGGCATTATTAGGGGTACAGAGACAACCACTCAATAAGTTTACAGTACAAAAAAGGAAAAAGCTACTATGCAAATCACTATAACTGCCATTCATCTATTCCTCAACTAATCACTGAGGTCCTTATATCTGCAGGCACTGTGGATATAGTGGTGAAAGTGATAAAAATCCTTGTCCTCCTGACCTTAACAATCTAGAAAAGGCCAATAAACAAGATAAATGAGTAAAAAGATACCACATGTGAGCTAGTGCTAAGTGCTAAGGAGGAAAAAGAATGGAGAGGGACGAGAAAAGAAGGCAAATTGAGGGCATTTCAGCGAGGGCAGCAAGGACCCTCCCGCTAGATCTTCAGACATGTAGCATGCTCCATCGCTGGGACAGCCAACACCACCCCCTCACCTTTCCAAACAGCCATAGGGTCTCTGGCCCTCCTGAGAGCTGTGGATACATGTTCGCCAAAAAGTTCATTTCGGTTTTTCTGTAAGATATTCAGGAAAACCCAAATGAACTTTTTGGCCAACCCCATTACTGTCTTACTATTTTTCTTCAAGCCTGGTATAAAACAGCTTCTGCCAGAAACTTAATTTTGTACTTTTTTCAAAACTTGGCTTTAATGACACTGCATAAACATGCTTCCTACTTCACCTCTCTGATATGTTGAGTCTACTTCTCTCTGCCACCAAGCCAAACAAGCAAGCAAACAAAAATACCCAAAAAACCCTACAGCTGTTGTTTAAATTAACAATCCTGGTTTTGCTTCTGGCTATAAAGGCTCTCCACTGATAAAGCAGCTCCTGTGATCACATCAGTAAGACTGGGACGCAATGGATACTTCCAGCCTCAGGACCTCACTCAGCTCCAGTGCCCAGCTTTCAGCCCACCGTCGACCTCTCTCTCAGATGTGAGGACCCCTCACCTCTCTGAGGAAACTCCTCTTCCTCTGTCTGCTGCTTTTCAGTTTCTGTCCCCCAGTAAGTTTTCTGTAACTATCCCATTTCTGTCTTCAAGCCCAATCAATTTCCAACATCTACGTTTACAGATTCTCTTGATCACATCTCCTTCTTTCCAGTTCCTCCCCAAGAGTCAGAACTTCCTCATCTCTAAAGTAGGCTTCCCCGGGAACATCTCCAGGTATTTTCCCTTTCTCCACTTACCCTAGGATCAGCATCAAATGTTGGTGCTATGGTCCCTTCATGGTGAACTTGAAGGCAGAAAGCACCGTATACTAAGATCCTCAATTCATTTAGGACTAAGTGCGGTGATGATAACCTTCTATCACAGTTCTTAACATGCAGTAGGGACTCAAAAATAAAAATGTCATTTTTCTTTCCTTTTCTTTTATTTCTTATTCTCTGTGAAATCAAATAAGGATCTGACATTCGGAGGCTTGTGCAATCTACCTGGTTTTCCATGTTTTCTGAGCAAATATTCCTCCAGCTCTGTGTTCTCAGTTCTGGTCAAGCTGGAGTACTCAGTGCTATTAGACCTGACAATCATTTGTGCATCTTGTCCCTTTCTGTTGAGAGTGAAGTGTCCCTTGCCATTCTCTGCCTATGTAAATCTTACCGATCCTCCAAAGGTTATTATCAATGGCCACCTCCTCCTGAAGTCACCCCTAAGCCCTTCATACAAGAGACCCTTTGCTATCTCTGTCCCAAGAAATCACCAACTACTCTGACAGCACCTTTCAGTCAATCGAGAAACATGTATCGATCATTTGGTATGTGCCAGGCAATGTATCAGAAACTGAGGACACAAATGTAAAACACTACTATATTCTTTGTATATCCTGGTTATTAATGTTTATGTACTTAATTTACCCTAAGTATATTATAAAGTTGAAAGAGGCCCAGCACTATGATTATAAGTTCTTTGATGTCAGAGTCTGTGTATTACTCATCTTTGTATTCTCTACAGCACTTATTATGATACCTTGGTTCATAATATAAGCTTAAATTGTTAAATTTGATAGCAACCATAACAATTTTGCAGTACTTCAAAAAAAACACACCACATTTTATTCCAGAGACAATTAAGGCATTTATAGCAAAAAATTAAGTATTACTAAAACACAAGAGAAATTACTATTATTCATAAAATTTTAGATGAAGAAATAAGTATTACACAGCATTAGGTGCATAACAGTTTACTACGATTTAAATACAAAGCTAGGATTAGAATGCTGTCTCAGACTATGCTCAAACTTCAAAGTCTACAGAACATGTCAAAGAAACAAATAAATAAGGATAAGATAAACTCAGTAGACCCCTCAATCCTGTACTTTCATTGCATGCTTCCGTATTTTGTGTTGAGTGGAGACCTGCCATTAAAAGTCCTATGACTGGGATAAACTATGCCATATGTAAATGAGAAAGTAAAATGCCAGAATAAAGAACAAATTCACTGCACCGCGTCCCTGATTCAGGTGTTAAACTCAAGACTTATTAGTCAGAGGGATGAGCCAAATATAACGTGTGAGGAAAATCTGACAGAAGACATGTACTCTAAGTCGTCTCTTCATATTCAACACCTCCACCAAGAAAGAATTAGAACCGCAGCCCTCTAATATCTAAACCAAAAGCAAATAGAAGTCAATTCTCCAGCAGCTTAGATGTTGTAAATATATGAATACACACGCAGAGAGTGGAAATAAATCTTAACATTTCAAAAATATTTCTTGGCCCTAATACTTCCAAGTAGGTAGAGTTTAATGAGGATTAAGGGCCTATTTATGCTTGGTGCTGAGGTAGACGCCATACCTAATCATTTGCTTTAAACAGAATAATGAGGAAAAAAATTAATAGCTTAAATGTTCAGCTTGTTAAGTAGCAGAGAGTTAAGTATCACAAGCACCATTATATCACCAACTACGAAAATGAACGAAAAGTACACTAGCACCTGTCTCCCACTTTTAAGATACAAAAGGCTGTCAATTTGTTTCCATAAAAACGTAACCAATATCACTTACTTTGATAGAAAAATTTATTCCTTAGATGCTCCTGGCTAAAAAATGATTAACAACTACAAACATTTACAAAGAGCCTAACAAAAGTGAAACAAATCACTGTAATTATTGAAACATGAACTGGTGAATAGATATTCTACTGGGAAAAGCCATACTATCTGAGTTCATATGATAGATAATGATAAAACATGATAATGATAGATAGATAAAACAGTATGTTACATAAAAGGTGAACTTCAAAGCTAACACCATTGCTTGCTGACATGACAATATGCTGTAACAGAAAAGATGAAGAAATGATAAAAATCACGGGAAATGATCTCGTTTTAGAGTAAAAAGGTTAGGATATGGCAAATAGTGAATATGGTGATGAAACACTGCAGTCCAATTAGAGTCTTAATGTAGTAAAACATACAAAGTTAAATTAAAAAAAAATTCCGTACACATAGCAGATACTAAGAAGTAATTACAGCAAAAGAAATTAGCCAGCACTTAAATATCAAAGCTTCAAATAAAATGATTTTAAGAACAGCTAAACTTTATTAAGTGCTTAGTAAGTGCTAAGCCTGGTGCTAAGCCCTTTACACACATTATCTCATTTATTAACAACCCTAAGAATGAGACATTTATCTTTTCCCCATTTTAAACTTTAAGTGTCAGAGCTTGGATTCACACCCAGAATCTGACTTGGTTCTTTACCTATGACAGCAATATATATTGTATTAACATATGGTTTTTTAACCATACAGTAATATATACTGTATTAATTTTCATGTAAATTTAATGATCAAACATATACACAGGATAATTAACACGCCCAGTCCTATTGTAATATGGGTGTACTCATATGCATTGCTCTAATCTATGCATGTTAAAAGTACTTCTATATGGAGAAGAGGAGAGAAGCAAAGTACTGACAATTGGGTCTTGACATGGAAAAAAGAAACCAGGGTCACTCTTTTTGCAGTTCCTTGAATCACAGCCCTGATGGCTGGGATGCCGCGGAAGTGGTACATCCTGCCAGGCAAACCATGGTCTCTCCATGCACTGAACATGCAACTTTAATAGGCTTATACCAGCTTGGGGAGAGAAGAAGGACAGGAAGTCAGTGGAGACAAGCACAACCTAGCTAAGACAGTGGGCAGCAAATGTGGTAAAAGGGAAAGCCTGAGAAGGCTCCCTTAATTTCTGCCTCGATCTAAAAGAAACTATTTCTTTTTTACCTTTAAGAAAACGAAGCGGTGAGCAAGCAGAGAATGCATTCTTATATATATGGTACCATCATTTTTAGAAAAAAGCCATATTTATGCCTCTTATTTTTTAAATCACAAGGTAGGCCTACAGTTTCTGCCACTAATTTCAGCATTTTCCTTTGGTTCTTAAAAAAAAAAAAAATCAAAGGTCAGTCAAATTCTTATTTGACTCAATTACACATGTGTCTACCCAAGATTAGCTAAAGGTTTGAAAATTTTTAATAGTTTATTAAATAATATAAAGATACACTTACATATCTACCTAGAAGTCAAACTGAACAACCCTAACAACTGAAGCAAAATTTATTTGTTGACATTTTTAAATGGACTAAGGCAAAGGCAAAGTATACATCCCTCTGGCTCAAGATAAAATATGTCCCTAAAATGTATATAAAATACTTTTCACCTATCAAACATGACTTTCCTATTAAATCATATGATTTAATATGCTTCCATGAGAAAGAAAAACCACACTGATGGGGTGAGCTAAAAATCTGTAGAAATCTGACCACATGCCTAAGTCTGTATTCCAACATGGCCTGAAAGCCATCAAGCTGAGTTCCATCGGTTTAAGTCGATTACTAGGAAAAGTCAAAAGCAATCAACAATGATCAGAACATGGCAGGAAAACAACAGGTGCTGACTCCGCTCCATTTTAACCAACAAACTCACATAGCAGAGCCACCCAGACCTAAATCATACTTCTCTCTTCCCTCAACAGAGCCCATTAATTAGGATCAGGATTGCATAATCAAGATGTACAAATTATATTTTAAAATGCATCATAAGAAAATTTAAGAGAAAATTAATATTTCATGGAGGTATCATATTTATCAGAAGCTAATTCTTTATCTTTCAGATAATTTTAAGTACGAGTATAGCTGCGACACTTACTAAAGGGTTTTCTTAGGTTCAACTAAATATTCACACTCAGAACCATCAAATCAACATCTGGCCCTAGTCTCCTGAGAAGGAGGTTACAGGACAGAACAGGGCTTGCCCAGCCAGGGAGCTTTAGACCAGGGGTTGGTTGGGGTTGGTTCAACTCACCTCTACACGGGAGGGGTATATGAGCTGTTCTTTTAGATGCGTCCTGCTCCACAGAAACCAGTATCTCTTTTAACAAGTTCACAGGCAAAGCTTCCAAAGTCCCGGTGAGGGAAATACTCCCGGTGAGGGAAATACTCCCAGGGAAATATCAGAGCTAGGGCTCCCCCATCTGGTATTGATATTTCATTTTTCCTCCTATCCAAGATACATTTAACTAATCAGGGGTCATTTTTAGTGAATATAATGTTACCTAGATTCATAGCTGATGTAGTCTTATCAGACTGCCAAAGGAACAGATATAGCACTAACAGAAAGTTAAAAATGCCACCCTTGTACTTCCTTGGTGGTCCAGTGGTTAAGAATCTGCCTGCCAATGCAGGGCACAAAGGTTTGATCCCTGGTCTGGGAAGATCCCACATGCTGCAGAGCAACTAAGCCCGTGTGCCACAACCACTGAGCCTGTGTGCCACAACCTCTGAGCCCGTATGCCTAGAGCCCATGCTCCAGAGCAAGAGAAGCCATTGCTGGGACAGGCCTGCACACCGCAACCAGAGAGTAGTTTCCACTCACAGCAACTAAAGAAAAGGCTGTGCAGCAGTGAAGACTCAGCAAAGCCAAAAACAAATAATAAAGTTGGATATTTTTTTAAAATGCCAACCTGAAGTATCTCAACTATATCAATAACTATTAATCAATATAAAAAACATAACCCAAAATAAAAATGGGCAAAATATATCATAGGCAGTTCAAAAGAACCAAAATGACCAATGTATAATCTCAATAGTAATCAGAGAATATATATTAAAAGTAAAATGGAATACCATTCCACACCCTTAACACTGTCAAAAATTTAATCTTAAGTCACATATCCTACAAACTATTACTACCCTCCTAGTAATACCCCAGAGAAATTCTCACATTTATACAAGTGGACATTCACAAAAACATTTGCTGCTGGAATATTTACAGTTGTAAAACACTGGAAACAACCTAACTGTTCATCAAGAGGAAAACGGACAGTTTGTGACATGTCATATAATGGAATACAGTACACTGAACTGACCAGCAAATACATGGACGTGATCTCAAAGCAACATAGTGTTACAGGAAAAAAAGCAAGTTGCAAAACAAAACGGGCAGTTTGGTATGTTTAATCAAGTTAAAAAAATTTTATATTGGAGCATAGGTGATTAACAATCAGGTACATAGCAAGGTGGTTTCAGGTACACAGCAAAGTGATTCAGTTATACATATACATGTATCTTTCTTTCCCCTCTGCCTTGGACCTGGCAGGATCTTAGTTCCCCGACCAACTGAATTTGGGCCCTCAGGAGTGAGAGCACAGAGTCCTAACCACTGGGACACCAGGGAGGCCTTTCTCATCAAGTTTAAGGGTTCAGGATGTGTACCTGTGGCGGATTCATTTTGATATTTGGCAAAACTAATACAATTATGTAAAGTTTAATAAATTAAAAAAATATATATACAAAATGACATCAAATATTATAAACAATTAAATACACAAAGAGTAAAAGTAAAAGCAAAAATAAAAAGCATAGGTACAATAAAGAACAAATTCTGAATGGAGTTATCTCTGAGAAAAGAAAGAGAATGCTATAAATAACCCAAAGAGTTCAAAACAAGTGTTTTTTTATACTTGGTCGGAGAAGGCACTGGCGACCCACTCCAGTATTCTTGCCTGGAAACTCCCATGGACGGAGGAGCCTAGTAGGCTGCAGTCCATGGGGTCGCTAAGAGTCGGACACGACTGAGCGACTTCACTTTCACTTTTCACTTTCATGCATTGGAGAAGGAAATGACAACCCACTCCAGTGTTCTTGCCTGGAAAATCCCAGGGACAGGGGAGCCTGATGGGCTGCCGTCTGTGGGGTCGCACAGAGTGGAACACGACTGACGTGACTTAGCAGCAGCAAAGAGGAATAAACTTTCAAAGTCCAGATTTTATCTTTGCAGTTTTCAATCAGAATGCACTATACAGATACTGGTTCTTTTTAAGACTGTCATTCTACTTGTAATTCTTTTTCTTGAACTTAATTTCTCTGTTTCAAACATCTACCAATTGACTTTTGGATGTCAGGACTTCGGTCCAATTGGGATGCGGCATCCACTGTTTTAAACCAAGACTTCGCCTCTCTTCCTCTGGTCTCTCCATTTCCCCCCTAAATTCACCATGGGCACCAGAAACAAAGCAATCAGCATACAATGTCACTTTGGTAATCTCACTCATCAGATCCCGAGATGTCAATCTCTGATGGCAGCCACTGCCTGGAGAATGAAAGGAAAAGGCTTTTAACCCAGCATTTAAAGGTCTCAAAGCGGGCCTTCTCCTCCTCTCCCATACAAAGGGCTCTCTGGCTTTGCTTGTTCCCTTTTCTTCCTCTTCCTTCAAGCTGTGTGTCTTGCTGAGACTGCTACATGTTCATCACCTCTCTTCCAGTATCTAAATCTTAGTTATGTTTCAAGACTGGTCACAAGTTTTATCTCCCCACCCCCCCAATCAATGGGTCCTAATTTGGATTCATTCATCCATTCAAATACTGATTGGATGTCAGCATGTGGCAGGAGACATATCCCTGGGGGCACTGGTGGGATGCCTATGTATACTACAGTGAATTAAACCCCCTTGGTCTTTTTGTTAATGTCTGTACATCAATCTTGACTACGCTATAAGCTTCTTAAAGGAACAGATTTATTTTCCCCCCATACAGGAGCTAACATGGTACTCTGCAGTGGTCAGAGTTCAATAAAGATTCTCTGGTTAAATTAATTTTGAAATGAAAAGGTTATATGATCTAATTTTTTGACCAAAAACAATTAATGCTTATCACTGAAGTTTTGAATAATGACAACATTTTCTTGAGAAGTATATTTCTACCCAACAAGATTAATGGACTTGGAGTCAGAAGGTCTTGTTTTAACTTAGGCTCCACTATATTACCTCTGGCCATAATTCTCTCTCTCTCTCATTAGTCTCCATAAAATGAAAACATTCACACCTGTCTGAAGTGTTATGAAGGATGAGTAAATTAGAAAAGACATGTTATTATGTAAGGAAGAGTCTAGGCTTCCTAGGTGGTGCTAGTGGTAAAGAACTCACCTGCCAATGCAGGAGACACAGGAGACAAGGGTTCAATCTCAGGGTTGGGAAGATCCCCTGGAAGAGGGCATGGCAACTCATTCCAGTATTCTTGCCTGGAGAATCCCATGGACAGAGGAGCCTGGTGGGCTACAGTCCAAAGAGTCACAAGAAGTTGGACAGGACTGAGCACACATAGTTGATTTACAATATCATATTAGTTTTGGGTGTGCAACATAGTGATCCAATATTTTTATAGCTTATACTTCATTTAAAGTTATAAAATAATAGCTATATTCCTTGTGCTGTATTAATATATGCTTGTTGCTTATTTTCTACACTGCTGCTACTGCTAAGTCGATTCAGTCATGTCTGACTCTGTGTGACCCCATAGAGCCCACCAGGCTCCCCCGTCCTTGGGATTCACCAGGGAAGAACAATGGAGTGGGTTGCCATTTCCTTCTCCAATGCATGAAAGTGAAAAGTGAAAGTGAAGTCGCTCAGTCGTGTCCGACTCTTAGCAACCCCATGGGCTGCAGCCTACCAGGCTCCTCCGCCCATGGGATTTTCCAGGCAAGAGTACTGGAGTGGGGTGCCGCTGTAGTTTGTATTTCTTAATCCCATACCCCTATCTTGCTCCTCCCCGCTTTCCTTGTCACACTGGTAACCTGTGGTTTGTTCTCTATGTGAGACGGTTTCTTACTTGCTATCTTCACTTACTTCTATTACTTTTTAGATTGAAAAGACAGCATGCACACATGCAAGAAAGAGTCTAGTGTTTATCACTTAGTTCAATAACTATCAGGCTATTCTTAACAGATGCCAACATCCTCACCTCCCACAAAAAGTGTTTATAAAGATTCACTCCCTTTCTGCCAGGTGAGAGAGATGACATCTTTGACCAACATATGAAAGAAAAGAGGACCTACAAAAGCAGCCAATTAAAATATTTAATTATATGCTAAGTAATAATCTCAAGTATTCTATATTTAAAATATCTTTATCATTCTATTTATCATATAAAGTTAAGTACAAATAGTAAGTATTTATTACTCTTGTAAGGGGCCAATGTAAATGGTGCTTGGAAAAGAAGAGAGAACAAGAAAACTGCTCTTTAGAATAAACATGATCTCAATAAACTTTCTACTTCCTTTTATATAAAATCATTTTCTATTTGACTTCCTGTGTGAAGTAGGAAACACAGAAATCCATTAATGACTGATGGTTTGCCTATCTGGTTCCTCAGAAGAAGTATTAACCTCTGCTATACATCCTTGCTGCTCCTGCTTGGTAGAGTTGCCCAGATGAGAAGCAGCATTCAAGGAAATCAGTTTCTACAGTTTAGAGTCTGCTCTTGTGATCTTCATTTGGAGCCCATTCTTGGAACCACCATCTCTCTGTCCTAAGATTCAAGGCCCCCCTCCCCACTTTGGCAGTGCCCCAGATCCACTACATCTCTATTTTAGCTACACTAACCCCAGAAAGCTAATTTCTGGCAGACCATTTAGCCTATAGCATATCCTCTAAATTTACTGACACTCAGGGTAGCGACTTTTACATGATATGGCAGCAAACAGAAATCTGCACATTCAGTTTGTTGGCAAAATCTTACATGAATCATAGTTTGACCATTTCTTCCTACGTCACGTTTCTATACCACAACGCAAAACCTAGGTAACTACTACATAATATTCAAGATTATGGGCGCTGGTGCCAGACCAGTTCAAGTAGTAGCTGCACTAGACATGCTGCCTCAGAAAAAAATTATTTCACGCCTCCATGCCTCAGGTGGTTCTTCCACGAAAGAATAACCACCACCATTACCATCACGACCACCATCACCACCACCTCTTCCTAAGGGCTGTGGCGTGAAATGAGTTAGTAAAACAGCATAGCACCTGATATGAATTCTATACAAATTCTGTACTTTATTTTCCTTTTTGTTTTTTCAAAAATTTATTTCTTTTTAATTGAAGGATAATAACTATATTGTGTTGGTTTATGCCATACATCAACATGGATCAGCCCTGGGTATACCAATATCCCCTCCCTCCTGAAATTCTCTACTTTTAAGAGAAAGAAACACCAGTTACTAGAGGAATAAGCTGTAAGTATACTTTTAATAATTTAACAGTAAGTTGAGCAAGCATCTTTCTGGTTGAGTAGATTCTTTTAAGCTTAAAAAAAAAAACGGTTAAGTATGATATTAGCTGTCTACTCAGTTCATCTGTTAGGACAAATACTTATAATTTCATTCCTAACAGGTTGAATGTTTTTTACAGGAAAAAGTGTTCACTAGGAAAAAATGTGCAAAGTAGGGAAAAGTGAGGAAAGAAGGGAAACACTCATATTTCTACTCTCTGAAGATACTATTCAACAAAAATTAACAATTTTTAACAAAACGTAATTTAAAAAAGTCAGTTGTATAAAATGAATCCTACCATTCATTTTCGCCTAACAGCATCACAAAGTATTTTTCATTATTTCAGCTTTTGGAAATACAATTTTAATAGTGCCATAATATTTCAAATTGAGTTCATATATTTCAAAGCAAATATAGGTAGGCTTTTCTTATGATAACTGTAACCAATAAATAAAACACATATATTTATATTCTCTTAATCTAAATTCATCCTCAAAAAAAAAGCAAACCTTATAGATATGCCTATGCTGAAACTTTAATTTCCAATCTAATAGCTTGTGGTGCCTTCAGTTCAGTTCAGTTGCTCAGTCGTGTCCGACTCTTTGCAACCCCACGGACTGCAGCATGCCAGGCTTCCCTGTCCATCACAGGATGCCTTAGGTTATACATAGAACGTATGTTACATAAAACACATATTCACCAAAACCTCAACTACAAATTTTACCAGATTCAACACATACCATTTTGTTTGATTAACAGCAACCACTGAAAATGTTTTCTTTACAAAAACAATCAGGGAAGCACCATGGTTTGATAACATCAGCCACTGAACTGTGAAGGTGAGAGTCAGGATTCGTGTCCCAGCACAGCCCAAAAGTAACTATGCAAGAGCCAGAAAATTGTTTACTGATTATAGGCTTTAACTTTTTTTTTTTTTTAAGGCTTTAACTTTAAAGGAATTGTATAATTTCCAGGGCCCCTTCCAGCTCTAAAAGAAAGATGCTAAGAAATAAAGATGGTTACAGTACCAGCACCTACATGCAAATTACTACCACAGGATGGATGATTCTCACTGACAGAAATCATATCCCAGCATCTAGAATTATGTTCAGAGCTATCTCAGACAGCCTGTACTTCCATGCTATGTAAATTTTCTTTAAAATTAAAAAAATAAAATACAAATTCTACTTTAGACTTTCCTGCCATCTTTTCACATACAACAACTAAAAATTAAATATTTACAGTTGTTTTTGTCGAAGAAACTCTGGCTTCTGTGGCACACAAGAAAACTTATTTTGAAACCTGCTTAGCCAACAGAGTGTCAATACTGTCAGTTCAAATAAATACACTGTGCGGTTGATAAAGAAGAACGCTGTATGAAATTATGCTTGAATTCATTTATTTGGAACACATACCTATGAGCAATTAGATAAAAGACAACAATGATGAATTACCTACTCCATATTTATTTACAATGGAGTATCTGCTTTGTAGGAGTTTTCAAAGCAGATTAAATAAGCAACTAAAAATTTATGAATGCACTTCAGAATGCTAATTTTGTTAAAATTGTGTTTATTTGTAATATGTAATAAGAGGGAAGATACATGTTGAAAAATAGATCTTGGCCCATTAAAGAAAGCAACCCAGGTATACACATTTTTTTTATTTTTTAAACATTTCCTTGAAGCAAGGAGGAACCCTCTCTTTACTGTCTTTCAAATACACATTCACTCCTGGTCCTAATTATAAACAAAATGCAGTACAGTAAACGACAGGTGTGCACTGTCTCTTTCTTGAGTTAATAGAAAATAATACACTCAAAGAAATGGGGCAAAGTCAGCACCAGACTACTGTCAAGGAGACTGAGCTTATTAATATTAATTTTTTACATGTTTCCTCTGACTAAACGTACCTGTAATTGGTACCCTGGTTGTAAATTTAAACTGTTACACTTATGTAATAAGCAGTCGTTATGCGCCTTCTTTTGTGTTTTCTAATGGGAAAACTAAGATGCTCTTTCCCCTTTTTAAATTAAATGCCTGAGTAAAGTATGATTTTTAGGAGAACAAATACTCAACTTCTTAAGTTGTAAATTACTAAAAGCTGCTCTCCCCAGACTTGCCTGTGTAGAAACTACAGTGATTAAATGCTTTCCAGAGCTTACATGTTAGTGCTTTCAACTTCAGAAACTAAAACCAGGATCATGTCAGCTCTCTGTTCTGCCAAGCTCCAAACAAAGGGTGAGCAATGCACAGTGGGACCGGGTCCTGGGCACTCTGAGAGGGGCGGAAACGTCCCAGAGACCCAGAATGACCGAAGACCGTCTGCTTCTGAGCCCATGTGTCCGCAAACATGGCCTCTGCACATTAAACCGGCAGAACTGACCCTCGTTCCTGAGCCACTGCCTCACCAAGGAAGTTCCCAGCTAAAGCCCTTTACTCTCCGCAGAAGAGATTTCAGACAGATTCTACAAACTGAATAAGGAGATTGGAAAAATGTAGGGATTCTGCACACAGGCATAACTACTGAAAGAAATAAAGTACATGTATTTTGAGTCAACTGATTTCCAACTTAGAGAAACTTAGTTGTAAAAATAAAGAGCTGTGAAGACACATTTTTTTGTGTCTTCATGTATTTCAGAATGTGTTCAAACTTGGTACACTCTGCAGTGTCTCTGAAACTTCAAGCTTTTTCACTTCTCTTCTCCCATCTTTAAATTGCCTGTAAACTTTCATCACCCGTATCCTGCTGCAGGTACAGACATGGCTAAAACGCATTCAGCCCAGAAGGAGGGCTGTTTACAGAAATTAAGCCACATTCAGTCAAAGCAAAGCGCGTGCTTCAACACGAAGAGCCTACCCCCTCCTCCAAAACATCCTTAGTAGCGTCTGTCTGACTTACCTGCACATCTCCTCTACTCTTCCCTAAGTCTTCTTTGTCATTTTTGTTTCTATTACCCTGAGCTTTTCCTTTCATAACAGGGAGGGAGGTAGGAGGAGGGTTCCAGTGGGAGAGGGGTTCCGGAGGCAGAGGACATGTGTACACCTGTGGCTGACTGATGTTGATATATGGCAGAAACCAACACAATAATGTAACGTAATTATCTTCCAATTACAAAAAAAAAAAAAAGCTAGAGAAACTTTCTTCTGACCATAGATTTAATAGCGCAGTCTCTTAAACTCCAGGTCTAAAAGCAGAGAATCCCTTTGCTCCACCTCCTAACATCTGTCACAGGAGTCAGATTACAAATCAACTCAAATGAGGGGATCAAGGAGGGTGGAAGTGAAGAGGGAACACGGGAAAAGGAGCAACTTGCTTACTGGTTAGGTCACTGGTAGAAACCGTAATATAGTTTCAATTCTTTGACAATCATATCATGCAAAGTAGCATTAAATTGAATGTTTAATGTTTGAAAAAAAGAGAATATTCTAGTTTCCTAAATAGAAATCCTCTTTAAAGATGTAAAATGGTAATCCTTTTACTGTTCAATCTATGGAGATTTGTTAAACACATATGAAAAAAACGAAGAAAACTGCTCTTTCATTCTGAGTTTTTTAAAAGTCACTTTTAATGGCCATCAGAATTAATAACAGAAAAATACATTAATTACAAACCAACTTATTCATTGTATGTAGCTACTTATGCATTTTATTAGAAAAATAACTTAATCTCTGATGTTTTCTATTTTTAAAACTGACCTGTGTACTGCTTTTAATACTTGATTCTAAATCTTCTGAGATTACTGAAGTAGACAAAGAGATTAATCAGTACCTATTTATGGGTTGCCAAAATATACTTTTAATTCTTTAAATGCTAAGAAAAGCCTAAGAGAGTTGGCAAACATCTCAGAAATCTGTGTCTAAATGGTTTTAACTTATAACTTTATGCCGAACAAACGTATTTCAAGGAAACATTAGACTAAAGCAACAATAAAAACTTGTAAAATGCTGAATATTTTAGGTACTACATGGTTCTCTAATACATACAAACACCCAAAAGGCAATTTAGATCCAACTTTACTCCATTAAAACACTGAAGTTCCCAGAGTATGGAGTGTAACCTGATCGTAACTGCTATGAAGGGGGAGGGCTGACTATACGCTAAATCTTGCCATCTGTAGGTGCTTGGCTTTACACAATTCCAGTTTTTGGTGTTTTTTTTTTTTTAAATAGGTTCAAAAGTTTACAGTATATTTTTCTATTTACTACCAGCCACAAAATTATTTTATGTTATGTCATCCTTAAACAATTCTCTGAGCGATTTGGGTATATCCAATCATAAATTTGCACAAGAGCTCTATCTCCAAATCCATTCACATTCATATTATGAACAGTCTTTAATGGTAAAGCAAATAATACTTATTTATATATTTAGGAAAAAGACTGTTGTTGTCGTTCACTTATGAAGTCGTGTCTGACTCTGCGACCCCATGGACTGTAGTACGCCAGTCTTCTCTGTCCTTCACTGTCTCTCAGAGTATGCTCAAACTTGTCCACTGAGTCAAGGACACCATCCAACCATCTCATCCTGTCATCCCCTTCCTCTGCTCTCAGTCTTTCCCAGCATCAGGGTCTTTTCCAAAGAGGATTAAACCTCCCCCAAAATAATTCTCCCAAAGATACTACTTCTAGAATGTAACAATTATTCTAACTCTAAGACTCCTATATGAAAATACTGATGGCTTGCAACCCAGCAATTCACAAAGATGGTGAACTGAAAAGAATTCATACTCAGGACCTCAATTTTGTTATTACTAAGTGAACTCTACTTATATTCAAGATGCTCACTAATTTCCACTCATTTCACCTCTAATGTTCACAAGAGAAACACTGATGTTCTGTCTTCCACGACTGGGACTCAGGACTGCAGAACTGTCACAGTGAGTTAGACCAAACAGATCTACACTACAATTAAACACATTAAAACATCTGCATATACGGAGCCCATACATGGCTAATAAAAAGGCCCTTTCACCAAACCAGTAGGCTGATCTGTAGTTCTGATGATTTTAAATTAGCAACCACTCCAAAATTCAAAAAAAGGCCAAATATACCACTTTCTAAAATTCTCTCACTTTGGGTCTATTTCTCTCCATTACAGTTATCAAATTTCACTTGCCAAACTCTATCCTTAATTAATCACAGGAAATTCCCAGTAAATTGAAATCATCACTATAAATTCAGTAGGAGTAACGCGAAAACATCAAAGGGTAAAATATAGTCTTTAAAAAGAAATAAGAGAGCAACAACATACAGCTGCAGTTTACCATCTAAAAGAATTGTAGACCTAAAAATATTATATAAAATCATGCAAATCTGACTTCTATTTTCAATATATAAGGAGAATTTAGTATTTAAAATTTAAAAACCCTGAGTCCTATTTTTAAACTGAATAATTTGGCAGTACATATGATCAACTCCTATCTAAACTATTTTACTAGGAATCTGATATATTAAAATGAGTTAAATCAATGTAGTATTACTCTAATCTTAAAAACAAAAAATCCGAGCTGACTGAAGAGGAACAAGTTTAGTGAAGAAAATATGAAAGAAATTTTGAATTAATGTTTCTAATTAGCAAAGGCTTTCACACAGACTTCAAAGCAAATTTCCTTTTCCCAATTAATTAGAACACCAACACAAAGAATTAGACTCTAATTGACAATTCTTGCAGAGAACTAACATGACCAAACAGTAGAATACATGTTCTCTAATTTTTAAAAACTTGTGACAAAAATCCTATTGAGATTGATAGATAGATAGATGGTGGTTCTTATACTTAAATAAGAACACCTTTGAAAATCATCAAGCCTGTGTAGCTGACAGTGTGGCTGAAATATTCTGGCCAAAAAATAAGCTCACTCTGCTCAAAGTAACATTAAATTTGGCAAAGAGCTTTTTGTCAACTTAAACATAATGTAAAATCCTGACTCAAAACACTTCTGAAAAAAAAAAAAAATCTAGAATTGTTCCTCTTTCTGTTAATGATTCCCTAATTATTACAGACATATTTCAATGTTGGCCATTAACTTAGATAGGAGAATTTTACAATACACACAGAGAATTCCAACTGCTTCCTCCAAGATAAAAAGAGGCACGATACTAATGTGAAATGGATATGCCTAAATTAAATGGAAAGAGAGAAAAATTAAGAAAGAAATCTGGGACAGGACCCATAACAACACTGCAATTAAAAAGATAAGGAAAGGAAATTCTCAGGAAACACAAATAAATCCTCCAGCCTCTTAAGATGAGGGACTTGCTTGTAAGGGGAAAAAGATTAACATTAAAGAATAGCAAATTGAGGGGATTTTAGAAACAAATTCAAAAATATTGCAGCAAAGCTTTCTGAGTGCCAAATTTTAAATGTAGGTACCCTTACAATTTTCAAAACAATTCTCTAAAGTTCTGACGTGCAGACCTTTTAAAAATACAGACATCATCAACAGATACATGGTATTTTAAATTTTCTGATAATTCTTCATTCTGTATCATGACATTTTTCCTAATATTTTTCTGTGTCATTTTACAAGTAAAATGTTTTTAGAATCAATAACAAAATGATAAAGTATAAATATACTAAAGCGAAAATACCTTGTATTAAAATAATTTCTAAGATTCTTTCCAGGCAGACCTTACAGAGTTTCTCCAACTCCACACTTATTCCCCAATCCCAACCATGGGAAATTCCCTATAAATTCTCATTTCCTTGTTTTCTTTAAAAGACTTCATTGTTTTTTTCCCCCTGATTAGTTCAGCAATCATATAAAAACAAAATGAGACAAAAGAGCCAAAATGGTTTGCAGAATATTTTTGCAATAAAGTGTAACTGACAGAAGTCACCTAAGAGACGAAACACTACACCCTGATCTGTAATTCTATATCTTCCTAATTAGAGCATGCTTTCCCTGGTGGCTCAGACCATAAAGCGTCTGCCTACAATGCGGGAGACCTGGGTTCAATCCTTGGGTCAGGAAGATCCCCTGGAGAGGAAATGGCAACCCACTCCAGTACTTTTGCCTGGAAAATCCCATGGATGGAGAAGCCTGTTAGGCTATAGTCCATGGGGTCGCAAAGAGTTGGACACGACTGAGTGACTTCACTTTTGCTTTTTTTCATTTTCTATCACTCTACATTTTTGCTCTGCATCATCATCATCATCTCTTGCCTTTTTTTTTTTTTTTGGTCCCAAGTAATTATCTTTCCTTTTCAAAAAAAACAAAAGTTACATGAGATGCTTAAGGATTCGCCTTTGAAGATGCCCAAGATGCTAAAGCTTTTCAGTTAAATGAAACTGACCCTGAAAGTATTTTAAACAAGTCCAAATCTCTGCGTGTTAAAATAAATTCTTTCTAAACTATATTTATATTGTCTCATATCCTTGTTGAAGAGTGTACTTTTGTAATATATTAATAGTAGTTTTAAAGGTTAGAGAGTTAAGATATTTTACTCCTATACTAAATGCTCTACAAATGCTAATTTTAGGTCGCATCTTAAGTTATTAATATTTTACATGCATTTGTTAATCAGCAGGATTTTACTGTCATTTCTTTTTTATGAATATATCATACTTTATCCATTCTCCTGTTGCTACACATTTAAGGGCTTTTTCTCCAGTTTTATGCTATCTTCTCATTGTTCATTTCTTGATGTATTTTATATGCCTGTTTCTACCAGCTGGTCTTCTGTTTTCTAGATAAATTAAGGGTGACTTTACTTCCATATTCATACTTTTAATAATAACTTTACTCAGATATTCACATATTATACAATTCAAATGGTATTAATTTGTACAATTCTGTGGTTTTCAATACATTCATAAAATTGTATAATTAACACCTCCATCACTTTTAGTACATTTTTATCACTCTTCAAAGAAACCTCATTAGCAACCTCTCTAAATTTCTCCAACCACAGCCCAGTTCCTGGCAACCACTAACCTTTCTATTTCTACCAGTTTGCCTATTCTGTACAATATGTGGCCTATTATTACCAGCTTCTTTCACCAAACATAATGTCTTCAAGGCTAATCCATTCTGTAGCATGTACCAGTACTTCTTTTTATTGCTAAATAATAGTCTATAGTGTGACTACACCACATTTTACTTATCTTGCTGATAGACATTTGGATTGTTTTCACTTAATGACAGTTATGAATAAGGTTGTTATGAGCATTCTCATGTTCATATTTTTATAAATACAGAAAATCTACTAATCAGTTTTTGCTAATAGCAGAATGGAGATAGATCACAGGGACCCTGGATATCCAAAGAAGACAAAGTCAGGTCATCTGTAGGACCTGAAATGAGTCCTCTACCCCTGAGTCTTCAATTACCACCTTCCCACATGGGTTTGATCTCTGGGTCAGGAAGATCCCCTGGTGAAGGAAATGGCAACCCACTCCAGTATTCTTGCCCGGGAAATCCCACAGACAGAGGAGCCTGGGGGGCTGCAGTCGATGGGGTTGCGAAAGAGTTGGACATGACTTAGCAACTAAACAACAACACACAGCAACCAAACTGCTTTACTACTGCTCAGCTCTGCATTATATAAGCCATCGGCTCTACCACCAACTCTGTGCTCCCCTCATCATCTCACCTGGATTACTTCAATGGCATAAATGTGGCTCAGCCTCCAGTGCTGTCCTCCAGACCAGAGTATTCGTTCCAGAATACAAATTTCCTCAGTCCATTTTCCTGCATCAAACCCTTCAATAGCTCCCCAAGGCATTTAAGATGAAAGTAAAAATGCCTTTCTAAGGAACAGACTCTCAGATGATCTGGCCTCAACAACCTCTGCGGTCCTGACCTCTGACTATGTCTGTGGCATCTATAAGAAATTATTCTGGTAATTACCCTCTCTCCCCACTGGACCTTTATACAGGCTGCCCTCTCTGCTTGGAACTGCCCCCATGTCCCCATGGGTGCTTCCCTAAGTTACAGAACTGTTTATACTCCACCTTCTTATAGCCATCATTTCTGTGATAATATAAACTCTGAATGAGAAAAATTTGTGATTTTTCTCAGTTAGTGGTGTGGTGGTTTAGTTGCTAAGTTGTGTCTGATTCTTGAGGCCTCCTGGACTATAGCCCGCCAGACTCCTCTGCCATGGGATTTCCCAGGCCAAGAATACTGGAGTGGGTTGCCATGTCCTTCTCTAGGGGATCTTCCCACCCCAGGGATCGAACCCAGGTCTCCTGTACTGCAGGTGGATGCTTTATTGACTGAGCCACCAAGGAAGCCCCTGTAGTTAGTGGATCTAGTCCAGTGAATGGCATAGAGTGGATTCTCAACACATATTTGTGGTTGTGACGAGAGAATGTGACTTACTGGCATATTCAATAATTCTGATGAGTAAGTAGGACTTTTTGAGGCTTGGGCTTGAAAAAAGATGAGTGAAAAAATCCCATAAAACAACAAACCTTAATCTTGGCCTACTCTCTCTCAAGTTGAAGCAAGTAACCCTCCACCATCAGGTCATAGGACGCTATCAGGAAAGAAACATTCTCTTTAAAGGGGAATGCTGGCTGTTAAAGTGATGAAGGCCAGAGCTGCCAAGGGCCTTCTCTGCCATCACATAAGGTCGTAATTGAAAAAAGAAACCAACACAGAACGAAAGTGGAGACAAAGGAAAGAGAGAAGTTTCTGGATGACATCATATAAATCTCCCATCCAGATGTGCCCAGAGCTGGCTGTGGCCTTGGACTTCCCAGATATGTGAGAAAATAAACTCCAGTATGGCTCATACTAGTTTGAGTGTCTTTTGGATGGCCCAAAGATTCCAGGGCTACACAGAACCATCTACCTGTGTTAGTCTCTAATTAGGCAGCAAAATAAATGACTATACTTATTTTTCATTGCTGGTGCCATTTTACACTCTATAAACTAAACATTAGTATAGTTGAAAGCCTAGGCAAAGAATATGCCCTCCGCTTAGAGATACCCTAGTGGAAGGCAAGATTCCTAGTAACAGAGCTGGACTCCAACTGCTTCCTTTGGTGGGTGAAACAAAGCAAGAAGGTTCCCAGAGCCGGGCAGAAGCCTAAGCCCCCTGGAAACTGGGACACCTGAAGCTTTCAGGATGATAAAAGCCGGCACCAGAATTAGACCATCTGAGAGCAGACCACAATTCAGTAGGAATCCAGGTTACTTACTTTAAAGTCCTGGACACTTTTTTTTTTTAACTGACACAAAACTACAGGTAAATCAAAATTCATTTATTTTCCAGGGAATCAACTTGATGCAACTAAAGGATCAGGTATGGTTATGTAGAATTCTTCCTCATTTCATGTAAGATGTAGAAATACTGAATTTTACACACAGTCCACCAACTACTTCCTATGGATGAATTAAGAAGGGCAGAGCCAGTTCAGCAGGTGTTCATGAATCCAAATTGGTTATTCATCTGAACTACATTTCTTTTCTTAAAAGATAGGGTGAAATATGGAAATTAAGACTTACTGTGTCCTCAGTGACTCATATGGACTACAGGAGAAAGAAAAGTACGAAGAATCAAAAAACTGGACTTGGGTGCAGGCACCTGCCTGTATGCCCTTGGAGCTTTTCCTGACCAAGTTTCAGTTCTTCCTCACAGGAGTTCATCCTATCCTTTACCACCAGGCCCCTTTCTCTAAAGAGCAGCTTTGCCTTACACCATTGGTGACTTCCCACTGCAAGTAAAAACATCAAGGGTGAAGGTCAGTGCGGGCTGAGTAGGAGCAATGTCACACCAGGTATAGCTATCTTCTGGGGGCACGAGGGGGGGGGATGAGGGGCACACGTTATCAGGCAGCCCGACTGTGGATGCTCCTGAGGAAAAGGCTCATGAAGCATCGTGAGTATATTAGGAACCCCAGGTGTGAAGATGCTTCTGCAGTGACTAAAATCCCTCTGCCATTCACAAAGCAGAAGCGGTTAGTAATACGGAAAACATGTGTGCCATAGATGAGGAGAAAAGGTAGGGGAATTGCAAGTGATGGGAGAATATTCCCAGAAAAGACTCTGAACTAGAAAATTCATCGCCCTGCTGAATTTTCTCGGGTAGTAGCGACCAACGGAACAATACTGAACAGAATTAGAGGCCTCCCAGCAAAGGGAGACGAACCCCAGAGTCCTGATGATACCACACAGCAGGTGTATTCATAGCTACTTAACTCACGGTGTCTGTTTAGAAAAAGCATTGAGCTTCAGAATTCTAGGTTTTCACGTCTGCAAAATGGCAAGTATATGACAAAACCACCATCAGCCTGCTCCTGAGATGATAAACCTGGTTCATTGTTTATTATTCAAAGACCTCCTAAAACGTATGACCATAATGTCCTATTTTAGTAAATATGACAATCTAAAGATAATTTCCTCTTCCTCTGTGATTTAAGACCTTGTGCTCCTTAGGACTACCACTCTGAATACTAGGTACCAATACAAAAGAATGGAACTCCATAAGTGGTAGGAGATAACAAACACGGAAGGTCTCTGGGCCCCCACAAATTCTTCAGTGTGTAAACGCATGTGTTATTTTCTAACTTCTTTTTAGGAGACTCAAGACCAATGTACAAGAAAAATATTAATTTCAGCATCTCAGCATGGGGCTCACGTTAATCTCAGTTCAGGATACCCAACTAGATGTATACAGATTGATTATAAAGGTTAAGAAAGATACGCACACATCTACTAATACAAAAGCACTTATCAAAAAAGGGGGCTGGATGGGCAAGAGAACTCTCCACTGAACTGCATCTGTACTACCAAGTAATTCCTATGAAATTAGGCAGGTCACTGGATTTGTTTTTTCCCCAACTGTAAAATCTCCCTTGTATAAATGACAAGAGTCTTTCAAAATCAGGGATGACAGTGTCAGCTGGCTAGTGCTGAGTCTGGTATTATGTTGAATCCAAGTGACAGGATCCACTTTTGATGTACTGTGCCATTCAAAGTGACCACAGGTCCCATTTTTCTAAAATGCTAATACACTCATTTTCTGTGTGTACACTGAGTTCACTTCATATTGGATTTTCATTTTCACCCCAGAAGGCCCCCCTAGCATGGCAAGGCACTGAGAAAAGAAGTAGGGAAAGGCAGAGCTCACCCTCCGGCTCGCAGGCTCAACTCCACATTGCTCCTCCTCTGGTGAACGCCTGTTGTGCCCCAATGCTAACTGTTACCTTACTAATCGAGATTATCCATTAAAACCGAGAAAAGACTTCCAGAGATGTTCCAGGCAAGAGACAGAAAACGAGTGGGGAATTTACACTACGCCAGATATTAGAATCATTGCTTTAGGGATACGCTACTTACTCTATGGCTTTCCCAGCAGTCCAGTGGTAAAGAATCCGCTTGCCAATGCAGGAGATGCAAGAGACATAGGTTCGATCCCCGGGGCAGGAATTGGTAACCCACTCCAGTACTCTTGCCTGGAGAATCACACGAACAGAGGAGCCTGGCGGGCTACAGTCCACAGAGCCACAAGGAGTTGGACACAGAGAAGGCATGCAGCGGCACTTACACTGCACATTTCATTTCCTCCAAGCCCAAAGCATTTGTAACGCCCAAATGCTGTGCATTTTATTTATTTATTTATTTTAAAAATTTTTTTTTCCTAATTTTATTTTTTTATTTTTCTAATTTTATTTTATTTTTAAACTTTACATAATTGTATTAGTTTTGCCAAATATCAAAATGAATCCGCCACAGGTATACATGTGTTCCCCATCCTGAACCCTCCTCCCTCCTCCCTCCCCATAGCATCCCTCTGGGTCGTCCCAATGCACCAGCCCCAAGCATCCAGTATCGTGCATCGAACCTGGACTGGCGACTCGTTTCTTACATGATATTTTACATGTTTCAATGCCATTCTCCCAAATCTTCCCACCCTCTCCCTCTCCCACAGAGTCCATAAGACTGTTCTATACATCAGTGTCTCTTTTGCTGTCTCGTACACCGGGTTATTGTTACCATCTTTCTAAATTCCATATATATGCGTTAGTATACTGTATTTATGTTTTTCCTTCTGGCTTACTTCACTCTGTATAATAGGCTCCAGTTTCATCCACCTCATTAGAACTGATTCAAATGTATTCTTTTTAATGGCTGAATAATACTCCATTGTGTATATGTACCACTGCTTTCTTATCCATTCATCTGCTGATGGACATCTAGGTTGCTTCCATGTCCTGGCTATTATAAACAGTGCTGTGATGAACACTGGGGTACACGTGTCTCTTTCCCTTCTAGTTTCCTCAGTGTGTATGCC
>NW_011494813.1:3869449-3895610 GCF_000754665.1 Bison bison bison | reverse complement strand
TTTGGCCCATTTTTTGATTGGGTCATTTATTTTTCTGGAGTTGAGCTGCAGGAGTTGCTTGTGTATTTTTGAGATTAGTTGTTTGTCGGTTGCTTCATTTGCTATTATTTTCTCCCATTCTGAAGGCTGTCTTTTCACCTTGCTAATAGTTTCCTTTGATGTGCAGAAGCTTTTAAGGTTAATTAGGTCCCATTTGTTTATTTTTGCTTTTACTTCCAATATTCTGGGAGGTGGGTCATAGAGGATCCTGCTGTGATGTATGTCAGAGAGTGTTTTGCCTATGTTCTCCTCTAGGAGTTTTATAGTTTCTGGTCTTACGTTGAGATCTTTAATCCATTTTGAGTTTATTTTTGTGTATGGTGTTAGAAAGTGGTCTAGTTTCATTCTTTTACAAGTGGTTGACCAGATTTCCCAGCACCACTTGTTAGAGATTGTCTTTAATTCATTGTATATTCTTGCCTCCTTTGTCAAAGATAAGGTGAAACTTTACATAATTGTATTAGTTTTGCCAAATATCAAAATGAATCCGCCACAGGTATACATGTGCTGTGCATTTTAAATGGTCATTCGTGGGTTTTGCTTTTTTAAGATTAACTGCAGGGTCACAATGGACTTCTCTTTGTAATCTAACAGATTCTGATGTATTGAGTCCAGGAAGAAGAAACAGCATAGCCAAGGTCTCCCAGCCACGGGCTGGGGCCACTCTGATGAACTGCCCACTGGCTCTTCTGCAAGTCTGTTTTAGTCCTGCCTTTCCTAATGTAAGACACACAGCTGAGGACTGGGGCTTAACTTTTTTATTTGCTATGCCACTGCTAGAGCAATCAGTTACAAAAGAAACAAAAAAAGTGCTAAAGTCTTTATGTAATCTACCTGGCAAATATTCTAAATTAAAGACAACACTGCTAAAACAGCAGTTTTGAATATGCCATAGCATATTTCATTTGGTGTTTCATTTGGTGATATTTTGAGCAAATTTTCTCCCTCTTTCTCACAAGTTTACTCTCACAAATTTAGAAATATAAATGTTCACAAAGTACTCCTTTGGAATAAATGAGTGACAGAGAGCCCCTCCTTTTAAAAAAATCACTCTCTCATTTCCTTAGTAGATGTCTACCAATAATGACAACAACTCTTGACAAAGGCAGCGTACACTGGAAATGTGATGGAATATTCACATGACTACCTGTTGGAGTCTAAAGGTAACATGCTTAATCACTGCTTTTTATTCCTCAGAACCTCTAGGACTCTGTGCTCCCAAACTAACAATTTGTGTAAAGCTCTAGTTGGGAAGAAATTTTAAGAATAAATGCCCTTCTCTTTCTTTCATTTCTTTCTTCTCCCCCTAGGAGGGGACTTTACAAGGTGTAAGTAAGAGGAAGTGAGGAAGTAATCACAATGAAAACATTTAAGAAAAGACATTTTAGTAAAAATACTCAGTGATTTTCAAGAGGGACAAATCCTAGGAAATTGACTTTTTAGGTGCTAACCCGTCATTTCTTAAAAGGTTTCTAGCTCTCATCATATTTATTTCTTCTTACTAGGCTAGAAAGGAAAAAATATAAAGGGGAGGGAACCTCAACTCTCTGGCCCACTCTCGCCTATCTCTACTTTGTTACTCAGTGCCTTGTCAGATCATTTGTGGTTACCTTGTGAGTTTCATTTCTTAAGTGATTGTATGTATGTATGAAAGTGTGTGTGTGTGTGCGCACTATTAAAGATGATTTCAACTGATTACTGGGCTCCTGCTCAGGAAAGAAGGCTTGCCTCTTTCCCTGCTGCAGTATAAGTTAAGACTTTTAAGGCTTAAAATAGATAGGAAACATCAGGAGGCAAAAAAGGAGAGAAAGGGTAGAGTCTATGGTCCGGACAATAGGTAGAGCTCAACTGGGAACTGCTGTTGAGATGCTGATCTGAAATTTTCAGAAATGTAACTCAACCTAGACTAGAACAGGAATCAGAGAAATGAGGAATAGAAGCCGACCATGAGGAAAAGGAAGAAAAGGAGGAAGAGCAAAGCTAATTTTAAAAAGCAATGTTCTAAGTGCTAGGCATTGTTCTAACTGCATTACGTGAATATGCTCAATATGACAAAACCACACAGTAGAGAAAGAAGAGATGTCTTAGGGGGGCAGGGAGATGGAATGTGAATAGGAAGAATAGATTAGACTCAAGTTGATATTAACAATAAAGAGCCCTCCCTGAAAAGATACATGCACCCCAATGTTCACTGCAGCACTGTCTACAACAGCTAAGACATGGAAGTAACCTAAATGTCCATCAACAGAGGAATGGATAAAGAAGATGGGGTACATATATACAATGGAATATTGCTCAGCCATTAATAAGAATGAAATAATGCCATTTGCAGCAACATGGATGTACCTCACTCAGTTCAGTTCAGTCATGCAGTTGTGTCCGACTCTTTGAGACCCCATGAACCACAGCATGCCAGGCCTCCCTGTCCATCACCAACTCCCGAAGTCTACCCAAACCCATGTCCACTGAGTTGGTGACTCCATCCAACCATCTCATCCTCTGTTGTCCCCTTCTCCTCCTGCCCTCAATCTTTCCCAGCATCAGGGTCCTTTCAAATGAGTCAGCTCTTCACATCAGGTGGCTAAAGTATTGGAGTTTCAGCTTCAACATCAGTCCTTCCAATGAATACCCAGGACTGATCTCCTTTAGGATGGACTGGTTAGATCTCCTTGCAGTCCAAGGAACTCTCAAGAGTCTTCTCCAACACCACAGTTCAAAAGCATCAATTCTTTGGCGCTCAGCTTTCTTTATAGTCCAATTCTCACATCCATACATGACCACTGGAAAAACCACAGCCTTCACTAGACGGACGGACCTTTGTTGGCAAAGTGATGTCTCTGCTTTTTAATATGCTGTCTAGGTTGGTCATAACTTTCCTTCCAAGGAGTGTCTTTTAATTTCATGGCTGCAATCACCATCTGCAGTGATTTTGGAACCCAGAAAAATAAAGTCTGTCACTGTTTCCACTGTTTCCCCATCTATTTGCCATGAAGTGATGGCACCGGATGCCATTATCTTCGTTTTCTGAATGTTGAGCTTTAAGCCAACTTTTTCACTCTCTTCTTTCACTTTCATTAAGAGACTCTTTAGTTCTTCTTTGCTTTCTGCCATAAAGGTGGTGTCATCTGCATATCTGAGGTTATTGATATTTCTTCTGGCAATCTTGATTCCAGTTTGTACTTCATCCAGCCCAGCGTTTCTCATGATGTACTCTGTATATAAGTTAAATAAGCAGGATGACAATATACAGCCTTGATGTACTCCTTTTCCTATTTGGAACCAGTCTGTTGCTCCGTGTTCAGTTCTAACTGTTGCTTCCTGACCTGCATACAGGTTTCTCAAGAGGCAGGTCAGGTGGTCTGGTATTTCCATCTCCTTCAGAATTTTCCACAGTTTATTGTGATCCACACAGTCAAAGGCTTTGGCATAGTCAATAAAGCAGAAATAGATGTTTTTCTGAAAGTTGCTTTTTCGATGATCCAGCAGATGTTGGCAATTTGATCTCTGGTTCCTCTCTCTGCCTTTTCTAAAACCAGCTTGAACATCTGGAAGTTCACGGTTCACGTATTGCTGAAGCCTGGCTTGGAGAATTTTGAGCATTACTTTACTAGCGTGTGAGATGAGTGCAATTGTGCAGTAGTTTGAGCATTCTTTGGCATTGCCTTTCTTTGGGATTGGAATGAAAACTGACCTTTTCCAGTCCTGTGGCCACTGCTGAGTTTTCCAAATTACCTAGAGAGTATCATACTGAGTGAAGTAAGTCAGACAAGGAGAAGGAGAAATATATGACATCCCTTATACGTGAAATCTAAAAAGAAATTATACAAATGAACTTACTTACAAAACAGAGAGAGACTCACAGACTTAGACAACAAACTTATGGTTGCCCGGGGGAAGGGACAGTTAGGGACTTTGCAATGGTCATGTACTCACTGCTATATTTCAAATGGATAACCAACAAAGACCTATTACATAGCACATGGAATCTGCTCAATGTTATGTGCCAGCCTGGATGGGAACAGGGTTTGGGGGAGAATGGATACCTGTATATGTATGGCTGAGTCCCTTCACTGTTCACCTGTAACTACCACAACACTGTTAACTGGCTATTCCCCAATACAAAATGTTTTTGATGTTAAAAAAAATTAATAAAAATTTAAAAAGAAAAAAAAAAGAAATAAAGTGTCCTCAAGGTAGGTTTTACTTCAATAATCCTGCATCTTTTCTCTGTGTCCAAGGCACCTGCAACTGACTACTCTTAAAAATGTAGATGATATTCTTATATTAAAGCAGTAACCATTAACCATTTCTTAAAACCTCTTCAACATGAGGTAGTATACTTTAATTAGAGAATCTATCAGATATATTAACCTCTCGTAGGTAAATTAAAATCTAAGAATCTACTCAGAACTTAGGATAAACCCACATGTTACGGCTTCTTCCTGATCAATAAAAGCAGGAAAATTGATAATCTAGTTGGACTGGGCGTGGAGTGCAGTAGTCACCATTCTGCATTCTCAGGACACTTTCAGCTCAGATGTAACTAGCAGTTGTTTTTCTGTCTTTGTGGCAATTGAGTCCCATCCACAAGACACCCTGTGTTTCTCTTTCATTTCTAGCTACTCCCATTGTAATGATCCACAAAACACAGCAGAGTAGTAGATGTCACAGCAAGATAGCCACAGGTCAAGAGTGTGCAGAGGGACCGCCATGGGGCCCAGTGTCCCTCACCTTCCCACCCCGTACACCTGCTACAATACCTTATTCTGTATGTGTGGTTACATTGTTTTGTAATCCCATTTATGTAACTTAACATTTGTTCTCCATTTCTCTTCTTACATAAAAGATGTGGGTGGGACAAAGGCCATATATTTTGCTTCTGAAACCTAAAACGTTCCTATTTTACTCTGGGCACAATAACTGCTCCAAAATGAAAACAGACTAATTTGGAAAACACCACCAGTTGGCCAGGGAATGAAAAACAAGTCAGAGATTCACCTGATCAAGAAGTTCCATTTGCATCACTAAAGGAGGCGACTCGATCTGCGAAAGAGGACAGAGTTGAGGAATATATAGTCCTAGCTTCATATTCTAGAGCAACCTGCCCTCTTATATGACACTGATTAAACTCCATGAGTCTCAGAAATTTCCAAGATAAAATGTAGATAATCCAAGCTGAGGGGAGTACAAATTTGATGGAATAAGGTATACCTTAAGGACTAGCAGAATGTAGGTATGTAAGAAAAGTTTCCTTCTTAAAACTCCTTTATATTCTGATTTATAAAAATATTTCTACACTTTATTTTTTAAAGATGTTGTCAAGCCATTATTGGAGGGCATATAAAACAAAAAATGTTAAGAGGCAACAAACAACCATGAGTTACAATAGAGATAAGGACTCAGAAAGAAATCTGAGAGGCAGATTTCACCAGTGCTTTAAGAAATAGTATGAATTATCAAAACATTAAAGCCTATGTCACAGTATTAATTAAATTATTCTGTATTTGCTTAAAAAACAGCTTTGCAAGAAAAAGGAAACTCAGCTGTGAATAAAGTCGATTTGAGGTGGTAGGTAATTAAAACCTCTTTTGTATTTATGGTGAATACTCTGAATTACAACACAACAACTCGTAAGTGCCTAAAAACATTCTGCACTGATCCTACAGAGAAGCTGTGTGAAAATACTGGAGGAAATCTGAGAGGAAGGGGAGCCTAACTATTAAACATTTACATTTGTAAATGCCAAGTCTGTTCATTTAAATCATGTTTATCTAAAATATAATATAGTCAACATGAACAAGAAACTGTACTTCAATATAAATTAAGCTGTCTGTCAAGTAATTAAAAAACTCTCTAGTCACTCTTAGAAATATAACTTTTTCTAAATAACAACTGAAATTTGGTTTTGAATGTAACATTTTCTGTTCTTTGTGTGAAAAGGTCCTAGGATTTCTTAGTATGGGAAGTCTAGGATATGCCTTTTTAAGATTCTTCTAGAAAACCTATTTTTAAAGAGAGGAACTGAAAAAGAAAGTGAGGTAGCCCTTTTTCCATCCATCAGACAAAACAACCCATGTTAATAAAACATCTAAATCTAAATCCCACTGAATGAATTATCTGTGTAACCTCATTTGAAGCCAAAGAACAGCTTAACATAATTTCTGTGACCTGCATTTCCCTTTATTAATTAATGTCAGATAATCATTTCTGATACTGTATACAATTTAGCAACTCCGTGGGCTCACAGAGCCTAACTGGGGGAGGGGGGCGGCCAATAAAATGCTAAGCCTTGTCACATTTTCCCCCAAACTTAGGTTAGCTTGAAACTTTATTTATTTTGAAATTATTATCTTTTGTGTGTGTTTGAATGGTCTGTTTATTTGTTCTTTATTTTTTAAGAGAACAAACTCTCATAGGCAAAACACTACCAATTTCAGACTGGAGTCCCAATCCTGCATCTAGCTAGCTAGCTGGTCTAGGCGCACATCACTGGACAGGTCGCTGGACTTCCCAGTGCCTTCTCCCCCCATCTCTAGAGAGAGACGGTAGCAGCAGCCACTTCCTAGGCTTCACCTGACGGTGTGTGGATTATTATAGGAAGACCGTAGAGAACACTACCTGGCACATGGTGAGAACAATATGTACGCGAGGAATCATAAACGATCTTTTACTTCCGAGAACTTTCTATTACATTTGCACTAGGATTTAAAGAGGATCTGTGTTGACAATACCTGGTTCCACATTTATGTCTCTGTGATGAAATCACATTGTGGAATGGCCTGTAATTGTGACATTTCATCAAATATAAGTAAACTATACATTTAATTACACAGATAACTTAACACTTAAGTCTTCATTTGTGTTCATGGCCTACGTTCTACCTGTTTGGGGTCGCCTCATAATTATCAATCTTTGGTAATATGAGTTACTGAGTGAGTGAAAGTCACTCAGTCATCTCGGATTCTTTGTGACCCCATGGACTGTAGTCTGGCAGGATTCTCTGTCCAAGGAATTCTCCAGGCAAGAATACTGGAGTGGGTTGCCATTCCCTTCTCCAGGGGATCTTCCCGAGCAAGGGATCAAATCCAGATCTCTCGAATTATAGGCAGATTCTTTACCATCTGAGCCACCAGGGAAATCCCTTGGTAATATAGTAATGCTCTTTTTAAATAAAACAAATTTATCTATCTAGTGATACACTGACAGAAAAGTTACATGCACATATATGGGCAGCAGTAATATTAAAAATGTTCTATGAACAAAACGATGAAAAAAAAACAAAACACTACCATGTTGCTCTATATAATGAAAAAAATTCTAATGAAGTAGGATGCTTCCAACTCAATTTCCTTCACATTCTTGATCCACATCTTTCCAGTACTTCTGATGAAATTCATTTTGTACTATCTGACGGGATCAGTTAATCAAGTTTCCTTTTCTGAGATAAGAATCATTTTCCTCAACTAACATAGAAGGTAGCACAAAATGTCTCTGCAATTGTTACAAGATTCAATTAAAAGCAGGTGAGTTGAAAGACACCAAGTTCTGTTTCACTACAGACATTACGGCCCATTTGAAAGCTTTGAAAATCAAAAGTGGTTCAGTCTCAAATTCAATCAAAGAGAATTTAGACGTGATCAGAACATACTTCAATTCCTGACACAAAGAATTATCCAGATTTGAAACTCATACAAAACATGCAAAGGTCAAGAACCATATCTTGCCAACAATAATAGTAAATGTTTGTTTTTTCTTTTCTCTCTACCCCTCAAGGTAACCTACATTTATCTCTACTTCAAAACACTGTGAAAACTTTAACTCATGAAACCTCATTGTAGCATATAAACAAATGATCAGGTATGCTATTTTCATAATCGGCCCTTGAAATTTAGTATGAAACAGGACCCTTTAATCAACAGTAACCTCAGTAAAAGTAACGACAAAAACACTGAAGGAGAAGTACCATAATAAGCCAAAGATACCACATTTGTGGAAATAAATACATAATAATAAACAAATGCCTCTAGGGTCAAGGATGGTCAATTAGGTAAGCGTAAAGCTCCTGGTGTGGCATTCCTGGACCCCTTAGGGCCAGAGGACAGCCACCAGGGAAGAATATCCGTGGGGATTGTGGCCAATGCTGCAGACACCATTTGGCTCTGGCGTTGAACAATTTTGATGATAGTCACTGTGGTGTCAAAGAAGAAAAGTTTTGTCTTTTTCCTTCCTTTTAGAAATAAGGAAGAAAAAATTAAAAGATGGGAAATAGATAAATAAAGTGAGCACACATTATGGTTTAGAGCAATATGAACTGGAATTTAGGATATGTTAAAATCACAATATATTTAATATATTTAAAAGATAACAGCAGTATGTTACAAAGACTAAGATTTAATATTTTCTCTTTAATGAAAAAGTTTGAGATGGATCTTGACTTATAAATATATCAGTGAACAAGTTCAAAGAAGTAATAACTTACCTGTTGGACAATTAAGATTTTATGAAACTTTGGGAATATTCTGAAGGGGTAACAACAATAAACATCTAACTTCTACATTAGGGGAAAATTTTAATGTTCCAAAGCATCTAGCTTCAGAGAAAATCTAAAATCAAGATTCTACTGGGTTCATGCACAAAATCTACTATTGTATATAAGTAAAACTCATAAAACCAACTTAATTTGTCTAACAGATGTTTAATTCAAGTCAAAGGAAATTTCCATTTCCATTCCATTCAAATATAATAGGATCAGTAACCACCATACAGTTTTCAAACTTTATCTTATAACCTAGCAAATAGTTTATTTTCTGGACTGTAATAAAACTGCCATATAAAAGGAAGAATTAGAAATCTAGATCAAACAGCCTTTTTAGTGACAAAGAACTCAAAGAAACTGCAAGGTAAACTGTTTCCTCCAGGCTTGATTTTCTCTATTCTAACTTAAGCCACCAATTCAATAATTACAACACAGCTGTTTCTTCAAAGGTATTCTTTCATAGTTTAGGTGAAGAAGTCAAAGTCTTGGTATTCATATAAGCACGGGAAAGTCTTTTACAAGCTCACCCATTCATCTGTCTGATGAAATTTACCCCAGCTCATCACACCCATGCTTTTTAGTCCTTTGCTCTTCTCAAGGAGGTATAATAAAACTGGGCTCCAATGCCGTGATATTGACAGCTAACAGACTACCCACCCTTTAAGGTGAAGACCACAAAATTTCAAATGTATGATTTCTGCTCATGTTAGAATTTTATCTAACTGGCACCAAAACCACAGCTAAAACTGTGGTTTAAAGAAAGCAAAGGCCTCAAATTACCAATTCTAAATCAATTCAGTATTTTTGAATACTTCCAAAAGCAGTAAAGGCAAATAAGTCTACAGACTATGGCACAACAATCTCTCAACCTTGCCTGGAGACATATACTTAAGAGATCCTCCGAAACTGGACTACATACATCTATAGTATATGGTTAAAAAGCCATTATTAAATGCTACATATTTCTTCCTTCCCCTTGGCTCTTTTTGGATGGGAAGGCAGAACTGTAGCTGTGACTAGAACAAAAAAATATATTTCCACTAACTGAAGAAACCCATGATTCACTCATGAAGTAGCACACAAGGCTTTGACAAACCAAATATGCAAAACTGGGTTAAAATCACAAGTTTCAAAATTCACTGTTAATTTCTCAGGTTATGTCCAATTTTTCTGAGTCTCAAGCTAGCAATAGAAGTCTCAACAGAAATCTCTATATCCCAACAGCAAAGAAACATAGAAAAAAAGAAAGGGAGGGAGGGATGAAGAGAAGGAAGGCAAGCGCTACATAATCATTATGGATATGGATAATTTTATAAATAAATGTTTAATTTATCCCTTACATTTAGATGCTATGAACAGTGGAAAACAATATACATGATTTGTGCTTCAAAAATAAACTATGAGGTGTTAAATGGAAGCAGCCTGATTTTATTTGCTATTTTCTCTTTAAGGAAATTCTGGCAAGGTCAGCTGACTCAAATTCAACACCTGTCCAGAAAATAACATACATCTGTCACTTTTTCCAAAATGAAAGTGAACGGCATAGCTAAAATTCCTTGTGTGTGTGTGTGTTCAGTTGCTAAGTTATGTCTGACTCTTCGTGACCCCATGGACTTAGTCCACCAGGCTCCTCTGTCCACAGAATTTTCCAGGCAAGAATACTGAAGTGGGTTGCCATTTCCTTCTCCAAGGGATCTTCCTGACCCAGGGACTGAACCTGTCTCTTGTGTCTCCTGCATTGGCAGGCAGATTCTTTACCCTAGTAACTGACCCACATCAAATGCCACGCACTTGTTACTATGGTGGCACCAATGTGCAATTCTGCTTATCGCAGACTTTCTCCCTAAAGCTAACAACTCTATTATTCAGGTTAAGTAGAACATACAACTTTGAACTGAAATCTAAAGGCCAGTAACAAAAGAAGGCAAGAGAATATAAGTTTTATTAATATAAACAATCTGCAACCACTTCTCCCCACTCTCAGGCATACATACACCTACACTACAGATCTCTACTTCTTTCTCAGGAGATTCTAGCTCCGATGCTACTTCTTCTAAGACATGCTAACTCAAAAGATTAACACAAGGTATAGACTGGCAATACTTTCGCTGCTGCTGCTGTGTTGCTTCAGTCGTGTCCGACTCTGCAACCCCATAGACAGCAGCCCACCAGGCTCCTCTGTCCCTGGGATTCTCCAGGCAAGAACACTGGAGTGGGTTGCCATTTCCTTCTCCAATGCATGAAAGTGAAAAGTGAAAGTGAAGTCGCTCAGTCGTGTCCGACTCTAGCGACCCCATGGACTGCAGCCTACCAGGCTCCTCCATCCATGGGATTTTCCAGGCAAGAGTACTGGAGTGGGGTGCCATTGCCTTCTCCGGCAATACTTTCGCATTAGCCATCTAATCCCACAAGCTGAGAGTAGCTTTTCAGAGGAACCTGAAGTGTCATGCTATGCATGCTAAGTCGCTTCAGTTGTATCTGACTCTTTGTGATCCTATGGACTGTCGCCCACCAGGCTCCTCTGTCCATTAGATGCTCCAGGCAAGAATACTGGAGTGGGTGGTCATGCCCTTCTCCAGGGCACCTTCTGGACCCAGGGATCAATAAACCTCCTGCACTGGTAAGCAGGTTCTTTACCACTAGCACCATCTGGGAAGCCCTAGACTGGCCGTACTTTTAATTATTTTCAAAGAATACCAGCGATGCCAATAGAAGTCACACTTAGAATTTATCAATTAAAAAAACACAGTGCTCTCCCAGTGAAATCTCTCTACAGTGTAATTCAACTTACAGCCCAATAAACATCGTGATGAATTTTATAAAAAGTCATGTTTTAAAACTGCTACAACTCTAAATTTTGCTTTCTAGCATTTGAATGAACCATAAAAACCAGATTCTGCCCTATTTCTGGTAAATCTTTCAACAATGCACTGAGCTGACATCACTTTGCTTGTCTGGACCCCTGCTCTACACGCAGACAGCCTGGACTCTGTCTCAACTTCATCAAGCACAACACACCTACCTCCCAGAATGTGCACCTTCCGAGGAGCACACTTTGCAAGCACTGCTGCCCCCATATAAACAGGACATTTGTTTATGAGGGACAGCTTTTGCTGTTGTTGCTGTTGCCTTGATCTCTGCCATAGATTAAGACTTTCAGCAGAAGCAAACATATAATTCAGAAATCAAGGCTTGGTTTTCTTCTTTAAGAGAAAGATCAGAGAGCCAATTCAATGGGGAAAGGACCTGCAAGGAAATATGGAGTTAAATATGCAACAGTCCTCCTTTTCCAGTTTAACACAGTGGGGTAGGTATTCTTTATATTTCCCATAGCACTTAGCATAGACTAACAGGAAATAAATAATTAATATTCTGAAAGAGAAGAGAGTGAGAAGGAGGGATGGCCTGAAGGTGAAGGGAGGGAGGGAAGAGAGAAAGGAAAGTTAATGGTGCTGAACGAATGTAGTTTCACGGGGAAAAACTAAACCAAGCTGTTTATATGAATGTGTGCATAAAAAGGGAAGAAAATGGAAGAGGAAAAAATGCTTTAAAAACTGGCATGTCACACAAATAGTTTCCAGTTGTGGCTTTGTGTCAATAACACCCACTGGAAGATAATTTCAACTGACCAGTAAGCCTGTTTTTTCCTGGGTCCATTCTACGTACAAGGAGCAGAGGGTTCTACCCAGGGGGGTGGGGGTGGGCTCAGGATTCCAGTTTGAATAGCTAAATGGCCGAGGGCATTTTATCAACTGTCAAAATATTTATTTTTCCAAATCACAGTGCCTATACGGCTGACATCTGAAGGAAATACCACTAAAATAGCAATACAGTTAAATGCTGGCAGATTTTTGCCTAAAGCATTTAAATATTAATATACTGCATTTCTGTTTAGAATAATACTGATTTTCTCAGATATATAGTCAAATCAAGCTTTCCTGTCTTCATGGGAATTTACACACCTCTCAGTTAAATCCAACACCTAATTACAAATCTTTTCATACCTATGAGCAAAGAAGCGATTCAAAATCCAAGAAATACTCATTTCAAATGTATTTCCAACTAGTGGGGACATAATTTCTTTTATGTCTTGATACATGTAATATACTGTTTAGTGTTTAGCACTGAGTATACAACATACCACAAGAGGTATATCATGCTTTCCTGTTCTTTGGAGAACTCTCTCTCCATGTTGGTACTGAAGAGTTGAGATCTAACCTAGCATGCATGAACAACCTTCAGCCACCCATCCCATTCTGTGCCCACCTCAGATATCTCTATCGTAGAGAAAATAAACATATATAAATCCACAATATATACGACTCCACAGTGAGCCCAGGTTTCCATAGCAAAGGGGAATATTACACTTCAAGGCTACATTGTCAAAATAGATTTATCTAACGTTCCTGTTTTGACTACCAATTCTGAGAAATTTTTATTGGCCAATCTTAAAAATGCTTAAAATGTGAGATTTCAATGGCAACACTCACGAAGCTATAGATTAGGAAGCACAGTGCAGGCAGCTAAAAAAATTCTTTTTAAATTCAAACTACAGAATTCTCTTCCACTATACTCAAACCTGGAATTTGCATTTACACTCAGAGACAAAATCCTTTAGGAAAATGTGAAGAAGTATACTTAACCATGTTTTCAAATCAAAATTTCAATATTCATTCACGTACAGAATCTTATAGGGCTTCTCTGGTGGCTCGGTGGTAATGAAGCCGCCAGCCAGTGCAGGAAACACGGGTTCTATCCCTGCATCGGGAAGATCCCCTGGAGGAGGGCATGGCAATCCACTCCAGTATTTCTTTTCTGGAGAATCCCACAGACAAAGGATCCTGGCGGGCTACAGTCCATGGGGTCACAAAGAGTCAGACATGACAGAGCGACTAAATAACAACAGTATACTATATATTTGAGACTCAAAATATTTCTGTATTATATATCCTACTCAACCTTGAAAATTAAATAAGGAAAGCTGAAGTTCTTTTCTGGAAAGATAAAGAAGGAAAGATAAAGTTCTGATTTATCTCAAAGTTATGTCACTTCATTTCTTAAATAATTAGAGTAAGTCTCTATAGAGACATAAATTATGACACCATCCAAGATAAGGGTTCTAAGTAATTCTATAGTCACAATATTTCACACAACCTGTTCTCTGTAGAAGTGATTTACCCAACAAATCACAGATGCCACTCATAACATAGTATTTCTAATACTGCAAGGAGTAAAGAATTCTGATTCATAGGATACCATATTTTTTTAACAACAACAACAACAACAAAATGAATCCAAATGGCTTTTTCCCATGCACCTGCCCCCCAAAAGTGAGTACAAAATTAAAGTGCCAGAGTGGGACTTTAAATTGCTTAGGGCATCATTAAATTTCAAATGAGTCGTCATGTTATACAGTTTGAAATAAAGGTTAAAAGACTTACTAATGAAATGTAAGCAAAACATTCCATAATATTTGATTTTAAAATTAATTTTAAGTCCTCAAATATGAATACTATGTTCCTATATTACATTTCTTGCCACAAATATGCTTGTATTTAAGGCTACTTAGGCAGAAAATGGACCTCAGGGGTTAAGATCAAAGTCTTTGGAGTGGCAAACTGCCACTTCCTTGATATGACCTTGAAAAAGTCACTTAACCTCTCTCAGCTTCCATTTCCTTATCTGTTATTCTGAAGATAATGAAGAGCACTTACATAATGCCTGGCACACAGTGAGCAAGCTATAAGTAATAACTGCTGTTATTTAGTATTATCAAAGGAATCTCTGCAAGTTGCACTTGCAAATTAGATATAAATAAGAAATGGCTGTGTCATTCCCAAAATTTAACTTTAAAAAAGAAAAAAAGGCCTAGAGGTTAGACTTAGTTCTTTCTATATGAAAAACCACGATGGCAGAAGGAGAGATCAGTACTTAAAGAGGGTCAAACAGATCAAAACACAATGCATACAAAAAATGAAAGGTAACGAACCAACGGTAGTGCCTAACATCCGGGGACTCTTAGAGAATAACCACCAAGCACACAAGGCAGCAGCTGTGTCAACGTATGCACACAGCTACCTTCAAGAATGAATTCAAACAGCAACAGAGAGGGTAGAAAAATGGCCCAAAATTCCCCTCAGTCTACAAAGAGAGCACAACTTAAGTAAATTACATTTTGTATGCACTGACAGGTAGTGGGAAAATTGTAACTTGTTTTGTTTTCAGAGATTAAAACTGGACAGCTAAGGTCAAATAAACTTTGTTCTCCATAAAGGTATCATAAAACATTTCCATTATGGCAGCGTGATGGAGTAAGGAGGCGAGAAGCTCCCAAACTTGCATCAGATTTATCCATCACTTAATCCTAAGAACCTACTAGGGTGCTGACAAAATACCGAATTGGAAGCATTATCCTCTGACTTCTACCCTGATTAATCATATCTGAGTAACACAGGTAATTTCTCTGAGCATTTAAGAGCTCTATATTTAAAAAGTATGTGATAGAAATTAATTTCATATTTAGAGAAAAGTAGAAAGAACTATTTCTAGTTTGTATTTACAGATGCAGAGTTCAATGACTCTGAATATAAATCAATTCTTAATATCTATTACCCAATAATTACTGTAACAAACATTTATTCAGTCTTTCCTATTCAATGAGCACTATTCTAAGGGCTACAGATACTGTTTTTAGCAAGACAAAAGTGGCCCCAATGTTCATGGAGTTTATATTCTAGTAGGAGAGACTAAAAATAAAAATACATCACATGATCATAAACATTATGATAAAAATAAATCAGAGTTGTGTGATAAGGAGTGATTGGGAAGCTATTTCAGACTGGTTGGACCAGAAGAGCCTGCTCGTTAAATCTACCTGTATAAGACTGAAATTTGCTGCCAAAATCTATAGCAACCACTCTTTTATTTACATATAAAAATAAGTATACACATTTTGCCAGGCTATGAAATTATAATTCACCTCATCCAATGGGTAAATGTAAACTCTTCCCAACTACACACAACAAACACTGATCAACAGCTATGGTCCTTTTACCTTCAAATATCATTTCTAACATGTGGATACTGAATCTTCATAATAAAACAAATGTAGACCAATGTACGACATTTTAAAATTCACATTCATTTTATTTATATACTATATTGCTCAATTGTAAATAATTTTAAATGTTTGATTATACTTAAAAAGTCAGAATATACCAACAGGAAAGCTTACTTTTAACTCACCTGTGACTGTACACAGTGCAGAAGATCTATAAATGTGTAGCCAAATCCAAGAGAAATCTGCAATAAAAAGAAATGAACAAGTATGAACAAAAAATGCAGAATCCCGTCAGACTCATTAGATTCGGTATGACTTTTTATAACCAATGTAACTAATACTCAGTAAAAACATCTCTCTACTCAATAACTCACTGATACCATGTAAATCAAGAAGCAGACTTGCTGCACAACTTTTATTTGTCCACACTAATATAAGACACAAGGCCACATTTCAGTGTCTTCCAGTTCAGTGAATTATGAGGTGTCTACCCCTCAAGTTTTGAGTTCTCAACATAAAACATATTACATTTTCTGGTAGCTGCTTGTCTAATCCCTAGCACTTCACTGAATAAAAGCAGAGTTGGCCCGAGCTACCCATTTTTACACGGCACTCCTAGTCTAATGACCACCCCACAGTGACACAGTGCGGAAGAGATGTTTGCCAAATGAATGAACAAATGATTTAATTAAATGATTAATTAAGCTCACATACTGATCTTACTTTGCTGTGATTTACAGTTTGCCTCTATGGAAGAGAATGGCTTGAAATTACTGAAATAAAAATCTGTCATAACTGCTTAAACCAAGACATTCAAAAGTGAATAACTTAAAAAAGTCTAGAGTATAATGATGCAACAGGGAATTCCCTGGAGTGTCAGTGGTTAGAACTTGGCTCTCACTGTCAAGGGCCCTAGGTTTGATTCCCTGGTCGGGAACTAAGATCTTGCATGCCACACGGCAGAGCCAAAACAAAATTTTAAATAACCATAAAAATGATGCTATCTATGGCAATTTGCAGAAGAGTGGATAAGAAAGTAAGAATTGAACATTTTCAATAATGAGGGCAACAGCTCCCCAAGTTTCTTCTGGGTCTGTACCCTTGAGAAGAAAGAACTTAGCAATGAAGGACCATACACTTCCTCTGACCCACACAAGGGTCACTTACACTGCACCTAAGGAGTTTCCTTCAAGATGCGCAGCCTAGAATACGAACATGGCAAATACGTGCCTATGAGGTTTTATGTGTATGAATGTTCACCACTCTTGTGTACACTACAGATCTAAGAAAAGCTGCACGACTGCTACTGCACGACTGCTAGTGCTATGTTTTCATTTTAACTATTATGGGCTACTGGATTTAATCAGCTTCAGGGAGTGTTTTTACAAACTGAGCTACTATACTTTTTTCCCTTCAGGTGACACCAATCTGTAATAATTTATACTCTGAATCATTATCAGGCTTGAGTATTAACTTTCTTCTGAGCCCTTTATTCTTTAGAATAAATAGAACCTAACAGTAAAAAAAAACAAAAAAACAACTAATGTTAATTTAATACTCAAACTGCCATTGTTCTAGGGCACTAGAAACATCTGATTTTCATAACCTGAGAGGTCTAAAGGGGAAAGAAATGGGGGAAAATGCACTTTCATTTTTACCAGGACCTGCTCAAGCTGGAGATCATCATATATGAGGAAACGCAGCTAGGGAATCAGGAAGAGATAATTCATGAAAAACAAAAGGAAGTCTATATGCAAATAAGAAGTTATCATAGTAAATAAAAGGAACAGATTCTCCTCCAGTGGTAGTCCATGAGCAGTGTGCAATAAACTGTTACATAATAGGGGTCATCAATTCTATACCATGCTCCTGGGGTAAATATACTCATTATGCTGACCTACTTAAGCCCATTCTAAGTCTATACCAACAACTAATTTGCTCAAGGACATCACACTATGCAACAGTCAAGAGTTAAAACTTGTGATATGAGTAGAAATGATGACATTAAACAATTACGGCTTGACCTATACCATTCACAAAGGCTTTTCTGAATGTGCTAATATAAGGAGGAAAAAGTGCTAATGAATCCAAACTAAACAAAAATACATTAAAAACATGAAGACAGTATATTATGATACCTCGGTGTGACACTTTACACCAGAAGAACTAATAAAATACTTATAAACATAGAATTACAAAATGTTTTCTAAGTCACCGTCTCTCTGTCTGTGTGCATGCTTGGTTGTGTCTGACTCTGTGAGCCCACCAGGCTCCTCTGCCCATGGAAATAATAGCTGTTTAAAAGTGACAGTTCGAGCAATGACAAGCCTATAGGAAACCGGCATCTTCCTACTCTTCTGTGAGCCCTGACAGTTTTTAGGAAGCTCCTTTAGGAGTTTCAAGGCAAGAGGAGCAGACTGCCCTGAGCCTGGCAGAGTGACAGAAGGACAGAGAGGAACCTTGCAGGAAACGACAGAGGGATACACACGTCCTCTCTCTTACAACCACTACTATTTCCACTGTATAAACCAAAAAGGTTAACCTCCTCTCCATAGAAAAAAAAAGCTGCCTGGAGCAGATAAAAGAACCTAGGGCTAAGATCATCAAACAGGTGAGATTTCAAAACCTGGCTCTCTCACGTGAATACTGCTGCTGTTAATATTTCCATCACAAGCCAGCTGCTTAGGCGTGTGACCTCAAAAATGTTATTGTGGACTCAACTATCAAATGAGGATAATGTCCTCTCTGCACCACCCTGAAAGTATTAAATGAGATAATTACACAAAGCACTTGGTACATGGCAGGCATTACACATAATTATGATTCTGCCAAGTGTGATTCTGCTAAATGCTGCTAGCTGTGACAAGTAACTCAGTACAATGACAAGCCTAGCCTAGCCCAAGTAAAACTGATCTTTCCTGAGACGTCTTCATAGCTTTCTCTGCCCATAATCGCCCAGGCGATGCATAAACGTGGGAGTCTGATGGGATTCCCCTTGCCCCGCCTTGGCCATGCTGTGCAGCATGCAGGACCTTCAATCCTTGACCAGGGATTGAACCAGTGCCCCCTGCAGTAGAAGTGCAGTCTTAACACCGCACCGCCAGGGAAATCCCCTGCTGAGACATTTTTGAATGAGGACTCGCTTTAAAACTAAAAGCGGAAAGATAATATTAATACCTGATTTCAAATCTTACAATAAAGTTGTAATAATCAAAGAGGTAGGGTACTGCCATAAAGATAAACAACAGAAGACAACAGAGTCCAAAACAGGCTCGCACATTTATTTCAATCCATATTCAATAAAGGTGACATGGTAATTTAGTGAAGAAAGGGGCAGTCTTTCCAAAAAAATGATACCAAAAACTGATTATACATATGAGAGGGAGGAAGAACCTCAACCTTTACCTTGCACTATGGAAAAAGTCAACTCAAAATGGATAGTATCACAGATCTAGAAATAAGAGCTACAAAGCTTGTAAAAGAAAGCAGTTGGAGAAAATTACTGTGGATTAGGCAAAAATATTTTAGGTATGATACTTTAAAGGCATAAAAGAAAAAAAAATTGTTTAAAGACCATAAAAGGAAAACACAAAACTGAATTCCTTTATAATTAAAACTTCTGGGCTTCCCTGGTGGCTTAGTGGTAAAGAATCCACCTGCCAATGCAGGAGACACAGGTTCGATCCTTGATCTGCGAAGATCCCACATGCTGTAGGGCAAGTGAGCCTGTGCAACACAACTGCTGAGCTTGTGCTCGAGAGCCCAGGAGCCGCAGCTACTGAGCCCACGTGCCACAACTGGCAGTCCGCACGCCCTAGAGCCTGTGCTCTGCAACGGGAGAGGCCACCACAAGGAGAAGCCCACACACTGCAAGCAAGAGCAGCTCCCACTCGCTGCAACTAGAGAAAGCCTCTCTCAGCAATGAAGAGCCCAGCCAAATAAACAAATAAAAATTTTAAAAGTAATAATGTTAAATCTCCTCTTTTTCAAAAGAAATAATTTAACAAATGAAAACACAAGCTACAGACTGAAAGAAAATACTGGCAAAATAATTATCTGAAATTATGTATGTATTTAGAATATATAAAGAGCTAAATACATAATAAAGGATGTACATAGAATAAATAAAGGACTCTCACAATAATAAAAGATAGTTCAATTTTTTTAATGAGAAAAATATGTTAAGATATTTTATATATATATATCTCACAGGGAACGTACATCAAAAAATATTGGGTATCGTTAGTCATTGGAAGTCAAAATCAAAACAAAATACCATAGCCCACCCAGTAAAATACCCAAAGCATTGCCAAGGATATGGAGAAACTAGAACTTTCCCATTTTATCCCTTGCTGGTGGGATAGTGCAATAGTACAGTCATTTTGGAAAACAGTTTGGAAGTGTCTCATCATCTCACCCAACGATTTCACATCAAGGTGTGTTTTCATTCATCTCAGGGACAGAGGACCATACAGAGAGTTGTACATGAATCTTCTTATCAATTATGCTGAAAAAAATTCAAAAGTTTCAGTTGCAGAATGAATCTTTTTCAGAATATGGTACATTCACACAATGAAATACGACTCAACAATAAAAAAGGAATGGATAGCTAACGTATGCCACAGCATGAATGAGTCTCAAAAACATTTTGCTGAAGAAAGAAGCCGGACACAAAGACAACAGACTACATGATTTCACTTACTTGAAATTCCAAGAAAAAGTAAAACTACAGAGACAGAAAACACACCCGTGGTATCCTGGGTTAGGGAATGCAAATGGGGACTGACTGAAAATGGCAGGCCACCCCAGTATTCTTGCCTGGAGAATTCCATGGACAGAGGAGCCTGGTGGGCTTCAGTCCACGGGGTCACAAGAGTCAGACACGACTGAGTGACTAAACCAACAACCAACAGTAGCAAACGGTGGTGTGAGCATTTGCCAAGGAGAGCGTCAACTAACACAATTACTTTGAGACAAAAAGCAAAAGAAAAAGAAATCAGGACTGAGCTAACATCACTTAAAAAAGATTGTTGGCAGCATTAAAGAAATAGGTTGATGATTTTTTAAAAGGCAGGGGAGGGTTAGAAGGAGATGCACTTGATATTTTATTTGCTTGTTTTAAAAAAAAAAAAAGTTAGGAACAGAGCCAGAGGAAGGAAAATAAGCCAGAAAGAAAATGAAGTCATGTGTGTAACAGTGGCTAAGACAGTACCTTCTAACTTAGTAGTATAAGGGAAGGGCCATATCTTGCTGTTTGGGTTTAATATCACCACAAGTAACAACTATCACTGAGAGCTCTGGGCAAAGGGCTTGAAATGTGTTACTTAATTTAATCTTCCCAACAATCCTATGAGGCAGGTACTGCCACCATCATCACTCCTTTGTAGATTCAGAAACTTAACTGAGATGAAGCCCAAGGCCACAGAACTGATACGGCAGCAAAGCCTGGATTTGAACCCTGAGTCTGACTGCTGAATCAGTTATGCTCTTACCTACTAGGCTATTATGAAAATGTTGATAATGTTATCATTGTTGGCAATTTGATTTGAAAAAGGTGGCCCAAAATGTGATCAGCCTGAAAACAGCCGCCTTGAGTTTTTGGTATGGTACCAACCCATGGATGGAGGAGCCTGGTAGGCTGCAGTCCATGGGGTCGCTAAGAGTCAGACACGACTGAGTGACTTCACTTTCACTTTCCACTTTCATGCATTGGAGAAGGAAATGGCAACCCACTCCAGTGTTCTTGCCTGGAGAATCCCAGGGACGGAGAAGCCTGGTAGGCTGCAGTCTATGGAGTCGCACAGAGTCGGACATGACTGAAGCGACTTGGCAGCAACAAGAGCAGTGTGTTCCTCACGCCACCCAGGCTGACATTGTTAATAACTCTGCACATTATTTTTTTCCTGACTCAAATGTAGCCTCATAATTTTCTCAAGATTGCCACCAATTAAAGGAAGTCATCAGGACTTCCCTGGTGATTCAGTGGTTAAAGACTTCGGGCTGCCAATGCAGGGGGGCGGCAGTTTGATCCCCGGTTGGGGAACTAAGATCTCACATACTGTGAGGCCCGGCCAAAAAGTAAAATAGAGAAAAGAAAAAGAGAAAGTCATCAACACCAGTGTCAGTATGCAAAAAATATACTTTCTAATCGTAACAAAACCAACTTGATTTTTGACGGACAACAGAGTACATGGAACCAGCACTGGAAAGATGACTAACAAAAAGGAAGTCACCATACTTCATGTTCCCATGTAGGCCTTCTTTGTAATTTAGCCAGCACCAGCTCAGTCAACAAGCCAGTCAGACACATGGATAGAAATAGAGAGGACACATGGGGAAAGGAAGAGAAAGCTAGAGGTTCTGATCAAATTACTTGAGATTTTTCAACAGTTCAAGCCAATAATTTTTCCACGTTGCTGAGATGCACAAAAACTCCCAAACACCTGAACAGAAAACACCTTTACCTCGGCATGTTTCAACTCATGTAACATCAAGAGGAAAGTCTTACTTTCAAGATTTACCTATGAGAACTACTTCAGATTACTGAATAGGACACTGTATCTATACATACATATATATATATATATAAAACATATATATTTAGATAAAATATCCTTAAAAGTCTTAATAACGTAAAGAAAGTGTATTACATATACAAGGTAAAATTCTTTCCCAAATATTAAGTTAATGGTGCTAAAAATAACATCTAATCTACAGAAGAATAATTCATAAGTTAACTGATGAATATACTTCAGACAATATACTTCTACATATACTTTATAGACAAGCTTACGTTTTCTCTTTGTTTAAAGAGTTCAATGATTCCTAACCCGTGAAACTCTTTATACATGGCATCTAAAACAATAAAACAAACCAGTGAATACAGCAAAAAAGACACACAGATATAGTGAACAAACTGGTGGTTATCAAGGGGGAGGGAAAGTAGGTAAGGGCAAGATAGGGGTAAGGGAGCTGGGCACATATCAGGAGAAAAACATGGTTTGAAAGGATACATGAACACCAGCGTTCACCGCAGAACTGTTTACAACAGTCAAGACAGGGAAGCAACCTAAATGTCCATCAACAGAGGCGTGAATAAAGAAGCTGTGCACGATGGAATATTACTCAGCCATAAAAAGGAATGAAACTGTCCCATTTGCAGAGGCGGTGACAGACCCAGAGGCTGTCATACAGAGTGAAGTAAGTCACACATATGCATAATCTCCCTTTTATGTGGAATCTAGAAAAATGATAAATGGACTTATTTGCAAAGCAGAAATAGAGATAAAAGATGTGAAGAACAAATATATGGATACCAAGTGGGGAGGAGGGGATGGGATGACCTGGCAGACTGGGACTGACATACATACACTTCTATACACAAAACGTGTGACTAATGAGAACATGAAGCTCTATTCAATGCTCTGTGATGACCTAAAAGGGAAGCAAATCCAAAAAAGAGGGGGTGTATATATAACTGATTCAATTTGCTGTACAGCAGGAACACTACACTGTACAGCAACTATACTCCAATAAAAGTTAATAAAAAATAAAAATCAGAAAGTAAAATGCTTTTCTATGGAAAAAAAAAGATAGGGGTAAGGGACTAAGATGTACAAGCTACTATGTAGAAAATAAATAAAGATATACTGTACAACATAGGGAACATAACCAATACTTTCCAATAACTATGCGTGCTCACTCAGTGGCACCCGACTGTTTGTGATCCCCATGCACTGTAGCCAGCCAGGCTCCCCCGTCCCTGGAATTTTTCAGGCAAGAATTCTGGTTTATGTCGCCATTTCCTCCTCCAGGGGATCTTCCCAACCCAGGGATCAAACCCACATCTCCTGTGTCTCCTGCATCGGCAGGCAGATTCCTTACCACTGTGCCACTTGGGAAGCACCATAATAACTACAAGACGAGTATAATCTTTAAATACTGTGAATCACTATGTTGTAACATGAAACTTAAATAAAACTGTAAATCATCTATACTTCAATTTTAAGTGAAGAAATTTATGACTTCATAACTTTTCATCCATACTAAGTATTAAAAACTTGTAAGCTACAATTAAAATAGATATATAGAAAAGGATATATCGTCTATTTAAAAACTCCTAAGCTATAGGTTACAGCCCATGGGGTCACAAAGGGTCAGACATGACTGAGCATACACCCAAGCTACAGGTAGGTACACATATACAATTGATATGTGTGATATGATGAAAAATAAAATATCCATCAAATTTGCACATCTCATACAACCATTCCTTTCAAGTCTGTCTCTCATTCAACATGTTCAGAGTTAATACAGTGATGCAACTATCACAAAACACTAACTCTCCAAAGAGGAGTATTCTCACATAGAGACAGACCTAGAAGAAAAATTAACTCTCATGTGGTTGAATGCACATGCCTCAAATTTGGGAGACGACTAAAGATACTAAATTTGGAGTCACTAACTTGAAAACATCATTTAAATCCACTAATAATGGTTTAAAGAACAAAGAGCTGGGAGTCTGGAATAAAGCCCTAAGGAACTCCTTCTTTTAAAAATTATGTAGGAAAGGAACTAACCAAGGAGAATGAGAAGAAACTACCCAAGGGGCAGGAGGGAGACTACCAGCACAGAATCTGAGAGAAGGACTTCCCGGAAAGAGAGGCTGGACAACACTACTCAAGGCTCCTTAGTGAGAGCTGCACAGTGTCTACCTGAGTTAGAGCAGAAATTGCTCATGACTTTCCTAAGAAGAGTTTCATCAGAATGATGCAGACATAAAGCAGACTGGAGAAAAGTTAAAGTGTTGTCAAGTGATAGGAAAAAAGGATTTGGACACAACATATGCAAATGATCACTATCATGACTAGCTTTTATTAAAATTTGGCTCAAGGGGTAAATAATCTGCCTGCCAATGCAGGAGAAACAGGAGATGTGCGTTTGAGCCCTGGGTTGGGAAGATCCCCATTCCAGTAATCTTGCCTGGAAAATTCCATGAGCAGAGGAGCCTGGCAGGCTACCATCCATGGAGTTGCAAAGAGTCAGACATGACTGAGCACACACATCCCCCCTAGACTGTGAGCTTCTTGAGGGCAAAGGTAAGGTCTCCTCCGTCTTTGATTAAGAAGACAACCTGTGGTTGGACAGGTGACCTTTTAAACAATGCTCCTGAAGAAGTCTTAGGGCTTTAATTAGGGTGCTCAGCCAAAAACACACAGTAGCAGTCTTGAAGAGAATTAGAGGGGAGAAAAAAAATAGCAATGTATTGGGCAGAAATTAATCTTTCTTAAACATAAAAGAAAGGCTCAGAGATGAGAACATCTAAGATGAGAACATGCCAACCTGTCAACCAACCAGTCTCCCCAAAATAAAAGGCCCCCCAAAACTATGAGTAGAATTGTAATTGTTTTCCTCCCAAAAGGGTTGGATCATTTTGGCCTGAATGTTCCCTTCCATCCTCACTGAAATGGGAATAGGTACAGAAGCCTACAGTATACGCCAGAAAAGGTGAGGATTACTACAGATTATCAGTTTATTTTTTACAATAAATCAGTGTGAGAAGACACATCTACCATCCTTAATGCAATAAAATATAAATCCTGTTATAAATATTAACAAAAAAGGAACAAAATCCACTCAGGGAGAAGGAATAAGACTGTAAACTCCTCTCAGAAACTCACCTGCTCCTTGGATGTTCACCCTAACTGCAATGACCACTCTGCTACAAAACAAGCCTAGAAGCTTCCCCTCATAACCCTGAGCACAACCCACACAAATCTGCACAATAATTACCTCAGGACTGTGGGGTAACAAAAGGAAGTGAATCAGAAGTAGCATTAAAACTATATCATCTGAAGAAAAATACCTCTACAATGCGTCTACAAAGGATGGGGTGGTCTTTAATCTCCCAATACACAGCAGTGTCCTCAAATACCACAACACAGCTTGGGCTCAGCCATTTCAATTGTGTCCGGCTCTTTGTGACCCTATGGACTGTGGCCCACCAGGCTCCTCTGTCCATGGGGTTTTCCAGCCAAGAATACTGGAGTGGGTTGCCATGCCCTCCTCCAGGGGATCTTCCCCACCCAGGGACTGAACCCGAGTCTTGTGCATTGCAGGCAGATTCTTTACTGCTGAGCTATTGGGGAAGCCCCCACATCACAGGGACCAACACAAAGCTTCTGTCCACCAAAGCCCCTTCTGAGTTTGTTTCCTCTCTAAGGACCAGCTTCTTCCCCAGATGACTGTCACTGTCAATTCTCACCCAATTCTCACCCACTCCAGGGAGGCTGCTGCTTTCAACAGTATATGACCACATTAAGATAATCATCAGTTCAACATAAAAAAGGGAACATTCTTAAAAAACAAAACAAAACAAAACACTATGAAAGAGGGTAAGAGTGTGTCTTCTTTAAAAGGAAGGTGTTATATAATACCCATTTTATAACCAAGAAGAGGTAACACAATTTGTCTAAACTCAAAGAATGTGCATAGAGCTGATATTAAACCTGAGTCCGCCTGGCTCA
>NW_011494813.1:3860618-3869349 GCF_000754665.1 Bison bison bison | reverse complement strand
CTGGCTCAAGGCCCTGTGACTTGGCAGCTTTATCTACTGAAGACAAAAAAAAAGAAGCAAGCACCCAAACAATGGCATTTTAATTTTCAAGTTGAAAACAGCTCACAGAGTATATGTGTTCACAGGCCTAATTTTGTATCACAGATAAGTTCTTTTTCCCTTGAAGTACAATTACAATTTTATGTGATATAATTAAGAGGAGAAGGAAATGGCAACCCACTCCAGTATTTTTGCCTGGAGAATCCCAGGGACGGGGGAGCCTGGTGGGCTGCCGTCTGTGGGGTTGCACAGAGTCGGACACGACTGAAGTGATTTAGCAGCAGCAGTAGCAGCAGTAATTTAGAGTTCTAGAAAGAATATGGCATTCCAAAATTGAATGGCACCCCACTCCAGTACTCTTGCCTGGAAAATCCCATGGACGGAGGAGCCTGGTAGGCTGCAGTCCATGGGGTCGCTGAGGGTCGGACATGACTGAGCGACTTCACTTTCACTTTCATGCACTGGAGAAGGAAATGGCAACCCACTCTAGTGTTCTTGCCTGGAGAATCCCAGGGACGGGGGAGCCTGGTGGGCTGCCGTCTGTGGGTCGCACAGAATCAGACACGACTGAAGCGACTTAGCTTAGCTTAGCTTAGGAGAAAAGCACTGCAATTTAGTTTATCCTTGGAGTACAAGTTACTACCTAGTCAAACTGTCATTGTCTCTCTGTCTGTATGATTTCAGAGTCAATCCATGGATCCAACAGTCAGGAACAAGAAATATATCAAAAAAAGACGATGAGTCAGAAATTTGACTCATTGTGAGGACCAATAGAGTTTCCCATTTTGTTAAAAAACTGAAGAGGCAATTTTTCATTCTACTCTGTGTCTGGGTTTCAACAAAAACTTAGAGGCACAGTGGAGAAAATTGGACCCTCGGTGATGGTATCATTTTGCATCAAAATTTAGGTATGGAAGAAACCTGGAAATATCTATTGTAACTACACCATTTTATGATGCAAAACTGAGGCTCAAAGAGATTAAGTACCTCTCCCAACACTGACAGTACTTCCTCTGACTAAAGGAGTTTCTGTGAACCCAGAAACAAATATTATCCTAAAAACACTGGCCTTGCCCTCATGTTTGAACTGTCTGCTTTGGAAATCATCATCAAATATATGTCAGCCTTCCCACCAAAGAAGAGCATTACATATCCAAAAAGATATGAAAGAGGCTTGTATATTAGTTGTAAATCTAGAATTTACAGGTAAAATATCTAATAACACAAGATACAAACACAACTTGAAAGATCTGGAGATGAGCAGTCTAACATGCTGACCAAGCAACCAGAGCCACCTTGTGTTAAATATCAGGTGTCAGCCACTTTGATACAAGCTTTACATGCATTATTTTTGATGTTTTCCATAAATGGGCATCTATCAATTCCATTCTGTAGGTGAGGAAGGTGAAAAGCAGGGAACGTAAGTGATATCCTCACCGAAGCAAGAGGAAGACCTGCTGGTGGCATCTGGGTCTCTCCGAGCTCAAAATCACCACCACACCCACACCTACCGACCCTCCACCCCACTTGCATCCCGATTCCTTCGTTCTTTCAGTCTAGTTCCACTCCTCTGGACTTCATGGTCCACCCAGCTCATTCTCCCCAGAAGAAAAGGTCTGACATCAAGAAGATGCTTGTAACAGCCAGCAACCACAAAAAACAGCCCCAAGCATCAGTTCACCCAGTGAATTCACCCAATACAATCCAATGAATTGCCCTTAAAATGTTTCACTAACAGGATTATTCAATAAAGGCTTGTGCTTATATAAGCAAAGAGAATGGAAGAAAACACTATGATGTTGTAGCATAAAAGCTGGAGTGAAGGAAAAAATACTTAAAGGCTATGACAAAATGAGGGTTTTATCTGACATAAGGAATCTCATTTTAAAAAGAAAATAAAACAGTTCTAAAAGCTAAGGAGGGAGACAGGAAAACAATCTATTGGTGCTGAATTTTCACTCAAACTAGAAGCCTCAAAGACTCAGAATGTATATAAATGTCCATGAAACTTTTTAAAATCGTATTTTCATTCTGACGACAATCTAAGTTATTTAACAAAGGGATCTGCTAATTCACATGGACGCCCATTATACAGCTGATAGCCTATTGCCGTTTAATTTCAGTACTTGTTTTTGTGCTTACAATTGGAATTAGAGACTAGTCTTATTTAAATGTCTTTGATATCAAGTCTTAATGGACAAAGTTTTCTATAAGTTCAAGAAAAAAAAAAATAAGGAAGAGGGGATATGAAATACTGTTACACAGCCAATAACAGCACATGCTGGACTCACAGGTACCAGAGCTCAACAGGTTGTGAACAGCAAGACTGTCACAGCCACACAATACTGCATGGTTACCAATAATTTAAATCTTATTGATTTGGTAGTTTTATTCATATTTATAGTTAGCAAATCTGATTTTGTTTAAAAGATCCTAATGAAACTAAAATCTTTCTGCATTGAAAAGGAATCCAAGTGACATATACTAAAATGGGTGCTTTTCGTAAGGGCCATGACACCAGTTAATTTCCCTCATTACTTACATAATAAATATGGCCATAAAATGTGATTAAAAAATCATCTGTGTACGGCTTTTGTTTTTAAAAAATTCTGACAAATCAAAATAAGGCTCTACCAGTGGTTCCCAAAATGTGTCTCTATGTAGCTTAAGAACAAAGTTTTGAGGATTTTCCTTCATTATTAGATTATGAGATTATCTTGTGAAACTAAATTTTCCCTTTATTTTCTTAAAAGGTGGTAGTAGATAGTTTTTTTTTTTCATGTAATGACTTGGAAAAATCCAAAATTTGCCAATCTTATGTCAATTGCCTAGATTTTTAAATAGCATATGAAATTTTAAAATTGTATATGAAACCATAATCTCTAGGTACCACACTGGCCTACTTAGTATGAAATTTTATATACACACACACAAACAAACAGATAGGAATTTTCACCTGGTACCACAGGGAAAAATCATTTTGAACATGAACTTGCATTCAAGAAGTTCTTGATTCTACCCAAAGATACTTAACACTTCTCTATTTGTCTCTCTCTCTCTCTCTGGTCTGGGGCTAAGAGCGCTCAGGTAGTTAAGCCACAACTACACGAGGACAGGAAGAGATGACTTACCATGCAAGCGCACAGAAGTAGACATTTTGCCGAACATCCTAGGATAAACCACAGCCTAACAAGGTTAATAATGAAGATGACAAATAGTACATAAAGAACAGAACTATGGAAAACTAACGGTAGCAATAAACTTTTTGATATTCCTCTCATTGAGAAATGGATTTTAACTGCCTACCCTTGGAACGACAGTTGCCTTAGGGATTGGCTGGACCAAAACACTGTGGCAGAAGTGATATTCTGGGACTTTGGAGCCTTAGAACTCCAGCCTGAACACTGGAACCTTCTATCTCACAGTCCTGAGCTGCTACACAAACCTGACTACTGTTAAGACACTGTACTGTGAGGAAGCCAAACCTCGGCATGAGAGAGGCCATGTCAAAAAGAGAATGAAATGCCTAGCCAGCACCACACCGTTCAAGCCTCTAGTTCTTGATCTTCCCAGCAGAGACTCCACACCTGGGGGAGCAGCGACAAGCCATCCCGCCTAGGCCATGTCCAAATTCCTAAGCCACACAATGATGAGATGACAATAAGTTGTTGCTTTAAGCAACAGATAACCAGAATAAAACAAATCCCCTTTCATAAATACTAATAAAGACTTTAAAGCAAAAATGAAATGTCTCAGGCAGACTAGCTGGAAACTAGGATGGCATCAGACACAAGAGAAGATTCCAACACATAAAGATAAATAGAAATCCATTCATGCAATTATCCAGAAAATATGTATAATACCAAGACCTGTAAACAGGGATATACACAAGCTCTTGAGAGGGTTTAAAAGAAAAAAGAAAAAAAAAAAAAGACCTGCCTTCAAGGAACTTCAAAGCACTATGTATCACAGTGTCTTCTTGCATACTGATGTTTTTCACAAAAATAACACAACCAACGATTCAGATCAAATCAAAACGCAGATCAATCTCATAAAGTGACCTAGGGTTTGAGTTCTTCTGTGAGAATAAAGTTAAGACTGAATAAAAATCCAACAAAAGGTCATTTGTAGTTTGTAGTAGGGAAACATGCCTCAGTTAACTGTAGCATACTCGAATGTTTAGGTTCTCATTTTAGGCTAGAAATACAAGGCATACGTAACTAATCCTTTTTAATTTTTCTTCATAAAGTATCAGGTTAAAGAGCCTTTTAAAGATTAAATTACAAATAGGCCGAGTAGACCTTGGCTACTTTACTACAGTCAAGGTTTGGGGACCCAGAATGAGCAAAAGCAAGTAAGGTCAGAAGTGAGCTGCTGTTTTAACAAGATTTATTTCTGTCTAGGTGTGTGGCTACTGTTTAAACAAACACACTTATTATTCCAGTGACTAAAATAATTTTAACTGCTTCTTTTATTAAAGCATAGACAGTTTAACCTTTCATAATATTATTCTCAGGATTCTAAAATTATTCACACTTTTTCTATTTGTAGTATTTCTCTATTCAAATTTCACAGGGAGCCGAAATGAACGCAAATAGACAAAATTCTTCTCCCAGGTATTTTTAAATTCAGGAAAATGTTTGATCTCACACTGTAAAAGAAGAAAATGGTAAGTAAGTGTGCACATGGCCTCTTGGACAAAAGACCACGTGTAGTACGTCTTAAAACTCATCAGCACCAAGCACAATGCCTCCGTACAAAGTACTTGGCAAATGTGTCTGACTGATAACACATTTATTTCTCACGTATTTTTTAAGTGGGGCCAATAAAAATAAGCAGTGCTATTTTCTGTCTTAGTAAGTACTTGAGGCAAAGAAAAAAAGATAACGTTTTCATACAGTGGTCACAGAGAAACACATATCTTTCCATTTTTTTCTTCCTAAGGTATGGTAGTGGGTATATTAACAAATTCTACATGTCAAAATAGTAAAGTGAAGTAACAGTAAAACAGTAATCTGAATTATAAACGGTCTTGCGTTTATCTTTTCTCTCATAATTCTGATTTTAGCACATTACATGGTAATTTGTCAGAATTCCTTTTTTAAAACATGACACAGAAGAATAAAAATTCTCATGGCTAAAGGGTAATCATTAATATTTTATACAAAACATACTATAAAAGTCAAAACAGAGTACTGAACAAGAATATAATTAGGACCTTCAAAATGATACGACTAATATTCCATTATAAAAGTAACAGTATCTAAGAGAAAACAGCAGGAATCACGTATTTAACAGGTCACTCTCCCTTCTTCTGGGCTTCCCTTGTGGCTTAGCTGGTAAAGAATCTACCTGCAATGTGGGAGAAATGGGCCTGGGTTCAATCCCTGGGTTGGGAAGATCCCCTGGAGAAGGGAAAGGCTACCCACTTCGGTATTCTGGCCTGGCGAATTCCATGTTCTACAGTCCATGGGGGTCACAAAGAGTCGGACACAATGGAGCAACTTTCAGTTTCTTCCCTCTTCTAGACAGGCCTGAAGGTCAGCACAGTCTGGGTGAGGCAGGAGACCTGGCCGGCTTCCAGGGGGCCCTAATGAAGGTCAAGGCCAATCACTAACCAGCCCAAGGCCTCAATTTCCTCAGTGATGAGAAGAGACTGGCATGATTATCTCCAAAATAGACTTTTAACAAAGTCTACCAACGTCAAATAAAGAGTCATTCATCTAAACAGGGTTTTAAGACACTCCCAACTTCCACTTGCTTCATTAAGGCACAATTATTTTCTGAATCTGACAGATAATCTACAGATTGACTCCTTTTCTGTTATTTTATCTTTACAACAATTCTGGGAGGTAGACTGAGTCAGTAAGTATGACGTGCATTAAACAACTGTCAGGATGGAGGAAAAATCTCAGCCAAAGAAGACTAGAAATCAGATCTACTGATTCCTGATTCAGTGCTCAAATTTCCAGAAAAGCCCCTTTAAAATCCGTAAGAACTACCAACTAAATTATATGCCAGTATAAAAAGGAAGAAATTATGGTGTTACTTCTAAATGGCTAGACTGCTTATTTAAATCACAATGTCATGTGTCTTAAATTCCCTTAAGATAACAATTTTAGGCCTTTATGTTTTAGAATTAATTTTCAAGATTCCTGGAATAAGAAAATCCCAGTAGCTTAAACACATAATAAAAGTATTACCATATATTAAAGTTTCCTAAACTGACGTATGAAGAAAAGTGAAAATCTGTTGGCAAAGTTGTGTCCGACTCTTTGCAACCCCATGGACTGCAGCCTGCCAGGCTCTTCTGTCCATGGGATGCTCCAGGCAAGAATACTTGGGGTGGGCTGCCATTTCCTTCTCCAGGGGATCTTCCTGACCCAGGGATCATATGCAGATCTCCTGCTTGGTGCGCATATTCTGTACCACTGAGCCACAAGGGAAGCCTAACTGATGCAAATTCCTTGGCAAAAAGGGGCCCAGGGTCTTCCAGTAGCTAAGAATCTGCCTTGCAGTGCAGGGGAGATGGGTTCGATCCCTGGTTGGGGAACTAAGATCCTACATGCACGCATGCCACAACTAAGACCCAGCACAGCCAGATAAATAAATAAATATTAAAAAAAAGGGGGGGCGTATGGTAAAACCAGTGTTGGAATACAGTGTTTGTAAATTGAACAACACACATAAGCTTTTTAGTTTAATGCGGCATTTTCCACAGTTGTTGATCAATACACATTTTGGAATTAAAAAAAATTAATTGACATTCTAATGCACTTTGGTTCCAATGAACCCCTCTTGGAAAATACTTCTATTATCTTTTAAAAATATATTCATCTGCTAAATAAAACACACAGTTTATCCTTACTTTGCGAGGATATATATTTTCATATTTTCTGGAAAAAAAATGAAGTATCTTACAACTTGTACTTTTAATATGACAGTGTTTCTTTTTATTTTTTCCTAAAAAGTTGCTCACCTAATATTGTATTTAGAATCAACAGCAACTCAGGATAGAGAACTATGGCAAATCTTCTCATAATCTTAAAATATACTCTCGGTGACACAAACGACCTCATAGTAACAGGTTTCTTCCACTTGTCACACTAAATCAAATACCCAGAACTGATGCTTAAAGAATCTGAGGGAGGATCCCAAATCAGATTGAGAGTGTATTAACAAACACACGTAACTGGGAGAAAATGTTCACCAGAGAAATCACATTTGAATCAGTCTTAAACTACTATAGGGATCTGTGTCCAAAACGGGAAGGAAACATTTACAGGTAAAGATAAAACAAATTACCTTATCACTGATAAGCCCCAGTTAACAGCAGCATGGAAGTAACCGTAAGTGTGATTTTTTTGCCCTATTTATAAAACATGGGGTTGATCAAAAAGTTTCTTTGGGTTTTTTTTTTATAACATCAAATAGAAAAATCTGAACAAAGTTTTTGCCCATCCCAATAGTAAACTCTGAGACAAAGGCTAATTAGATAATCCGAATTTATCTTGTGCTCATGATTTTGTAAAACTTGATGAATTTAAGTCCCAAAGGAATTAGACAATTCTAACCCTTCCTCCAGACAACTCTGAGTTCCCTAATACAAATTAACCAAACACACTTCCTTTGTACTTTCAACTAATAACGTTTAGCATGTCCAAAAATACTTTCAAATGCTTTTGAAAATGTAAGGCCGCTTAGAAACTTGAGCTGTTTTTAGTAATGGTATTTTAAAAGTGGTATAACTTACCACTCCAAGCAAAGAGGTAAGACTTGTCACTGGTAATAGTGGTAGCATGGAACACTGAAAAGAGCTATTTTGAGAAAATAAGAGATTGGGGTACTAGTCTCGAACCTCACCCTTCCTCTCATGTATACAAAACTTAATGCTCAGGTAACACAAAAATCAGATTTTAGCTTAAAAATTAACAAAATAGCAGGATAAGTTATGTATTTGTCTTTAAAGGTAGATTAAAAAAATTTTTTTTTAGAAACAGAATCAGTCTGCGGTGTTGTCTAGAAGATTTTAGATATTTCAGTTCTTTCTAATCCTTAAATGTTTACACACGTTTCCCCACCCCCACCACCTTATATCTATTTTAGAATTTAGGAAGTCATTCTGTTAACCAGGTCGTAAACAGTTTTCAGACAGAGAGTAAATTTCAAAAGCTACTTCCTTGTCCATAAATACATGAACAAGTCATGTTTTAAAATAAAGCACAGAATGTCACAAAAAGACTCACGAGAAGGTATCACAGTACAGTATGTTCACACACCTGTAGTCACCCTATTTCCAGCCATACAGTAAATAAAAAGTACTCCTTTGTGCAAATGAGTAGAGACTTCAAGTGCTCGACTAAAGAGTACTACACATCTAAAATCACTTGAGAAATAATAACAAACAACATTTTTATGAAGGTCACGATGAAACTTTTTTTCCCCAAACTCCATGGCATCAAAAGCCACAGTGAGAGAAATAACTGAATAAACCTGTGCTCTGCAGATTGATAGACTGGAACCAAAACCTAGACACACGTTTATCTCAAGTAAAAACACTGGCAAGTGAGGGTCTTGAAATGCTCTTCGAATATGAAGCCAGTGGCATTTACTTCCTAAATGTAAAATATAATTTTTAAAAAGTAAGTCTAGTGGAAATGATCGGCATTTAAGCACTGTGAAGCTGTTCTTC
>NW_011494813.1:3828714-3860518 GCF_000754665.1 Bison bison bison | reverse complement strand
CATTTGTTTGGCTTCTTTTGTGAGACTGTATTGCTATAGGTGGGAAGAAGACCATTGTCTCCCTGGCTACCTTCTAACTCTGAGGATGTAGCCATCTCCCAGGGTAGATGACAGACGTGCAGCTTTGGTCTGTAATCAATGTTCTCCAGAGGACATTTCCTTCAAGTCCTTTTATCTGAAAGTAGCACAGAACTGATAAACCTTGTGAAACCCTGAGGACTGATGCTCCTCACTCCTAGACACTGGAGCCACTTTCCATTCATTTCAAAGCCCCCAGTCTCCAACAAGTTCAATACAACAGTCGTGGGTAAAGAAGTTGTGGAGAGTTAATGAAGACAACGCACTGTGTCTCACAGATCACTTCTTGATTATGTATCTTTTAGAAAATGGGTAAACTAGAGCGTAGCCCTGTTTGCTGTGACTAGAGAATGCTGGAACAGCAACAAACACCAAGCACTGCCAACAACAGAAAACAAATAGAACTGTTCTTTAAAAAAAAGAAAACGGGTAAGACATTCACTACTGGTTAAAGGATGGATGATCCAGCTTGTTGATAACACAAAAGTCCTTCCATCTGGGACATTTTCCCTCTTATATTTTGGCTATTTTTCTGGGCATTCAACACCTTGAAGGAAAAGAAAGGGTTGAGAAAATGAGGTAAAATTCCACCCTGTGAATTTCACCCCCAGTAAAAAGCACTTAAAAAAACAAAACAAATATTAATAGAATAACCTCTTAGACACCGAAAAGAAAATACACTAAAACCTACAAGTGGGTGTGTGAGGATGGTGCCATTTCTGGGTAAATTCTTTAATGTCCACACCTTCTGAATGAAACCATACTGAAACCAGAACAGTGAGAGAAAAGTCGAAAAAGTAAGTTAAACCTAATGATTTCACATATTTTCACTACCTTGAGTTTATTTTCTAGAAGACAAAGGGGAAGTTGCCTATCCAGCTCGACAGTGTCAACAAACACAAAAATATGTCATAATTATTCCCTTCCTCATTGTCTATGTAAAGGAATAAAGGAAATGAAAGCCATGAGTTCACACTCACAAACCAAAACCACAAGAAAAATAATCTAAAACCAGACCATAGGAGCAGGAGAAAGGCAAAGGTTCTCTAGCCCAGAAGTTTGATTTTGCAACACTAATAGGGTAAAGCCACATTCCTGCCACAAGCCTCGTGCTCTCAAAACAGGCCACACAGCTGGCGGTCATGAAAGCTTTCCAGACCGGAACTAAGATAGTAAGAAAACTCAGTGGGTCTCAGGGCTGAACTGCGTCCTAAACTGATTCTGATGAAAACACCGCCCTGCTGAGGTGTAATTCGATGACAGCCAGAAACTTGGTTCAATAGATGATTATAACTTTCACAGAAAAGTCCTGAAGAAACACTGCTTTGAATGAGGACCCCTTTAGTTCATAATGATCTGTCCAAAGTATTGAAAACACTTTCTAGAGAGAGTCACCCACGTGATGCACACCACAACGAAAATGCTTCAGAAAGCATCCAGGGGTAAACTATGGCTGTGTGAATATTAAGAGTCCAGCTTCCTCTGGAAGTCAAAGCACCATGAGGCTGAAAAGAAAGACTGATTCGATGTGGAGCCTGAACTTGGTTTACAAGGGCTCATGGGGTTGTTTAACGAGCTGTTTTAAAGGGACCACGTTTTCACCAAGCCCAGGGAGAGTGCCCTATGAAACTACCGTGACCAACTCCCAGAAGCAAGACTCTCCTGCACAAATCTCGAACGCTTCAACTCAACTGCCAGAGAACACTCTCAAGCAGCACTCTGGTTCTGTTTTTAAAACACTCAAGAAATTACTCATCCAAAAGGGATTTAAGGAGATACCTGAAGAGCTGGCTGCGTGCTACATCCATTTTCTTCCTCCCAGAGGAAGTCGTCTTACTAAGACATTCTTCACCAAACAGGAAGTAAAAACAGCATTCTTTCCTATGAGGCTTGACATTTTCTATTGTTGTATCAGGAACTTGATTTTTAAAGCTAGAATGTATTTTATAAATTTGATTCTTAGACAACGTTTTCCTCTAAGTTTAAAAAAAAAAGGTTTGAAAAGTGCATAAAATGAGCAAGTGACTAAATCTATTCACAAACTACCAATAAACTATTTTATCACATCACCTAAATATAATTCTCACTGGATAAGGGAATGGCAAACCACTCCAGTATTCTTGCTGTGAGAACCCAAGAACAGTATGAAAAGGCAAAAAGATATGACACCGGAAGATGAGCCTCCCAGGTCGGAAGGTGTCCAATTTACTACCAGGGAAGAACAGAGGGCAATAAATAGCTCCAGAAAGAATGGACTCAACATTCAAAAAACTAAGATCCGGTCCCATCATTTCAAAGCAAATAGAAGGGGAAAAATTGGAAGCAGTGACAGATTTTATTTTCTTGGGCTCCAAAATCACTGTGGGCAGACTGCTGCTGCTGCTGCTAAGTCGCTTCAGTCGTGTCCGACTCTGTGCGACCCCACAGACAGCAGTCCACCAGGTTCCCCCGTCCCTGGGATTCTCAAGGCAAGAACACTGGAGTGGGTTGCCATTTCCTTCTCCAGTGCATGAAAGTGAAGTCGCTCAGTCGTGTCCGACTCAGCGACCCCATGGACTGCAGCCTACCAGGCTCCTTTGTCCATGGGATTTTCCAGGCAAAAGTACTGGAGTGGGGTGCCATTGCCTTCTCCGATGGGCAGACTACAGCCATGAAATTCTGTCAAATACACACTAAAATAAGATCTTCAACAACAACAAAAAAATAAAAAGACGCTTGCTCCTTGGAAGGAAAGCTACGACAGACCTAGACAGTGTATTAAAAAGCAAAGACATCACTTTGCCGACAAGTATCCATACAGTCAAAGCTATGGTTTTTCCAGTAGTCATGTATGGATGTGAGAGCTGGACCATAAAGAAGGCTGAGTGCTAAATCATTCGACTCTGTACAACGCTATGGACTGCAGCCTGCCAAGCTCCTCCGTCCATGGGATTCTCCAGGCAAGAATACCAGAGTGGGTTGCCGTGCCTTCCTCCAGGAGATCCTCCTGACCCAGGTATTGAACCTGCATCTCTTATATCTCCTGCATTGGCAGGCAGGTTCTTTACCACACACCACCTGGGAAACCCAAAGAAGGCTGAGCACTGAAGAACTGATGCTTCCAAACTGTGGTGCTGGAAAGTCCCTTGGACTGCAAGGAGATCCAACCAGTCCAGCATAAAGGAAATCAACCCTGAATCGTCACTGAAAGGACTGATCCTGAAGCTCCAATACTTTGGCCATCTGATGTGAAGAGCTGACTCATTAGAAAAGACTCCGATGCTGGGAAAGACTGAAGGAAAAGTGAGCGGCAGAGGACGAGGTGGTTGATTCAATTGATATGGGTCTGAGCAAACTCCAGGATACAGTGAAGGATGGGGAAGGGTGGTGTGCTGCAGAAAATGGGGTCACAGAGAGTCGGATATGACTTAGCAAATGAACAGCAACAACAAAATATAATCCTAAGAAAATCATCACATTGCTCATTAAATCTAGGTACACTGATACCAGTTCAGTTCTTACTGAGATCTGCTGCTTTCAACAAAACCATTATGCTTCTAGGTCTCAGTCAAGACTATTACTATGAGTTGATTCCAATTATAAAGATTTACTGATATTAAGATAAACAATAGCGAATATAAAATAAATGGCATAGACAAATGTTACAAGCTTCCTTTTCACTTAGAAAGCAGGATTCATTCCAAGTACAAAAACACTGGATTTCAATAAGCATGATATCAACTGTGCTAAGCTGCTTCTTCCAGAACCAGGGATCAAACCAGTGTCTCTTATATCTCCTGCACTGGCAAGAGAGTTCTTTACCACTAGTACCACCTGGGAAGCCCATGACATCAATTATTACATGATAATAAGCAATATTGTAAGAGCAATATGAGTATTTACTAGTATTATTCAAAATGTTTATAGTTACAGCCAGTATTTGAATTTAAGTAGTTTTTCCTCTAGTACCTTCTTCACTGAGAGATATTAAAACATTGTAAATGCATGTAAGGCTTGGAAACCAAAGCGTTGTAATTCAAATACTGACTTTTACCATATGTATGATTCTGAATATGTTAACCTCTCTCTTAGTTTCTTCATCTGCAAAATAGGAATAATATAGACCAGCAGTCCCCAATCTTTTTGGCACCACGGACCAGTTTCACAGACGACTTTTCCATGGACAGGGGATGGGGTAGGGGGGTGGTGTTTGATGGGGTATGATCTGGGGATGATTCAAGTACATTACATTTACTGGGCACTTTATTTCTATTATTATTACATCAACTCCACTGCAGATCATCAGACCTTAGACCCCAGAGGTTGGGGACCCCTGATATACATCATGTTGAGTTTTTAAGAGTGTAAATAAGACAACATCTGTAAAGCACATATGGAAGGGTTTGGGAATAGCAGGCACCTAATACAACTAAGATCATGGCATCTGGTCCCATCACTTCATGGGAAATAGATGGGGAAACAGTGGAAACAGTGTCAGACTTTATTTTGGGGGGCTCCAAAATCACTGTAGATGGTGACTGCAGCCATGAAATTAAAAGATGCTTACTCCTTGGAAGGAAAGTTATGACCAATCTAGATAGCATATTCAAAAGCAGAGACATTACTTTGCCAACAAAGGTCCATCTAGTCAAGGCTATGGTTTTTCCAGTGGTCATGTATGGATGTGAGAGTTGGACTGTGAAGAAAGCTGAGCCCCAAAGAATTGATGCTTTTGAACTGTGGTGTTGAAGACTCTTGAGCATCCCTTGGACTGCAAGGAGATCCAACCAGTCCATTCTAAAGGAGCTCAGTCCTGGGTGTTCTTTGGAAGGAATGATGCTAAAGCTGAAACTCCAGTATTTTGGCCACCTCATGCAAAGAGTTGAATCATTGGAAAAGACCCCATGCTGGGAGGGACTGGGGGCAGGAGGAGAAGGGGATGACAGAGGATGAGATGGCTGGATGGCATCACCAACTCGATGGACATGAGTTTGAGTGAACTCCGGGAATTGGTGATGGACAGGGAGGCCTGGTGTGCTGCGATTCATGGGGTCACAGAGAGTTGGGCATGACTGAGCGACTGAACTGAACTGAACTGAATACAATAATTACTATAATTATTATTGAAGTTGCAGAAATATATCAACTAATTTCTAGTAACAGCCACAAAAGTGAAATGTTCATGACCATCAGAAATACTTCCAAGAATTTGTTTTAAAGATGTTTTTAGACTTGAACTTCTAGGTGCCACAAAGTCCATATGGCATCTCTGTCATTAGGCTGCGTGTTAAGACTCTTCCATTGGGTACTTCCTTGATGTTAGTGAGAGAGGAGCAGGCGTTCCATCTCTACTTGAAACACTAGGACTGCCAACTACTGAGTCAGATTTAACTAATTCATAAACTACTCAGACCATGCTAAACACTTTGGGAGGCTGTGCCGAAATTTCTCAGCAGCTAGTCAGTGAGTATGGTGCGTAAGATCGTGTACTGGAAACTTGGCACACACACCAATGATCAACGTAATTCCTGCCCTCAAAGAGTTTACAACCTAAAAGAAATAAACCAAAGAGTAATTAAAGAAAAATGCAAGAGAGTATATTAATTCTTGGTATAAGAGTAGGCTAAAGATGGTTATGGAGAATGACTGGTGGACAACTGATGTTAATTAGAAAAGTTTGAGTCAGTCAGCTTTTATCAGCTTTAAAAACAAGAGAGAAAATAATGGATGACTAATAGATGAAAGGCAGCTATAAATATAAATTATAATTTGGACACTGAATGTAGCCAACAGTACGAAAGCGCATCAAAGTAGGATACCACATCAGTGATTACCACAGTGGAAAGCAAAGTCATCTGGAGAAGGAAAAGAACAAAAATCAGCAAACTGAGAAAGTTACTCTCAGGGCTGCTAGTAGCCCTAACTGGAAATTTAATAAAATTTTAAAAGTATTTGCTATATTGATTCCTTTGCTAATCACTCAATCTAGGGGGAGAAAAATCATTGCTGAGGGATATTCAATTTATTACCAGGACCAAGTTTCTATAAACCACTGGATAAATCAAACTGCTGATTATATGGTTACAATGTCTAACTCAACTGTGCCTACCAAACTATCTTTAGATTTTCTGTCATTTGGTGTGACTTTCAAATTTTCTAAGAAAAGATCAAATAAATAAAACTAATCCTCCCAAAGACCGAATTTTAAAGAATAATGTGTAAAGTGTTAGTTGCTCCGTAGTGTCCAATGCTTTGTGACCCTATGGACTATAGCCCACCAGGCTCCTCTTACCCTGGGATTCTCCAGACAAGAATACTGAAGTGGGTTGCCACGCCCTCCTCCAGGTGATCTTCCTGACCCAGGGATTGAACCCAGGTCTCCTGCATAGCAGGCAGATTGTTTTCTGTCTGAGCTACCCAGACAGAATATGTACACACAACTCTTCAAATATTACACAGCAAGTTAACAGTATTCCCAGAGCAATTTTGGTCTTCAGTGGGATGAACATGCTTCCACGGGAAATTCAAGGCCCCACTCCCCAGGGTTAGAGCCTCACTACCCCCAAGGTGGCCCTATGTTGTTTAGCTCCTAAGCTGTGTCTGACTCTTTGGCAACGACCTGGACTGTAGGCTGCCAGGCTCCTCTGCCCATGGGACTTCCCAGGCAAGACCACTGGAGTGGGTTGCCATTTCCTTCTCCAGGGGATCCATCCAGATTAGGGATCGATCTCACGTCTCCCGCATTGGCAAGAGGATTCTTTACAGCTGACTTACCAGGGAAGAAGCCCAACTGGCCCTATATACCACCCTAATTAACTCTACAACTTTTTTTTTCTCCCTCTCCAAATCTGTCTTAATAAAGCATTCCAGTTTCCAAAACTGACATACATGCACCTGAGATCCACATTCTTAGACAAGTAAGCTCCTGATGATTCCACCTTAAAATTCTCTATCTTCTCCATCTTATATTGATAAGCGTATCACCTTATATTGATAAGATATATTCTACCTAACTCTAAAAGGATATGCTGAGTTTTAATGTGCAGATTTGTTTTCAAAATCTAGTGCAAAATTTCCATTTCCTTGTTTTCTCTGAACTGGTCAAAGACCAGGTACTGGAGGGTACAAGAAGTCGTGTTAATATTATCCTTACCCTCACAGGATGCACTCAGTAGATAAACAATCTCTAAGACAAAATCAATACCCTTTCTCACTCATTCCAAGAACAGCCTGCTATCCGAGGAACCTGCTCCGTAGAGATGCTAGAACAGGTCTTTTGTTTACAAACTTGGCCTCATAACTGGAGCAGCTCTTTCAGATGATATCATTCTCCCTTTAATGAAGCTATTATTCACACTGTTCTTCTTAGATTTTCCTTTTTAAGATCATATGATAAACCAATGTTCATTTTGGAAAACAGAAAAGTAGAAAAGAGAGGGAAATAACATTCACAACTATCCCACACCCTTGAGGTACCCTTTGTTAATAGTTTAGCTAATATTCTCATTTCGTTTCTTTCTTTCTGGTGTTTTTCTATCCATATCTTTAAAAATGATTAGATATAATGTTCTACAACAACTCACTGCTCTGCTGTTTTCCCTTACCGTAATTGGTGCTATCATAAGAATATAATATCATTTACTTTTCTCCCCTGTTCAGCAGCACTGCTTCCATTGTTTCACTGCTTAGAAACTGTATGATGGAAGTCTGTGCACATACATCTTCATCTGGATGCACAAGTACTTCCTTGAAACAGAGTATCAAGAATGGCATTCCTATGTCTAAAGATAGGATCAACTGTAAGGCTTCTGATATATGAAACCAAAGTAATAATCAGAAAATTCAAATTTATACCACAAACCAAAGTGATTATCAGAAAATTCAAATTTATACCACAAACCAGTAGTTCATGAAAACACTCTTTAATCACAACCTAATTAACAAAGGGCAGGCTCTCACTCATTCATTCATTCCTTTTACTAATTTGATACACAGACAGTGGCACCTCACTGCAATTTTCGTTGTATTTTTTATTTAAGAACATAATCTATTCTTCATAGAGGCTAAAATGAGACTTGGCTTTCTCCCAGGATTTTTGACATGGGTGGCCCATGAACTTGGTCTGGTCTTTCTGGCCAAAGATTAGTCACCTCTACCTCATCACCTCATAAATGGAGGCCATTACCACCAACATTCTAAGCAGTAAAGGCTGCTGTCCCTGGACACACCTACCCTCCTGGTGGCAGAAAGCTCAGATGGAGCCACCAGAAAACCAGGCTGGACTAGTCCTTACCCCTCCATAACTAGCAAGACAAGCCAAGAACACTGGTAAAGGTTTCACAGATCTCCTCAGAACCTTCAACTGTTCTGAATAATACTTTTCTTACTCTTCCTGGCACCTATGATACAGTTCACCGCAGTACTATTTCTGAGTTGCCCAGTACTTAGAACACAAACTGTGAGTCTGTGTATATTATGTACGTAAAGTACTCATGTTCTTTCTCTTCGTAATTAAGTTACTAACCAGATACACATCAGTCTCTGTAAATATGTAGATGAAGTACACATGCTCTTATCTTTATTATCTAAGTTTCCCCACATACATGTGAAAAGATAAAGGCATTTCAGTACTATTTGTCCAAACTAGTGAGGGCAATAAAATGAACACAAACAGGGGCTTCTCTACTGGTCCAGTGGTTAAGAATCAGCCTACCAAAGCAGAGGACACAGGTTCAATCCCTGGTCAGGGAAGACCCCACGTGCTGTGGAGCAACCAAGCCCATGTGCCACAACTACTGAGCCTGCGCTCTAGAGCCACGGGCTACAACTACCGAGCCCATGCACCCTAGAGCCTGTGCTTTAAGAGAATGCCCCACAATGGAGAAGCCTGTGTAGCGCAACTAGAGAGCAGCCCCCGCTCGCCACAATGAGAGAGAGCCCAAGCAGCAGTGAAAACCCTGTGCAGCTAAATAAATAAATAAATCTTTTTTAAAAATTAATACAAATAAAGTATTGGAAAACCGACCCCTCCACTCTTCACATACAGAGAAGTGGGGTGGGGGAGGTTCAAGTGTTGTGATTCTAGAATGATACAGAGAACTCAAAGTAACTTGAAGGGCATGGCTCTTATAAAATTATTTGTAACATGGAAGGTTCAGATGAGGAAAACCGATAGCAAGTTTTCCATTTCTTATATTGCTTACATATGATGAATCATCAGGATTGTTGGCCACAGCCTGAGTGATCTGATACTGACAGTTTTAAGCCCAAATGTAGAGTAAACATGTTGGTAGCTCAAAGCTATTTCCCATCAGGCTCTTCCAGGTGCACCAAGGTGGACTAGAAGAGGTGACAAAATATTTAGTTCTCAATGGTTTTCAACTTTAAAATAAATTTATTGGTGGTAGCCCATAAACTCAACAGTGACTTACAAGTCAGAAATGGCCTTAAAAAGAGAGAGAGAGAAGGCCTCAGCTACCTTCCTGGGGTTCTAATAAATAACTCATTCACTGGGTTTCTTTAGAGACGGCACTCTTGTGCGGGACAATCAGTAACCAGTCCCGTCCTGAGAACTCTTTACCAGCAACTAATCCACATCGTTGCCTGTGCTTAAGTTTTTCTTGCTTAACTTCAAACTTTTTGACACCTATTACAAGACTACAGATTTTCCTGAAGTTTGCTCAAGGATATTAATTCATCCTGCTTTGTGTTATCTCCTTCCACACAAGCACACATGAACAGTCTTCATATGAACAACCATCTTGCTGTCTGTTCATTTATATTTTGAATACTATCCTTGAGATAAATTGAGTAAAGTGTGCCTAGTAAAAGAAGATTCGGCAGAAAGCAAGACTCCTGTATGTCTCCTCTCTTCATAAACATAAACCGACCTTCCCCTGGTCCTTCAAAGATCCATTCAAATATTGTCCCAAGCTTAAGTACTAAACTGCCTGAAATGATTGTATTTCAAAGATATTTACTTTAAATATTCTTCAACCCATTCTCCATATTTAAATAGAAAAAAAGGCATCAATGACAACACTAAGTTAATTCAGTTAAAAGCCAACCAGTTAAACAAAAGCAGCAGTACAATCTGACAATATGATTGTTCACAACTAACCAAAACCCTCTGGCTAAAACAAGCCTACTATAGACAGAAATTTACCTGAATCTCCAAAGTCACTTTTAATCTTACTACAGAGAGCAATCATCCAGTAGATAATATGATTAAACACTGATGTATTAAAAGAGTCTGAAGAACAAAATGAAGATAGACAGACAGATAGGTTAGGTTTTTAAAGCTGCATTACATACCAAGTGCTTCCAACAATCCCTGGTGCTTTGGGAGACAGCATTTTAATGAACCAACTTCATGCACGCCATAGGCTCAACCCACATTTCCTGATTTCTATGACAGAGATTGTCATTAACCTACCAAGATCACCAGGAATGCAGTAACAGTGTGGCCACACTTAAATAAACCTTTCATCTACTTGAGGAAAACAAAAATACTGTGAAACTGGAATGGCAGGTCGTACAACTTAGCACTATTACACGTTGGTTTCAGATGAGACCGACTGACTAATGAGCATACCTGAGACTCATACAGGAACGGCAAACACGTGTCACTTGCACAAACTTGGAAAAATAAGAACTAATCAATTCAAGTAATTTTTCATCAGAATAACTTACTGTAAGATTATGTAAGCCATCCACTGAATAAAAGCCTAGATAAACTCCTACAGATGAAAGTCTAGATAAAGTCCTACAGATGATATGTAATTTCTATATTTTGATGCCAAAAAAAAAAAAAAAAAACACCTAGATTTTTGAGTTATAAAGGTCTTTAACTGGGACTTTCCCAGTGGCCGACTGGTTAAGTTTCTGTGCTCTCAAAGTAGGGGGCACGGGTTCAATCCTTGGTGGGGAACTAAGATCCCACATGCCGAAGGGTGTGGCCAAAAGAAAATAAATAAAGGTGCTTTTTAAAAAGGGTTTTTACTGAATTTACTGTCTTATAGACAATTAGTAAGTCTGGGACATTTTTGGATACAAGCTTTCTTGTCCCCACCAAGTCTCCTTTGTAGACATGGTTTGTAAACTTGATTTCTTCAAAAGTTCTTTACCATATTAAACTCCTTTAAAATCTCCCTTAAATAAAACTCTAAATGAAACAAGTGGTTTCTAGAAAATTTCAGTTCAGTTCAGTTGCTCAGTCATGTCTGACTCTTTGCAACCCCATGGACTGCAGCACACCAGACCTCCATGTCCATCACCAACTCCCGGAGTTTACTCAAACTCAAGTCCATTGAGTCGGTGATGCCATCCAACCATCTCAACCTCTGTCATCCCCTTGTCCTCTCACCTTCAATCTTTCCCAGCATCAGCGTCTTTTCAAATGAGTCAGTTCTTTGCATCAGGTGGCCAGAGTATTGGAGTTTCAGCTTCAGCATCAGTCCTTCCACTGAATATTCAGGACTGATTTCCTTTAGGATGGACTGGTTGGATCTCCTTGCAGTCCAAGGGACTCTCAAGAGTCTTCTACAAAACCACAGTTCAAAAGCATCAATTCTTTGGCTCTCAGCTTTCTTTATAAGTCCAAGTCTCACATCCATACACTTGTCTTTATTATAGAAAAAACTGATCAGTGATTTAAAAAGTAATCAAGGCTTGCTTACAGAGACAGAAATTAGGGGAAGAATTAGTTGATCAGCAATATTCAAGAACATATACACAACCATTAATCTTTAAATATGAGTAAGAACACATATTTCACACTAAATACATTTTCATTCTAAAAGGTAACTTTTAATTTTCATTTCCCTGATATCAAACTCCATATCCTACTAGATTAAATTAAAATTTAAAAGGAGAAAAGATTCATAAGACTAACAATGTTGAATGTGAAGCAAATAGAACCCCATATATTGCTGATGGGAATGAAAACTTGTACAAATATTTGAAAAACTGATTGCCAGTTACTACTGCTGCTGCTGCTAAGTCGCTTCAGTCGTGTCAGACTCTGTGCAACCCCACAGACGGCAGCCCACCAGGCTCCCCCGTCCCTGGGATTCTCCGGGCAAGAACACTGGAGTGGGTTGCCATTTCCTTCTCCAATGCAGGAAAGTGAAAAGTGAAAGTGAAGTCGCTCAGTCATGTTCGACTCTTAGCGACCCCATGGACTGCGGCCCACCAGGCTCCTCCATCCATGGGATTTTCCTGGCAAGAGTACCGGAGTGGGGTGCCATTGCCTTTTTACTAAAGCTCAATTTATAATTTACCCAGGATTTCAATCTTAGGTATATACCCAAGAGAAGAGAGCATAAAACATGCATAAAACTAAAAATATGTAAGAGAATGTTCACAACAGCTTTATTCTTAAAAGCCAAAAATGGAAATGACCCAGATGGCCATCAATAAGACAAATACAAAAATGTTAATATATTCACATAATCGAACACTATATAGCAATGAAAAAGAAGAAATAAACACTACACTACAACGTAGATGAAACTCACAGATGTAATTCTGGGCAAAAGAAGGCTGGTCCCAGAGAGTACATTCTATTTTTATAAAGTTCAAGACCAGGAAAAACTAATCAAGGAGCAATCAAGATCTGTGGGAATTGAGACCAGAACAGTGGTTATCTTTTTAAGGATACTGATGACAGCATGCACACAGAGTCTCCTGGGTGCTAGAAATGTTCTCTGTATTGATCTGGGTAGTATTCACAAAAGTGTATACGTATTCACATATATATTCAAACTCATCTGAGTCATATTCTGTCTTACTACTTACTTACTGGCTTCCTGACCTTTATAAGTTATTTAGCCCCTTTACACCTAACTGACTCACAAAGAGTCAGACACAACTGAGCAATTAAACTGAACTGAAACCTAACCTTTTCCTTTATAGGATGGGGATACCTTTGATACAGGGTTGATCTTTAGATTATAAAGTATTCAAAAAATGGTAACTACTATTATTACCTGTTTTTTTATTTGCATCAACAGAGGATCACGGTGAAAGGATTTTTGAAAACCAATAGTGAAAAGAAATAACCTACAGTCATGGGAAAAAACAGACACAAGTTTTCAAAATCTGGACAGATCTGATGCCACAATAAAAAAGCAAAACCAATACTCAACAAAAATGCATGCACAGTCACAAGAAAAGAAGAAACTATGTATATGGAATCCTAAAAGGTATGAATGCGTGCAATATACTTAGGGAAGATTTCGGGTTGAAGTGGTTAGATAAAATAAACGCAACTCTAACACCTAAGACTTGGTTACCTTCAGTTACTCGGAGAAGGCAATATAACGCAAATGAAAAGAATTAATGATTTCTTATTAATTTTAGCAATTTTCTCTCCCAAATAAAACCTTTCAATTAGCTAATTTGTTTTAAAGCCTCTCATACTCCCATTTACTCAAGAACAGTCAGCATAGGAAATAGTTCTAACATTAAGGAGGGATTTATTTAATCCCAAATTGCTCATAACAGCATAGCTCTTAATAAAAAGCAAACTTCATGTTAAATTACAACTTTAGTAAAGGTATCATATTAATATATTATTTCCTAGATTTTTTCCTTATAAAAATGGCCCAAATTATTACTTATAAAAGCTACAGCATAAAGCTTTCTTACAAAAATAAAACAAAATAGAATCCTAACTTGACCAATTCAATGCCAGAATGCTAAATTTAAAAACTTAAAATTACCTAACCTAATACAGTTCAGCACGTAAGTAACTGCAAAAGGTCATTACAATTTTCAAAACATTTACTACAGCTTACATGAGTCTTTGAATTTATTCTGATTCAAAATTCTAGCCTGCTCAAATGTAAAATGCTACTAAAAATGTTAAACTAATTTGAAAAACTACTATAACTGTATGAATTATATAGAGATGTTTTGCTTTTTACAGTTCTTTTCAGTTCACTAACAAAATTTATAGCTAAAAGTAACTGAGATAATCTTGCTTTAAGCTAATATGTCTGAAATTACTGCTATGTATTAATTTGTGTCAATGTTTAAAAAGTCTAACACTTTGATGTTATTTTCATATCTACATTTTTTCCCCTGGCATCAAACTGCATACTAGCAGAGAAACCAAAGTAAAAATCAGGCTTTATCCATGTTCATTTTAAACTAAGCTTTCATTTTCATTTAAGCTTTATCTTTTTACATTTAAATTTTCTAAAACAAACCTCATCTTCCATAAGGCAGCAATCACGTATATTGTTTAACAAAATCATTAAGATGTTACAGTCCCAGCAAAGGCAGTAAGAAAAAAAAATGCATTTTCACACCCAGAAGCAAGTTACAGTTCTAAACAATAAACCATGACTTATATCATGACATGAATAGAGATGCTGAAAAGGTTAGAATGAAAAATCCCCGTGAGGTCAATAGGATTTACTTTTATATTCATGTTACATGAATACCTTTATTAGGGTTTGAAAAAACACCGCTTATGAAAAGCAAATCACTATGTGATAATGGATGCCATTTTAAGACTTGCAAATCAACTCTTTTACTAAAAACACAGGTATACGGTAAACAGTAACTGGAATTCAAAGAGGTTGGCGATGAAGCCAACAAACTGCGAGTAGCTACAACTGGACAAAGTAAATAGCCCCAGAATTTTCACATCTCTAGGAATTCTTTTAAAAAGCTAGTCAATTTTTTTTTTTTTGGTTGAAAACACAACTACACTTGCATCTGAGCAGAGAATACGTGCGCTGAGCTTAAGCCTATTATGAATTTAAATGGCTAGGTTTGTAAGAGCATTTAAAACTACACTCAATTATTAAAAGAAAACCACCTACACTAAAAGCTGTTTCACAATACCACGACACACTACAATATGATTTAGTCTATTTCAAGAATGCTAGTCAGACTAAAACTTTTCCCCAGCGTATTCCTAGTTCTAGATATAAAGATGAGTCTTTTTTTCTGTGGAAGTTGATAGAAAATTCTACCAAAACCCCCTTTGACTGTTTTAGTCATAAGTTTTGTTGTTGATACTACTGTTTTCTGGGGAAGGTGATAAGTACTTAAAAAAAAAAAAAAAAGTGTTTTAAGGTATATGACAAGATATTTTGCTATTTGAATAGATTTTAACAGCAATGTAATGCTTCAATCAAACTAATTTTTTTTTCCATTTTAAAAAACTCACAAGTGATCGGTGCTTGCTTTGGTGTTCTGAGTACTCTAAGTCTATTTAATCTTTAAAGTTCAAATTCCAGGAGTCCATAGTTCAGAGAAACACAGGCTTTACAAAACCTGGGAAACGGTTGCTTAATACAGAGAGGAATACAAAGCACTGAAATCATCACATATTGGAGACAAGAAATACATTATTCTTCTCCACAGAGGACAATGCCTGTATTTTAGTCATTACCTCGAGTTATCAAAGCAGGCCTGAAAGGTAAATATTATTACCTTCATTTTACAAAAAAATGGAAAAAACTGAGTCTAAATAACTTGCCTAAGGTCTCACTGCTAGTGGCAAAGCAAAGATTCAAACCTATGATTCCACATTCTCAATTCCATCTTCTTTCCACTCTACCTTTATCCACCGCGATAGTTGGTAGACACATTTATCAAAGAGCTGGCAGGACCGGTCTTCGCCAGTTGTTTACAAGGCATGTTCAAAGACTGGACCTGCTTGTTAGCTGACGTCAGTGAATGAACGAAAAGACTCAGAAGGAAATGGAACAAAGTGAAGAATCATCACAAGCGTGCCCTATTACATCAATGCCTAACTCAGGGCGCATCCATCCCAGATCCCCCAGCTCTGTAATGCTATTGGGCACGAGGGTCTCTGGAAGCCTTGGGGAGCAGGAGTGAGGCAGTGAACTCGGCTCTGTCCTCAGGCACAGCAATCGTTTCCCTGATAACCTGCTCAGCTGGGCTCTCTTTCATACACTGCCGGGCAATGTGACTGTCCACTCTCAGCAATAATGTCAATGCGTTTCTGAAGGGTCTGCAGTTCACGGGTGTGCCAAGGCACAGAGGTTTGAGAACCACGGGCCTGGGTACGTCTATGGACTCTGACAGTGAGCGTTGTCTGCCCATGTCAGTTGGGAGGTCCTGAGAGCTACCAGCCTCCCATCAGCTTGCTCAGCCCAGCCATCTCACAACTTCATGCCCCTTTTCTGACCAAACTGGCACGTATATTTTCTAAGCGTGAGCATGACTGGTCAGTTGTCCTGTCATGGAACAAATGCTCCGTATATAAATACGCTCACCACTTGTGAATTTCACTTCCTCCTCTTCACCATTTCCTCTGCTTTGTGTCAATCTTCTCTTTGTTTCTGTTGCTACTACCCTCCTCAGCTCTTCCTAATTCCACCATTCAACAAACTTTTCACTAACTAGCTCCTCTCACTATAAAGTCCCTTCTATACTACTGCCTAACTGATCTTCAAGAGCATTTTCATGGAGGGAGATGGACTGGGAGTTTGGGATTAGCAGATGCAAGTTATTACATACAGAATGGAGAAGCAACAAGGTCTTACATAGCACAGGGAACTATATTTAATATCTTGTGATACGGATAAACCATAATGGAAAAGAATATGATAAAGAATATATGTAAAAAAAAAAACAACAGCTTTCATCATGTCAAACTCTTTCAATAGATCTCCACTGTGAATTAGATGTGTTCTTAACATCTCCACCTAATGTTTAATGCCTAATCTGTATCCTCCCTAATTATTTATCCAACCTAATTTCCTACTTCAGATGGACACCAAAGAACCAAATCGGCCTCTATAATTAAACAATCGGATCAAGCCTGCTTCCTACCCACACGTTCGTGTGCTTTAACCTCTGAAGGTGTCAAACCACGACATTCCCACATTAGAAACCTGCAACAGTTCCCTGCTGCTGATGGAAATTCAAACCTTTCAGTAAGACATAGATAACTCCCCATGATCTGGCCCTAAAGCATCTCTGCCATCATCTTCCTACAACTAATGTGCATCCTGTTCTCCAATGACACTGGGCTCTTCGCCTCTCCTGGCAGGGATCTCCCTGGCCTGGCCTGTATCCATCTGTGTCATGATACTCAACATGGATCCAGACCCCCGTCATCTCTATTTGGTAACAGCCTCTCCATCTTTCAAGGTTCCGCTCCTGCTCGTGATCCTTGGATCTCACTTCTGAAAATTGGATCTCTTTATACTGTTTATGAGGCTCTGTCTTAAATTTCAGTTGTAATGGTCCACATGCTCTATCTTCTCTTTCAGAGCAGAAAGCTTTCCAGGACAGGGGGCTCTGGCTTGATCTTTACAACAATCCTAATACCTTATAGCACAGGACCTTTCTTGAAATACTTGTTATAATAAGTACTGACAAACACAGTGTACATGGGTCCCTGGCGGAAGGCATCAAATATTCTACCTGGTAGATGTGGTGAGAAATAAAATAAAGCAAAATAACAATAAATAAATAATCAAAAAGTCTCAACATTATCAGAAAGTCAAAACTTGTAAAAATGCAGACTTCTGCCAGCACTGTGGCACTGGAGCCATCAGCTATCTTTGGCCACATAAATACTGGTCATTTCCTCAGTCGCCTTGAACACGGTCCCCTCATTCCCGTCTCCATAAGCTCCGCACACGCAAACCCTTCCCCATACCCCTGATTCCTTCCTTCAACGTCCATGATCAGCTTTTTCAGGACTGATGTAACACACTCACAGTCGTGCCACAATGTCTGTTCCCTGGAGAGTAGGGCTGAGCTCAGTACTCTCAACCATTCCAAGAGCCGGCTACTACCAGGAAGTATCTGTCAATGAAAGCATTGCACAGCTGAACAGACTTTATACTAAATCTGAAAGGTCTGCTGTTGTCTTAATTATGGTAAAATACACATAACATAAAATTTACCATCTTAACCATTTTTATGTGTACAATTCAGTAGTGAGAAGGGCATTCACACTATTGCACAACCAATCTCCAGAATTCTTTACATCATGCAAAACTGAAACTCTGTAGTCACAAAACAAAAACACCCAGTTTCCATTCCTCACTACCCCCATTCCTGGTGATGAGCATTCCACTTTCTGTCTCTATGAACTTACCCTAGGTACCTTATGGGAGTGGAATCACGCCGTATTTGCCTTACTGTGACTAGCTTATGTCACTCAACACACTGTTGAGAACAGTTTCATCTAACTTGTCAGCATTTGCTTCCTTTTTAAGGCTGAATAATATTCCATTGCAGCTAGAGATCACGGTTTATTTATCCACTCATCTCTCAATAGACACTGAGTTGCTTCCACCTTTTGGGTATTAAGAGTCATGTTGCTATGAATATAGGTGCACAACTTAAGGTTTATTTTATGAAAACTCGAGAGTCCCCCTGAGGGGCTGTGTGAAAAGAAAAAAATGGTACCTCCAAAGGGAAAAAAAAAAGTCACCTTACAAAGCAGCTGAAACTTCAAGACAACAAGTTCCCCTTAAGAATACCGATGGAGACAGGTCTGCGTGTATGATGATGCCACAAACCAGGAGCTGCTCACAAACTAGGGCTTGTCTGTGTGTGCTCAGTTGTGTTAGACCTGTTGAGACCTCATGGACTGCAGGCTGCCAGGCTCCTCTGTCCATGGAATTTTCCAGGCAAGAATATTGGAGTGGGTTGCCATTTCCTACTCCAGGGGATCTTCCTGACCCAGGGATCGAACCCTCATCCCTTGCATCTCCTGCGTTGGCAGGTGGATTCTTTACCACTGTGCTGCTAACATAAACTCATTACAATTTTTAACATGTGGTATGGACCAAATATCGACATGTTTAAGAGCAATCCTATGTGCATGTGTACACACACACATACATATGCGCGCACGCACCCCCAGCCTTGCTGAGAAGAATCCCTAATCACAAACAAGTCCCCACTATTGCTCATCTGGAGTGGGTTAGCAAAGTTGTCCTTGAGAAATGAAGCTCCTCTAAACACTGGCATTGGTGAGATTCGGTGTGGGGCTCACATTTTCCATCAAGCAACAGTACTGTCTCTCTGCTTTTTTCCTTATTCTCAGCTTTCACTCTAAACTTGGACACCGCTCTCACTCTTAGCCCCAGATCTCTAGAATAAGAGGGGAGACTTCCTTCTAGATCCAGGGAAGTTTCTACCCAAGGGCTGCTCCTGAAGCCAAATGAGGGCCACTCACAGTCAGATGCAATCACACTGCCTGCCTCCCAAGAGCTAGCCGAGTGAGATAGTGAGAGCTCCAGCCAGCATGCCCTTTCCAGGGATCCCTGTCTAGTCAGCAAGAGCATGGAAGGATCTGACAAGGGAAAGAATTCCAACTCAACTTTCCAGAAAGATCTTTCTGGACAGGAACAGGGGTACTGGTTAAGGGCACAAGTGGTGGGGCAGACACTGGAGGCAGACCGCTGAGACCCGCACACTGGCTGGGGTCTGACTCCTGCGTGCCATCGGCAATCAGAGGTGGTGATCGTGCCCACTTCAACCCAGGGATGCTATCAGGTTTTAAGTAAACTGAGTTAGTATTACTGAACAAGGGGTAATCACTATGCCAGCGTTTGTAAAATAAACAGTGTAAATTCTATGAAAAAGATCAATACTACAAAGGAACAATTAAGTCCAGGTTTCCTTGGTGGCTCAGTGGTAAAGAATCAGTCTGCCAATGCAGGAGATGCAGGTTTGATCCCTGGGTCCAGAAGATCCCCTGCAGCAGGAAATGGAAACCCACTCCAGGATTCTTGCCTGGGAAAGCTCATGGACGTAGGAGCCTGGTGGGCTACAGTCCATGGGTCGCAAAAGAGTCAGACACAACTTAGAGACTACAGCAACAACTATGAAGCCCAGGTACCTCAACCAATTGTTCAACGTGTATGATTCTTGGTACATACCGGCTAACCACAAATCAAAGTCTCCAACACTAAAAAGTCAGTAAAACTGATTGCAATGAAGCACACACAGGGGGAAAAGTGTCATAACTGATTTATTACTAATAAAATGAATATTATTTAAGACAAGAACATAGATATTACTCATGAATGTTTCTATTTAGCATTTATAATATTACTTGCGAGTTTCATACTTGTTTAGTCATTTTTTAAAATTTATTTATTTTTCATTGAAGGATAGTTGCTTTACAATGTTGTGTTGGTTTCTGCCATACAACAATATGAGTCGAGTATTATGGTCTTTTAATTAGCAAATTCTAACCTCTGGTAAGACAGAAGCCTGGGGAGTAAGCTACAAGATTTTCCACAATCCTGGCAGACACATAGAACAAAAGAAAGACCTTAGGCCAAATGTTCCAATATTCAAATGCATTCCATTTAATATTAGTCAATCCCATGTTGTCTCCTCTATGGATTTTGTACACATATTACATTTCAAGTATACAACAACTTTTAATTCCATACAGATCTCTTTTTCTATGACAGTACTTTCAAGGTACAATTGACAAAACCTCCCAGGATTCTTTTCTCTCAAAAAAAAAAAGTAAAGATTTTTTTGGAATGATGCTAAGATTTGAGGTATTCTTTTTTAAAGTTTGTTGTTATCTTAACCACTACAGAACTCAGTAATACACCTGATACTTCACATGAAACAATATCACACACAGAGCAGTTATTCAACCAGCCAACTGTTTCTAAATGATTTGTCTGTTTTGACAAACTAATGACAGTTAAATTAAGTTCCTTGTAATTGTAAAATCCAAAATAATCTGAATTTTTTAAAAATTCACCACACTAATGCAGTCATTTTCTTCAAGATAGTGAAAATTAAAGCAAAACAAAACAGAAAACCCTCAGATAGTCCCTTAGGGCTTGTAGAAAAATCGAGCTTCTCAGCATCTTTACAAGTCAGTTCTGAATATCTAGTTTTCAGAAAACTCAAAATAACTTTAAGTTATTTCTCTTAAAGTTTAAAACCTACAAATACTGCTTTATGTTCTTCACAATGTTTATACGAAATCAAATAAAACTACTTTCGTATAAAGACAGTTTTAGCTTAACACTGCATTCTCATTAATTTGAAGGAAACCTAAATAAATTAGCTTCTTTCGCTGATTCTACACCTGCAAATACATTTTTAATTAATCATCCTAACAATAATCACCAACTCAATGGACATGGGTTTGAGTAAACTCTGGGAATTGGTGATGGACAGGGAGGCCTGGCGTGCTGCGATTCATGGGGTCGCAAAAAGTTGGACATGACTGAGCCACTGAACTGAACTGAACTGAACACTAATCTAACACAATTGCTAGATTTTCACATGCTGAATTATGGCCAACCTGATAACATTCTGGAATACATTAAATACTGCCAGGGTGCCAGAACACACACATAGTAATAGTAATACATTATTATTTCATTGTATTTGTTCTTTCGTAATGATAGATTTCTCTGTATTCTACAAATTAACATACTTTTCTCTCTTTACAATTATTTACACACGCACACACCCTACACAGTTTAAAATCTCTTCTAGAATACTGTTTGGCTAAGCAGACAAAATTACAGAAGGTAGATTCCAAATATGCTTTAAAACACATACAAAATAGAAGTAATGTCACTAGATAAAGTACATAAAGATAGTATTTCAGAAATAACAGCCTATAAGCCATTAACCATTAACTTATATTCTATTTCATTACAGGCACTGAGCAGAAAAGATAAATATTTAATATCCTCAGATGGTCAATAAATTTGAATTATTTCAGCAGTCACTGCAAATACATTAGCAAATGTCTCTAGTTATAATCCCATAGGTTAGTAAACAATTTTCAAGGGACAAAGTGACTAGGTGAACTAAAGTTTATTCAATGCCTCAGATCAAATTAAATTTAATCTTAATCTTAAAATTCCTTTAAGATTTACATTTTTATCAATGAAATCAGTGCAGTCTCTACTTCTGCCCTTTCTGTTCCTTATCATTCTGCCACACATAATGGCAGATTTGCCAGGATGTCACAAATAACTAAAATAATGTATGAATATTTCTATACCATTGCCATCTCAAAAACAGTCCCCAGAGTCAAAGAATCAGTGATGATTTCTACTGGCACATTAAAATGGGTGACGAATGTAAAATGCAGATGACAAAACAGCCCTATCTCCTCTTTCATTAAGAATCTGAGTCTTGGCAATTCCCTGGCAGTTCAGTGGTTAGGACTTCTGAGCTTTTACTGTGGGGGCCTGGGTTCCATCTGTGGTCAGGCAACTAAGATCCTGCAAGCCACAAGGCTGGACCAAAAAAAAAAAAAATCCCAAACAGAATCTGAGTTTATTCAAAGCTTTCATTCTAATTCAGAGTTAAGAAAAAGTGAAAGGAGATATTCAACATGTGTTCCACAAGAGAAAGCAATCTCCTTAAAAAATGTGTTTCTGGGAGTTTCCCTGGTGGCTCGGTGGTGAGTAATCCACCTGCCAGGGCAGGAGACATGGGTTCAATCCCTGATCCAGAAAGATCCCTCATGCCGTGGAGCAACTAAGTCTGTGTGCCACAACCACTGAACCTGTATGCCTAGAGTCTGTTCTCCACAACAAGAGAAGCCACCTCAATGAGAGGCCTGCTCTCTGCAACTAGAGAAAAGCCCATGAAGCAACAAAGACACAACACAGCCAAAAACTGAATCAATCAATTAATTAAATAAATTATTTTTTAAAAAATGTTTCCAAAACCCATTTTAGGGTTGACTGGAACTTGGGACACTCTGCTATGAAGAATTGTAAATGGATATGAGTTTCTCTCACAGCAACAAAGGCCTTTTTAATCCATATATTTTATTTGTATAGCATTAGCGTGCCTTTACAACTCTGGTGGGGAAGGTTTAAGAGTGGCTGACCACCAGGTGGAGGACAGGAAGTTTTGAATTTGAAGAGGAACACCCACGGGCTAGAACAGAGGGTACAGCTGGGCTAACCAGTGGACAACCAACCAATAGTCTGGGCCAGCCTGCTGTCTCTTTCAACTCTCCTCACCGTGTAATCTCTGCCCCGAATTTCACTCCTCCTTTAGCGGGCTACAAAACAGACACAGCCTCTCTCTGTCTTCCTTAACTACAAACCCTCCAGATCACTTAAGGACTTCTACTGCTAATGGCAACAACAGCAGGAGTGTTAAATGGGCCCTCTTCTGTCTCAATCCGGGTTGAGTTCTTTCCTGGAGGCAAATGAGGCTTCATTCCAGGAACTGGGACCAGCCAGGAGAGGAGGAAAGATGAAGGCTGCTCTCTGGAGCAGGGCAGGGCTAAAAGTGAGCCAGAGGAGAGAAAAGTTTCCAACACTGGGCACGGAACAGGGGAGGGAGGCTCCCAAACTGTAAGAAGTCTTGCAAAGTCAATCCAGATTACATAAATCAAGGGCAACTTATTAACAAAACTTCAGCTATCCCAAAGACAACTGAGTTCTAAATAGTAGGATAAAAAATAAACACTTAACTCTCTCAAAAACGCAGTTCTTTTATTTCATGTAAAATGTATCCCAAGTGGAGTTAACACTAACATGCTCTTTTCAACTGCTGACGCCAAAGCGGCAGTTTTGCAGTAAATTACAGTGGCCAAGATCATCTACGAATAATTTACCGTCCAAGTTCTCCAATCACACCTGGAAACAGTTAAGCCTGTCATGCCATGTATGTTCATAGTTAGGAAGCAGGGCCTGTGGATTAACCACATCTGAAAAGTTAAATTATCATTTCATATAACTCCAAAGGATCACAAATAATACAATATGGTTACTCCCCAGGGGTAAAAAGGCAGTGTGTGACATCTGGGGATATAGGGATAAATAATCACTCCAAATCACACAGTTTTCTCAAAGAATTTGTAAATGTGCCATGCATGCTTCATAGATTTTTTTCTCTGCTCAGAAGTTGGCTTCAAATTCTGAAATGTGACTTTTCAGCCAGATAAAATTTCAAAGCATTTTTTAAGAAGGATACTTGGACTAACAGCACGTGCTCCCAAACACTAATGTGTCCTTTCTTCTCTCTACGGGGGCAGGCGGGGGCTGCAGAAACCAGTCAGCACAAAAACAATTAACAGCAGCAATCTGATGGCAACTAAACCTTGACTTATATAAATACATAGAATGCTTGGACCCATTCCAAGTACCCTGTAAAATCCTATTAAGATGATGAATCGTTCATAATTTAGATTTGTTTTAGCTCTAAACTTCTAAATGCAGCATAAGCATTAAATCCCTCTCACAGAGTCCATGATAAATTCCAACTTTCTCTGCATGGTATTTTCTGCTACTGTTCTCCAAAAATCACAGATTTTTTTTTTTTAATTGATATTCGCCCACGGGGGTTCCCTGGTGGTCTAGTGGTTAGGAATTGGTGCTTTCACTGCCATAGGGTTCAATCCCTGGTGGGGGAACTGAGATCCCACAAGCTGCACTCCCTGGCCAAAATTAAAAAACAAAACAAAACAAAACAAAACAAAAAATCACCCAGACTCAAAAGAGATCTTCTCCAACACTCTCAAAAAAATTTAGAGGGGGGAAAAAAAATCCTGGTGATTTGCCTAAGGTCAAACAGTGCCAAAGGATGGAGTAAAAAGTGACTTTGGGTTCAAACAGTCAGCAGGCAGCAGCAGAGTCGAGGTTGAGGACTCTTAATCAGCCTCTCCCCACACCAAACTGAAACCCCCACCCTACCCCCACCACTCCTGTCCAAATACAAAGAACTGCAGTGCTTACTGTCTTGTCGTGAAATGACATTTCCTTCTAAGAGTGCTACCTTTACTATAGGGAATGAGCACCCATGCTACTGTTTAAAGAGAAACAACGAGCCTGTCTGTGTTCATCAGCAGAATGTATGTGGTTTCTTGTGATGCTCTGAAACATAAAGAAATCTACCGATGGAATCCTCACACTGTAAATGTTTAAGGATAAAATGTTTCAAATGGATAACCAACAAGGACCTACTGTGTAGCACAGGAAACTCTGCTCAATGTTCATTAGCAGCCTGGATGGGAGGGGAGTTTGAGGGAGATTGTATGCATATATTACCGCTGAGACCCTTCCCTGTTCACCTGAAACTACAATTGTTACTCAGTTATACCCCAAAACAAAATGGTTTTGGTGCTAAAAAAAATTAAAATTAAAAAGAAGAAATAATCAACTTATCTGTGTTTATCAGCAGAATGTATGGGGTTTCTTGTAACATTCTGAAACATAAGAAATCTAGTGATTGAATCCTCCTCACTGAACAGTTTAGTAATAAAACGTTTACCATTCTATTACGAAGGACCAGCAAGAACCTACTGCATAGCACAGGGAACTCTGCTCAATGCTCTGTTGCAGTCTGGATGGGAGGGGAGTTTAGGGGAGAATGGATGCATATATATATGGCTGAGTTGCTTTGCTGTCTACCTGAAACTATCACGACACTGTTAATCAGCTACGCTCATATAAAATGAAAAATTAATGATAATAAAATGTTCAATCAGGAATAGAACATTTTCACGTGAATCTCCTTCTCCAAAGCTGCAAAGATCCTGCTTTTCTGGCCCTTGCTATGGCCACGCCACTGCACCTGCCATTCTGACCTGTTCAATGACTTTTTAATAACTGTTTACAGCCACTGGGTGTAAATATCAAAGTGCTTGCTAAACAGTAATTACTTCTCCTTCTCGTAACATCCCTTTTTATAGAGATAAACAGCCTCAGATCAAGGCCTGTGTCTGCACTGAGGGCAGTATTTTTCTATTGCTAAAACTTAAGATGCTGAGTATTATGGAAATGATTACCAATCTGAACACGAGAAGCCTGCCTTTTTCCTTTAAAAAGACAAACACTGATATAAGAAATTATTTCTTTTGCAAAATATAGAACTTTGCTTATCATATATATCTACACCCAGAAGTGTCACTAAACAGGACACATCAAGCAGGCAGCTTGCCCAGAGCCCAGATCATACTAAGTCACAACATGCCCAGAAAATGGCTGGGCTGGCGAGTCCATCTCTACACTCAAGCTGTTGGGTTGAACAGAACCCTAACTTTTATAAATGGTAACAGATTAATGCTTAATATAATTCCTATGTACATCTGTTCACTATATTCCCAAATCTTTTATCATGATGGAGTGTCATATATTTAATTTGCTGACAGGCCAGTGGACAGGTTGAACTTCCCTGGTGGCTCAGACAGTAAAGAATCTGCCAGCAATGCAGGAGACCCAGGTTCAATCCCTGGGTAGGGAAGATCCCCTGGAGAAGAGAATGGCAACCCACTCTAGTATTCTTGCCTGGAGAATCCCATGGACAGAGGAGCCTGGCAAGCTACAGTCCACGGGGTAGCAAAGAGTCGGACATGACTGAACAACTAACATTAGTGGACATGTTAATTATGATTTTTCAACTACAAAAGCATGATTTTTGTCTTTACCAATACCATCCATGTGAAATATATTGGCAGATTCACATCAAGTTGGCCTAAACAGTTTTCTTTAAAGTAAGTAAAATTAATCTCCCCTTCTTAATCATCTTCATTCTGTGGATTAAGGTACAAAGATATTGGGATTCACTTCATACATTTATAAATCCATGCTGAATCACGTACAGTAACTTCTATCTGAAAATTTAAAGTATCATCGTGGGTTGTTTCAATCTTTTATTTAATAGAAATAACCAAAAGAGGAGGTGGGGGGGGTCGATTGAGCCCTGATACCACCCCAGAAATCAATCAACGTCATCACTCATGTGATGCCTTAGGACGCACTTCCAGCAGAGCTCTATGATGCTATAAAGACAGCACTTATTAGAAAGATGGTGCCTGTCACCCCAGGAGCCTGCTGCACACTTGCAGTGACATCTCTAGAAAGGCTCATTTTACAACCCTTCTATACCATTAACTCTAGGTACTGGAATAGTTAAACTTCTTAGGAAGAGAGTGTAAGGAGTTTCACTGAAGGCAACTATAAACAACGACAATCATTTCATCCTTTTCAGTCAGTATCTGCTGAGTGTCCATACCAACTGCTGAGGCAGTGAAAAAGAGAAAGCAGAGTCAGAAAACAGTTTCTACCTACTAGGAGCTTGTAATCCAGGAGGAGATATTAAGCAAGTACCCAAATGGCGATGATACACAGTGAGCTAAGCACGCTAGAAAGAATAAAGAAAAGCGTTCTGCAGGTCACCAAGCTTGTCAACAAAGTATGAGATTACCATTGACAAGCTTCCTTTTAGCAGGTAGAGATGAGGAAAAGGGTACTCACCGAAGGGCAAACAGCTGAACAAAAACTCAAGCACACAAAACAGAGAAAAAGACCTCAGGCCAGATACCAGCGTGGGTAAAGCAGTGTAGGGGAGATCAAGGAAGGAACATTTGGGGGCGCTGTTCTGGAAGACCTAGAAAGCTAAGGAGTTTGGACCTACTTGAGAAGGCTGTGGCTTCAGGTAACCTGAATCTAAAGAGTGGTCTGATCACTGTTGAGTTAGCGAGTGGTTAAACTGCTTCTACGTGGAAGATGAACTGGATTCAGCTGAGAAGGCAGGGAGGTTATTAACAACCGTCGGGTACAAAGCACTGAGGGTCTGAGTGCAGGTGGTGAGACTGGAATGAGGGGTCGTCACATTATACACGCTGCTGACACTGTGAAGGCAGGCTGCAAAGAGTCTGGAAGTTAAGAGTCAAAATGACTGGGATTTTGAGTCTGGATGAGTAGCAGTGCCAATTAATAGAAACCAGGAAATATGGAGGAAGAACTGGTTTGGGCTGAGGGAAATCAGGAGTTTCCCTTTAGTTTGAGCTGCACTGAAGGTGTAAGCAAGTTACTCAGGGAGAAATGCCAAGCGAGCAGTCAGAGGTTAGAAGAAAAGTCAAGTTCGGGTTGTAAGTTTGGGAGCCATCTAAATAAAGACGATGGCAAAAGCCTGGATTGGATGAGATCACTAACAAAAAGAGACACTGACTTGGAAGAGAGGGAAAGTTTTTGAAAATTCCTACCTGAGGGGGATGGAGGGAGGGGAAGGGGAAAGACAAGCTACCGGTGGACACATAGTATTGGCCAGAGACAGGGAAGGTCCATCCACTCCTGAATTCCAAATCCAAGCTCAGCTCAGTTCAGCAGGAGTCAACAGGGCCTGACCATGCACGCGTCAGATGAGAGGTAAAACAAGGAACAGTGAATGCCCTACTTTGAAAATGTGATGTCAAGAAAATCAAGCCGAGAAACTGCTGCAAAAAGAACTCAGGAGGACATATTTACAGTTACAGACACAGCAGAGACTTTCAATAATCACTGAAGAAAACTATGAGCAACTTTATGCCAATAGTTGGAAACAACAAAGAATGGATAACATTCTAGCAAACTATGCATTAACGAAAGTGGCTCAGGAATAAATTAAGATATAAATTATTTACAAAAACAGAAACAGATTCACAGGTAGAAAACAAGCTTATAGTTACTGAAGGGGAAGGCAGGGGGAAGGAACAAATTAGGACTTTGAGATTAACAAATACACACTACTGTATATAAAATGGGGCTTCCCAGGAGCCCAGTGGTAAAGAAGCTGTTTGCAATGCAGGAGATGCAGGTTTGATCCCTGGGTCGGGAAGATCCCCTGGAGTAGGAAATGGCAACTCACTCCAGTATTCTTGACTGGAAAATCTCATGGACAGAGGAGCCTGGTGGGCCCCAGTCCACGGGGTCACAAAAAGTCAGACACAACTGAGCAAAGACACATATATAAAATAGGTAACAAGACGTACTGTATAGCACAGGGAACTGTACTCACCAACTGTAATAACCAACAATGGGAAAGAATCTGAAAAAGGATATATATAAATATATATGTATGTGTGTGTATAAAACTCAATCACTTTGCTGTATAACTGAAACTAACACATCATAAATCAACTACAATTAAAAAAAATAAATTTAAAGCCCATAGCAACCATTAAAAATTAATTTTTACCTGAGATCCCTTAAAACATATGATCATATCACTAAATGCAAACTAGGAAAGGAGAAAAAAAAGCTATTGGCAGACAAGGGGGCAATTCCCCAGAAACTCATTAAAAAAAAATCTGGAAAAAAAAAAGAAATTCCTCCAGAGAAGTGACAGTTGATGACCAACATTTACCTCCTGTTTCTAAGCCAATATGACTTTGGGAATAAGCATTTCTTCTCCATCTTATAGGAAAACACACACACAAATGTATTCCTTTTGGATTAGAACCTTGAAAGGCTTTATAAAATTTACATAAATTATTTTCACTCTCTCTCATGAAAGTACTCCAATAATCCCCTAAAATAACTCCAGTTTGCCAATCAGGCAGGCTTTTCTATTGTAAAACCAGGCTCAATATTTTTGTTCCAAATCCCAGAATATTAAAATACAGTGAGACTAGCTGACACATGCTCTCCTGCTACACTTCTTCAAATTTTCTTGTAAGGGGACATATACTGACAATCTATCTTTACATTAACATAACTGGAATAAAGGGTAACAGGTTATACATTCCAGCCAACAGCTTCATAACTCTCCTCATTTGTTCTCTCCAAATTAAGCCAAGAATATTCTAGTTTTTCAACACTTCTATTTCTGATTTTAAACTAAATTTTAGATAAAGATTCCATGTATACATGTCCCTATTTTTTCATCCCTTAGTATATAATTTACACATGACTATCAGCCAGTTCCAAAAATTACTAATGAATCTTTACCTGGGTTTTTTGACTGGAGAGGATTTGTCTGAGTTCATTTTTAATGTTTACAAGTAACTTTTTGATTTGAATTTGGCCCACTTAATTTCTAATTTACATCTTGCACATTACACTAACAGAGCAATGTTTGATTTTTGTTTTTTAAAAAAGCTATCTTCTATAATCAGGGCTTCTAAGTTTTCAAAAGGTCATGAAAATTTCTGCTTTTGCATGGGATCCAATTATATTTCATACTTTTCCAAGATACTCGAAACAGATTTTAAAATAAGCACCAGTATTCAATAATGTTTCTATATCCTTTTAATTAACTTAATAAATACTTACTAAGAATCTACTATAGTCCAGGCAAAGTACTTGGTGTTTAGAGTGCAGTGATAATTCATTTAATCATAAGTAAGTACTATTCTTTTTTTTTTAATGGGGAAGGTGAAGCCCAGAGTGCAGGAAAAAAATTGCCCAATATCCCAAAGTTTATATGCGGCAAGAGTCAGAATTGGAACTCTTTCAAAAGGTCTTTCTGACTTCGAGATGGATGCTCTTCCTAGCCTACACGTTGATATAAAGTTACACGACACACAGCCCCTACGTCCAAGGAGGTCACAGCAAGAAACAAAACAATTCCAACACAACATGTGAGTCCTATCAATTTTGCTAACAAAATTTTGCAATGAGAAGTTCTTCTGAATTTATTTAGAGGTTTTTCCTATCTAGATTTAGTAAATTAAATTGTGTGCAGCTAGACAAGTTATTGACTGCCTACTACTACCCTGAAGGCCGTATGTGTTGTGTTAACTGTTCAGGATGGAAGGAGAGAAGTTAAGAAATACCTTTTATATTATGAACCAATACACACAATGTGTGTGTGTGTGTATGTGTAAGTCACTCAGTCATGTCCAATGCTGCGACCCCATGGACTGTAGCCCACCAGGCTCCTCTGTCCAAGGGATTCTCCAGGCAAGAGTACTGGAGTGGGTTTCCTTCTCCAGAATACACACAACTGAAACCAAAGTTTCAGTACTTACCATTACTACACGTGATATACAATGATCTATCACACTTTTCTTAATGCTCTGAATAAATTCTAGAATCCATTTACAGGTCACACTCCCCAATCTGCAAAACACTGTCCTATAAAATAGGCTGACCAAACCAAATCTCCACTTTCGCTTCTGACTCAATCTGGCCATTCTTTATAAATAAAGTATTTACAACAGATAATACCCATTAAGACTTATTTTGCTACTATGCCTAGTAGTGTTATAACAGATCATTCAAACCACCCTACACTTTAATATGTTCTCATATTTAATGACAGAGAAGGCGATGGCACCACCACCCTAGTACTCTTGCCAGGAAAATCCCATGGATGGAGGAGCCTGATGGGCTGCAGTCCATGGGGTCGCTGAGATTCGGACACAACTGAGTGACTTCACTTTCACTTTTCACTTTCATACATTGGAGAAGGAAATGGCAACCCACTCCAGTGTTCTTGCCTGGAGAATCCCAGGGACGGGGAAGCCTGGTGGGCTGCCGTCTATGGGGTTGCACAGAGTCAGACACGACTGAAGTGACTTAGCAGCAGCAGCAGCAGCATATTTAATGATCCACTACTTTTAAGAGCATCAAACTTTTTCTTCTTTGAAAATATTTGTTTGTTAGAGCCAAACTATTAAATTTTACCTTACAAATACTTTTTAATAAATTAACTACAGCAATCTGATTTAAAGTTATCCCAGTGATAGTCTATTACCATCAAAGGAAACATACTTAGAAAAACCAACCAACTTGGGTGTTTCAGTTCAGTTCAGTTCAGTCGCTCAGTCGTGTCTGACTGACTCTTTGCGACCCCATGAATCGCAGCACGCCAAGCTTCCCTGTCCATCACCAACCCCCGGAGTTCACTCAGACTCACGTCCATCAAGTCAGTGATGCCATCTAGCCATCTCATTCTCTGGCATCCCCTTCTCCTCCTGCCCCCATTCCCTCCCAGCATCAGGGTCTTTTCCAATGAGTCAACTCTTTGCATGAGGTGGCCAAAATATTGGAGTTTCAGCTTTAGCATCAGTCCT
>NW_011494813.1:3820283-3828451 GCF_000754665.1 Bison bison bison | reverse complement strand
CACTGTTTCCACTGTTTCCCCATCTATTTCCCATGAAGTGATGGGACCAGATGCCATGACCTTCATTTTCTGAATGTTGAGCTTTAAGCCAACTTTTTCACTCTCCTCTTTCACTTTCATCAAGAGGCTTTTTAGTTCCTCTTCACTTTCTGCCATAAGCAGGGTGACAATATACAATAAACTTGGGTGTTTAAAAGGATCTAAACCATCCTTAAACAGAGTTTAGATAAACCAAACTCTTAAATTTTAGTCCAGTAAATCTTTTTTTAGCATAATGAATGGGAAAGAATTTAGAAATGAAAACAGTGTTACACATTTAAAAAACTCTCTAGGTTTAGAGACTTAAGTGATTTGACCAAAGTCATAAATGTCCTTAATCACAGAACTTACACTAGCTCACAACTGCTCCTCCATCAGTGGGATCTCTTTCCACTATGCTACACATTGTCCACATCTTACAAAAAAAAAAAAAATCACTATCAACAGCAGCTAACCTTGATATCTGCTTTGTCTAAAATTCTAAGGCAATTATGCTCTGACTTGCACCACTGAAGTACACTTGATTATGCAACCTTGCACACTGTCCTCTAATTGATTCCTCTGTATACATCTTAACTCTTCAGTAAGACCTTTTGCTATGTCTTATAAATAAACTAACCCTTATAAACTATTAAAATGGTAAATGTAATTTAACCACAGGACTACTTTAAAGTCAGTTTCATTTTTAATCTCCTTAATTGCATGAAACGCCTGCCAAGACCTTAGCTCTGGATTCTATCATGTTCTGCAACCATCGGAAAGAAAACCATTTCTCCTCTAAAAAAAGGAATCACTCTCTTTATTTGCACAGTCTACCCTCTCCAAGGGCGTGACAAAGTTTTCGATTATAATTACAAAGAGTCACAAATTATATGAAAACATATGTCATCTTCATCTTTTCTGACTGTAAGGGCACTGTATTTATAAAAATGATATAAACAGTTATTTTTAAATATCATCACTATATAACTGTATGATACTTATAAATACCAAATCATAAATCTGATTGAATTTTACAAGCATTTATTTTCATGTTTTGTTGATATGGCTTTAAGCTATTCTCAAAAGCTAGAAAGAACAAAATTCACTTCCAATTATAAATCAATTAGAAAGAAGCCCATGCCTTCTCACAGATTTTCCCGAAGGCAGCTGGGACAGAAACTCAGAGGTGACCTGTGCGTTCTTCCCCTCTGTAGGCAGTAATAAACATGTTCCCCAAAAGACATATGCTTTGTAAACATAATATGCAGTCTTAGCACAGGATAACTGTATCCTATGACTACTACACAGTCATCTGAAATGCATGAAAAAATGCAAAGAAAAAAAATTTTTTTTACTGTGACATAATCCTAAATACAACAGTTCTGGGAATAGGGACACTTGACCTGCATCTTTGATGAAATTTAAAACTGTATGTTTCTAAACTTCAGTAACAAAATTTCAACAACAGATCAACCAGAAAAATACTGCAATGTCTTCCATGAATATTATTAAAAGTTTAATATTAATAATAATTAAAACAAGCCCCTACTTAATGCTAAAGGCCTCTATGAAAAATACATTTGCCTAACAGCTATCTTAAAAAAATAACAGAACTTTACTCACATGAGAGTTAAACAAGACATTTATCCTTCTTGCAGAGTGGATTTTGAAGAAGTTGATGGTTTATTATTCTCCGAGATTTAAACGGCTCCAATATAATGAATTTATTTTGAGAGAGATGAGGCCGGCGAAAGCTTGTTGTAATTAAAGGTGTTCAGGCACTGCTGTTGGCCCTCAAACGTTTGCTCTGTCAGCTGTCTAAACCCACACTGACACCACAGTAATTAGCGCACTGTCTATGATGTTTTAAATGCAAATTCAACAAAATTAAGCTGTTATGTATTGGGAAATGAATACTGATCAAGCCATCAAACGTACTTCTCTGTTACTAGAAGATGTCAACCATATGTATGGCACGTGTCCAGATCAGCCACGCTCAGTATGAAGAACATGCAAGAGTATTCAAAACCAGAAGGGAGACTATGCTGACCTAAGCTAATAAAAACATGCAAATATCCACATAAAGGGGAACAGATTCTGATGCTTACACAAAAGAATCAAAGTTTAGAGGCTTCAAGCCTGCTTGTCTCACAAATACTTTCTAAGACAGATATTTGTTCTTTTTTTTATTTTGGAGTATAGCTGATTTTCAATGTTGGGTTAATTTCAGGTGTAGAGTGAAGTGATCACTATTACATATATCCACTCTTTTTTAGTGTTAGTCGCTCAGTCATGTCCGACTCTTTGTGACCCCATGGATTGTAGCCCACCAGTCTCCTCTGTCCATGGAATTCTCCAGGCCAAGAATAATGAAGTGGGTAGCCATGCCTTTCTCCAGGGGATCTTCCTGGCCCAGGATTGAACCTGGGTCTCCTGCACTGCAGGCAGATTCTTTGCCCTCTGAGCCACCAGGGAAGCCCAATCACAAGCTAGAATCAAGACTGCCAGGAGAAACATCAACAGCCTCAGAAATGCAGATGACACCACTCTGATTTGCCACCTGATACGAAGAGCTGACTCACTGGAAAAGACCCTGATGCTAGGAAAGATTGAGAGCAGGAGGAAAGCGGGGGGCGACAGAGGATGAGATAGTTGGATGGCATCACCGACGGGACATGAATTTGAGCAAACTCTGAGAGATAGTGAAGGACAGAGGACCTTGGCATGCTAAAGTCCATGGGGTGGGCTGGGGTGGCAGAGAGTTGGACATGACTTAGCAACTGAACAAGTCAGCTCTTTTGAGTCTTTTCCATATAGGACATTACAGAGTATTGAGTAGAGTTCTCTCAGATATCTGTTCTTTATTTTGACATTTATCAAGCCTCTACTTTGTGTCAGATATCACTGGGCATTATGGACAGGTGGATGGATAAAATGAAGAACTAGCCAACTACCCTCTTGAAACTTTCATTTGATATAAGATGCAAACAGTTGTCTGTCGCCTACTAACTCTGAAATCCTGACTGAAGCAGGAGGCTGAAAAGGTTTCTAAGGCCATGACCCAAAATTCAACAGAAAAGTTTGGAGTCGAGTCAGCAGCCAAACCTGGTATGGACATCAGGTACAGAAAAAGATGGGGGGAACTTAAATTTGCAGTTTCCATCATAAGGAATTTTTTTTCATCCTTCTGTCCTACATGTATACCACACTAACGTTAATCTAATGACACATGAAGTTTCTCAAACTGAGCTACCTCTTTTGTGACTCTGACTGAGACTGAGTGGTTCTCTCTACTTCGGTAGAAGCAGAGGAATACTGTATTTAAACAAAACTATTTCTACACAGGAGCTAAATGTTTTCACACTTCTCTGACTAAACATACAATTAACAAGGATAATTTTTACTTGAGCTCTCAGAATTTAGAAAGACTATGGGAGAGAATGATTTTATAGTCCTTGTCTCTCTTTAAAAGTCGACTTCTTATTTTCTCTCAGTAAACGTTCCTGTAGTGAGCACAAACAAAAACATTTAACTCGTCATTCTTACAGCAAGAGGGAGAGAAAACACAGCCCTAACAGCTGTCCTCCTAAGAATCATGGATTACAAAAAATTCTATTATAGAAACTATTGTTCCAATGATTTAAAATGTGAAAAGGGGAAGAATAAAGGCTAGAGAGTTCTGCACGCTACGTATTTCAATATGGAAGCATGTTTAATAATTATAAATAAATAATTTTGTTCCCCAAAGCAAGTATGTCATACTGTGAAGTGAGTGAAGTGAGCTCGCTCAGTTGTGTCCAACTCTTTGCAACCCCATGGACTGTAGCCCACCAGGCTCTTCCATCCATGGGATTCTCTAGGCAAGAATACTGGAGTGGATTGCCATTTCCTTCTCCAGGGGAACTTCCCGACCCAGGGATCGAACCCGGGTCTCCCGCATTGCAGGCAGGCGCTTTACCCTCTGAGCCACTAGGGAAGCCCAAGTCATACTGTACTGCTGATTAACCCTTTAAAGTCAAAGTCTCAAAAAACAAACTGATTTCCCTGTTAGCTGACTGATACACAAATTGATATAAAAACCAATAGCACAGAAGTAATCATTTCTCCTTATGTTTCTAAAATGCTTTGCCAGTTTTTGACGTTACTGTTACATTCATTACTTCATTTAACATCAAATAGTTGATGGTACGATTAAAATGGCTAGCTGTTTTCACAAAACAGGGAACATCATTAAATCTAGATTAAATTCATCTTTTCTTTGCCCTATCGCTACATTTTGCTGTCCTATATGTTCTCTTTTAGAGTTGTTACACATGTTTTTCCCCCTAATACTGTTCTTTTTCCCCCTACCATCAAAACAGAAGGTAGTTTAATAAATCGTTGCTCAATGAGTTTCCTGTGTTTGGACTATGCTTCTCCCACATTATTTTGGCCATCAAATTCTATCGTTCAGAATTTATTTTACATGTCCCTTCTGCTAGAGTCCAAGATGAGTGTACAGAAAACAACTGTGTTTCCATATACCAGCAAAGAACAATCTGAAAAGAAAATTAAGAAACAATTTTCCACTTATAATGGCATTTGAAATAAAATACCAAGGGATAAATTAAACCAAACAGGTGAAAGACTTGTGCAATAAAAACTACAAAGCACTCCTCAAAGAAATTAAAAGTTTAAATATGTATTTTTTTTCACGATCTTTGCTTTTCATTTTTTTATTGAAGGATAATTGCTTTACAGAATTTTGTTGTTTTCTGTCAAACCTCAACATGACTCAGCCATAGGTATACATATATCCCCTCCCTTTTGAACCTCCCTCCCATCTCCCTCCCCATCCCACCCCTCTAGGTTGATACAGAGCCCCTGTTTGAGTTTCCTGAGCCATGCAGCAAATTCCTGTTGGCTATCTATTTTACATATGGTAATGTAAGTTACCATGTTACTCTTTCCATAATCTCACCCTCTCCTCCCTTCTCCCCATTTCCGTAAGTCTATTCTCTATGTAAAGACCTAAACAGATAGAAAAACATCCTATGTTCATGGACTGGAAGATTAATATTGTTAAAATGGCAATATTAGCCTAATGACTCTAATGATTTGATTTCCAATAGCTGTTTTTTGCCACTGGAAAAACCAACCTTCAACATATTTGAAATCCCAAGGGGCTCCAAAGAGCCAAAACAATATTGGAAAAAGAAGAACAAAGTTAAAGGACTCACAATTCCCAATTTCAAAAGAAAGAACAGTCTATTCAACAATTATCAATAGTGCTGGGACAAAAGGCAATTGGATATCCACATGCAAAACAATGAAACTGAACACCTATTCACACCATATACAAAGATTAACTAAAATGAATCAACAACCTAAATATAAGAACTCAAACCATGGGACTTTCCTGGTGGTCCAGTGATAAGACTTCCAATGCAGGGGGCCCACATTTAATCCCTGGTCAGGGAACTAGATCCCACATGCCACAACTAAAATCTGATGCAGCCCAATAAATAAATAAATATAGTTTTTTTAAAAGGAACTAAACCATGAAACTCTTAGAAGAAAATATAGCAGTAAATCTTTGTGGCCTTGGATTTGGCACTAAAAATAAAAGCAAAAATAGATAAATTGGACTTTATCAAAATTCAAAATGCTTGTGCATCAAAGGATTTAACCAAGAAAATGAAAAGACTACAGAACTGGAGAAAAATATTTGCAAATCATATAGTTGATAAGGGTCTAGAATCTAAAATAAAGAACTTTATAATTCAACAGCAAAAAGATAAACAACCCTATTAAAAAATCAGCTGGGACTTCCTTGGCAGTCCAGTGGTTAAGACTCGACTGTAGAAACACAGTTCAATCCCTGGCCGGGAAATTAACATCCCACATGCCATGTGACTTCTCAAAAGAAAAACAGCAAAGGAGTTGAACAGATATTTCTTCAAAGAAGCTATACAAGAGGCCAACAAGCATATGATAAGATGTTCAACATCACTGGTTGTTGCTAAGTCACTTCAGTCGTGTCTGACTCTGTGCGACCCCGTAGACGGCAGCCCACCAGGCTCCTCCCTCCCTGGGATTCTCCAGGCAAGAACACTGGAGTGGGTTGCCATTTCCTTCTCCAATGCAGGAAAGTGAAAAGTGAAAGTGAAGTCGCTCAGTGTGTCCGACCCTCAGCGACCCCATGGACTGCAGCCTTCTAGGTTCCTCCGTTCATGGGATTTTCCAGGCAAGAGTACTGGAGTGGGGTGCCATTGCCTTCTCCTCACTGGTTGTTAGGAAAATTCAAGTCAAAACCACAACAAGGTATCACTTCATACCCACGAAGATGGCTACAATCATAAAAACAGATATCATGTCAGTGAGGATGTAAGGAAATAGGAAGCTAGCTGCATTGCTACTGGGACTATAAAATGATGCAGCCACTGTGGAAAACAGTGGGCAGCTCCTCAGAGCTAACACAGAATTACAACAGGACCCATCAATCCCACTTCTAGGTATGTATCCCAAAGAAGTAAAAACAGGTACTCAAACAAATACACGTACACACACATGTTCATAGCAGCACTATTCAAAATAGACAAAAGGTGGAAACAGCCCAAATGTCTACTGATGGAAGAATGGGTAAGCAAATTATGGTATACTCAAATGATAGAATATTATTTAGCTGTGAAAAAGATTAACTACTAATGCATGCTACAGCATGGAAGAAGCTTGAAAATACTGTGCTAAGTAAAAGAGACCAGACATAAAAGGTCACATATTGTCTGATTCCTTTTATAATGAAATGTCCAGGCAAGGTAAATTCAGAGAGACAGAACAAAGACTGGTGTTTGCAGGGGCTGCCAAGACAGGGAAATGGGAGCAGCTTTTAATGGATACAGAGTTTCCTTCTGGGCTAACAAAAATCTTTTGGAACTAGATAGAAATGGTTTCCTTCTAATCAACATTGTGCATATCATTCTATATTTTACTTGCATTTAAAATACATATACCCTGCCCTAAAACTTTATTTTCTGTGTGAATCATTTTGTCTCATTCTATAGTCCTTTTCTCTCTCCGTTCCTGTTATCTCTGTTATGCTTCCTTCTTTTCCTAGACTAAACTTTTATTTTGCTGAAACAAATTTTGCTATAATCTATTCGGAAAGAAAAGTAGACATTAAAACTCTAGGACACATATGTTGAAGTTATCCCTCTGTTGCTGTTGTTGTTGTTGTTGTTTAGTTGCCAGGTATGTCTGACTTTTTTGCAACCCCAAGATCTATAGTCTGCCAGGCTCCTCGGTCCATGGAACTTCCCAGATAAGAATACCAGAGTGGGTTGCCATTTCCTTCTCCAGGGGATCTTCCCAATCCAAGGACTGAACTCATGCATCTTGCGCTGGGAGGTGATTCTTTACCACCGAGCCACCAGCGAAGCCCAAAGTTCACCCTACTCTGCATTAACTATAACAAACACAGTTAAATTATTTTTTATTTGGAGTGTATCAATATTCTACGCTACATAAAATCTACCAGATGTAATCAAGCACATTTTTCAGTACATTTTAAATGCCTCTAAAGTCAAATTAGTGTCAACAGATAAATCACAAAGCCTAGAGTAAAACAGTAATGATGGCAAGGGAAATAAGACGAGTTGTCACTTAAAGCCATATGTTTAGTTTTTAGACAAGTTAGTTATTAGCTAAATGTATCAGAATACAGCATGTATTTTTCCAGTATATTTTAATGAAAATTCACTATTTATACCTTCATATCACCTTTCAAGTTATTAAAGTCAAGACAAAACAACACATAAATGCTGCCCTACAAGTCTTAACTATGAATTTAACTAGCAATACAAACAGCACCCTTATATTTAAAGGGTTGTTAATTACAGTACATGAGACTTTAAAAAGAGGTCAATGGAAGATTTTATGTTCATGGTTATTTCAACCCACCAAGAGATTTTCTTGTAACAAACCTGTTTAAAAGCCAAAGTTAACACAAAAATTTATTTCCACATAATCAGAGAGTTGAAATATTTCTATTATTTAAAATGTTATTTTAAAAATACTGATTCTAATATGGTCTTTGGCCAAACACATCACTTAAATAACAAAAACTTTTTTCAAAGGCCAAATTAAAAAAAAAAAAAAACTTCATAAAA
>NW_011494813.1:3786813-3820183 GCF_000754665.1 Bison bison bison | reverse complement strand
ATTAAAAGTCTATGCCCAAAGCCACCCATGCTAATAACTCTGCATTGTTAAACGGAAGTATGCTGATCCTCATCTCTTATCAATTTTAACATTAGCGTCTTCATAACAAAACTATGTCTCCACAGAGCATGCATTTACAATGAAAACTGGGAAAATTTAATTACGTTGGTGAAATTCTAATTCATTTAGATGTGTATACATAAATTCTAGCACTTTAATGAGGAAAAATGAGGACTTTTTGACATATCACCTATCACGGATGCAAAATGTTTCTAAATGTGTACCATTCACAAATGGAATGCCAACACTTGTAAGCAGTTTAATCATTTTTCTAAAGGGACTACATATTTTAAGTCTATTCAGTGGCAGTTTTAACAGTGAAGTAGGGGTTAACTGTAATCAGAAACCAAGCCCTCCTTAAGAAGGATCAAGAGGAAATGGTAACGTTTGGAAAATCCCAAATATTTTAAACACAGGAACATACCCAGTTTTGACAAGCTATATGACCATGGCGTAAATGCTTCCATCTTCAGTAGCTGTTAAAACAAGCAGTCCTTTCCAACTTTGACAGAGAACAGAATTCATTTCCCCTATACAGCTGCATTGTTTCAAAGTCTGTTAAATGTTAAGTGTGACAGGATTGATTTTTGGGGGAAGCAGAGATATTTACTGTATTGTCCTAAAGGACCTAATTTAAAAATAAATAAGGAAAGGTGTGTGTACGCACATGTGTGTGTGTGTGTGTGTGTGCGTGCGTGTTGGGGGAGATGAAGGGAGGAAGGGCAAAGTTAAAGAAAAGAAGGAAAACAACAGGATAATCAAAACCATACGCAGACATTAATGCACACAAACTATGTAGGTGCCTTTTTAAAAGCTTGTTTTTGGTATGGTACTAAGATCAATGCTCAGAACAATGTATCAAAGAAAAATTGATAAATGAAAAAACAAAACACATTCTGAATAGACAGCCAACAGGAATTTGCTATATGGCTCAGGAAACTCAAACAGGGGCTCTGTATCAATCTAGAGGGGTGAGATGGGGAGGGAGATGGGAGGGAGGTTCAAAAGGGAGGGGATATATGTATATCTATGGCTGATTCATGTTGAGGTTTGACAGAAAACAAAATTCTATAAAGCAACTATCCTTCAATAAAAAAATAAATTAAAAAAAAAAAAAAGAATGCCACATAGGCAAAGAGGACGTAAGCATAAAAGAATTTAAAGATGAAGAAAATATAGTGGGGGAGGGTAGAACATATGTCAAAGGGGAGCTTTAGGACAGGAGGGGGCAACTTGTTCCTGTAAAAATATCAGATGGTAAATATTTTAGGGTTCATGGGCCACAAGGGCTCTGTCAACCCTGTCACTGTCCTGCAAAATGATGCTCTGAAAAATACTCCAACTCTGCCATTGTAGTGCAAAGCAGCTGTAGATAATCATGTAAACAAATGAAGCTAGATGTTTTCCAATAAAACTTTACTTACAAAAAGACAAAAAAAAAAAAAAACAAACAAACACAACACATCCTGGTAGGAAATATTTACAAATCAGCACATCTGATAAGACTTCTGACCAGAATATGGAAAGAACTCTCGAAACTACAAAACAAAACATTTTTTTAATAAGTAAAAGATTTAAATAGGCTCTTCACCAAAGAATATATGCACATAATACATAAGCTCATGATATTTATCTATGAGAAAATAAAAGTTATGTTCATATGATCTGTAGGCAAAAGTTTACAGCAGTCTTATTCATAACTGCCAGAACCTGGAAACAACCCACATGTCTTTTAAGTGAGTGGATAAATAAACTGTGACACAACATACTACAGAATATTATCAACAATAAAAAGGAATGAACTGATACCACAACAGCCAGACCCACAAAGCTGTGAGACTTCATTTCTGTGACATTCTAGAAGAGGTGAAAACTACAGCAACAGATCAGGGCTTGTGAGGCGCTAAGTGTGATGGCTGAAGTTGCCTAAAAAGAGCACCGTAAAATTTGGAGGGGGGGTGGAATAGAACTGTTCTATATATAGTAGTTATGTGACGTGTCAAGTCACATCAGTGATGTATGACTCTTTGCAACCCTATGGACTGTAGCCCACCAGGCTCCTCTGCCCATGGGGATTCTCCAGGCAAGAATACTGCAGTGGGTTGCCATGCCTTCTCCAGGGGATTTTCCCAACCCAAGGATCAAACCTGCGTCTCTTACGTCTCCTGCATTGGCAGGCGGGTTCTTCACCACTAGCGCCACTGGGGAAGCCCCTACGTGACTATATCTGTCTATATATATTTGCCAAAACACATAGAATTGGACATTTTTAAATGGATTGTTCTGCATGTAATATATAAATTTTTTAAATGTTCAATATGATATCAAGAAAATACTGGCCATTATAAGGAGTGTACTGGAAAAAAAGGTACTCTTTACCTTATTATAAAACTTTTTCCCATCACTTGAATACTACATGCAATCCTGCTGGATCCAACACTGGCAAAACATAAATAGAGAAGACTTAAAGAATGGTACAAAAATGCTAACGGGAAAGGATGCTGCTGTGTGAAGCGCACAGCAGATGTAACTCAAGTCTCTATGACCAGGAAAAATACAGATGGACAGAACATTACCTCAGCTGCCAATCTCAGATCACTGGGGAAAAGTCATCACTTAAAGCTTTCAAGTTTTACACTTAAGACTGAGAGCCAACTTAACTCATCTCTCAAATACAGTACACAGAGTGGGAAGGGGAGGGGAGAGAAGAAACATATGAGCAAAAAAACATGAAATACATGGGGAAATGTTTAATCAACTTTAATTTGAAGATAACAGCAATTCTGACTTTAAAAGGAAAATTATAATTTTTTGGAGAGAAAATGCAGTGAATTGGAAACAGCAAAACAGAGAGTCAAGGGGACCTTGGAGAACAAAAGCAGATGGTATATACTAAAGTCCATAAATGCTGAAGTGTAAAAATGCTAATTAAGAGTTGTACTCTCTCGAGCTGTAAACAAGGAACATGTGAACTTTCAAGTCCGTGTGCTAATCCCATAGATGATTATTGTCACAGGGCCATAAATGAAAAACCCTATTTGTCTGACAGCACAGCTAAAACTCTGTTGACCACTCTATTATTCATTACCCCACAACACTTAAAGAACAGTTTTATACCAAAAAACAGAAGGAGCAAGGCAATATTCTACCTTCTAATGGAAGATTCTATAAAATAAACAGCTTTGTTTGGAGTCCGTGCCTATCGGCGTAGGAATTCTGAGGTAGGGAAGCTCCCTTCTGTTTGTGTGCTCTGATGTGGTCACCAGTGTTTGATGCCCATCTGGAGTTTCAGTACAATGGCTGAACGATGTGGTTCTCTACCACAGACCTTTCTAGTTTTTTTCCATTTTAAGGTATCTCATTTGAGGCAAACAGTTATCCAATGGGGAAAGAGAATAACTGATACAGAAAAATATGTTCACTTCAATCCAATGAATGTTTATGGATTGGACATAACATGCTGGATTGTACCATCAATCTGTATCACAGATGACTTTACAAAACAATTGTTTCCTCAGTTGTTGTGACCCTAGGGACTATAGTCTGCTAGGATCCTCTGTCCATGGGATTCTCCAGGCAAGAACACTGGAGTGGGTAGCCATTCCCTTCTCCAAGGTATCTTCCTGACCCAGGGATCGATCCTGAGTCTCCTGCATTGCAGGCAGATTTTTTTTACCATCTGAGTCACCACGGAAGCCATATAAAACAGATAACACTGTAAATCATAAGTCCAAAGAATAAAGTCCTGTTCTAGTTGGAAACAAGGAATCTCTACATAAAGTCAATCATATTTGTTCCTTTCTCTGAATATCTGTATCATTTCTAAATCATCTAATTCAGAACCAAATTATATAGCACACTGTTCTTTTTTAGCCCACAGAGTATTCTTTCACAGGAACCCCCTCATCTATGGACTTTTAGAACGTTAACAATTAAATCCTGTATCTTCCATGGTGCCCATCCATTGTCAATTAGACATTTAAAAAAAATTTTACTGACATACAGCTGATTTACAATATGTGTTAATTTCTGCTGTGCAGCAAAGTGACTCAGTTATACATATATTCTCTTTCATATTTTTTCCAATATGGTCAGACATAAATGTTTTTAAATGCCTTTCAAGCATTCAACACTACAGATTCCAATGTTATTTCTGCCTCCAGAAACCCGTATTGGTGGCAGAGCAGTTCTCTAAATTTTCTTTCGCAAATGTAAAGGGAGACAAGCAAAGGGGAAAATTAGTAAATCTGACCATAAAAGAAGATAAATAAAAACATACAGAAAGATATTAATTAGCCAACAAAATCATTTTCGGTGAAAGATCCCTTAACCATCACCATTCATTCTGGTAAAAGATGGAGGGTGAGGTACAGGGAAGGGCAGGAATAAAATGAACAAACACTGATCTGAATCAACGCAAGTCCGCACCGGGGAGGTGAACAGGGGGAGCTTTAAGTAACAGCTCCCCAAACCTGAGTCAGGGGGCTTCCTACCAGCACCGTCATTCTCTACACCGCCTGCCCTCGAAAGCCACAGGCTCCACTCCAGGTCTCCACGCGGAATCTGTGCAGCTCCCCAAAGCCCCATGAGAGCCCTCGTGCCACCACAGCACTCGTGTGGTGCATTTGAGGGAAAGAAGTGGTAGAAAAGTGAAGGACGTGGAGAGAGGACAGAGGCTAGTGAAAGTAGCTGTTCTAAAGCAGCGAAGGGATGCAGGGAACACTTCGGGACTGGGGTTACGGAGCATCTACACCGGAGTCACACAGCACCTAACACAAACTATGAATCTAAGAAATAACAACGTTAAGGATACTCACTGTTTCCATGTGAACTACCTCTAATATGACCTTAGTCACAACTGACTATTCAGAAAGGGCTCAAGACTGAAATATTTAGTCCAATACTCAAGGGCTCTGGTAAGGGAAGGAAAAAAAAACAACAAAAACTGTTTTAATTCTCAATTGCAAGGCTTTTTCCCTAAGCACTTGATTCAGAATTATATTTCCATTACCTGCATGAGTACATGTCTGTAAATAAGATTTGGAAAACAAGAAACACCACCCTATGAAATTAAGCGGCCATTTTTTTTAAGTTACTTGGGGGGTTTCCCTGGGGGTCTTGGGGCTAAGACTCTGTGTTCCCAATGCAGGGGGCCTGGGTTTGATCCCTGGTCAGGGAACAAGATCCCACATGCCACAACTAAGACAAATAAATAAGCTTTTTTTTTTTTTTTTTTTAAGTTACTTGGAACGATAGCTTGGGGAAACTTACTGCTGCTGCTGCTAAGTCGGTTTAGTCCTGTCCAACTCCGAGCGACCCCATAGACGGCAGCCCACCAGGCTGCGCCGTCCCTGGGATTCTCCAGGCATGAATACTGGAGTGGGTTGCCATTTCCTTCTCCAATGCATGAAAGTAAAAAGCGAAATTGAAGTCACTCAGTCCTTAGCGACTCCATGGACTGCAGCCTACCAGGCTCCTCTGTCCATGGGATTTGCCAGGCAGAGTACTGGAGTGGGTTGCCATTGCCTTCTCTACCTTAATATGCTAAAGATTCATAAACGCAAAATGTAGGATATTAGTGGTCAGTATACTCTAATCCTATGGTCTTCCCAGGTGACACTAGTGATAAAGAACCTGCCTACGAATGCAAGAGACTTAATAAGAGTTGTGGGTTCAATCCCTGGGTCAGGAAGAATCCCCTGGAGGAGGGCACGACAACCCACTTCAGTATTCTTGCCTGGAGAATCCCATGGACAGATGAGCCTGGCGGGTCACAAAGTCCATAGGGTCACAAAGAGTTGGACCTGACTTAAGTGACTTAGCACGCACACATATTCTAAATCTATACACAACAACCTGTAACTGACATGGCAAAGCAGAAATCTCCTATAGTTCTTCGAAAGGAAAAGAAAACCCAAATATGTTTCACTGTATGCATGATCTTCAAAACACCATACCAACTCTTTAGGTCACGAGGGAAGATTCTTTTTGAGAAAGAAATGCAAGTTACTAGTAGCCTAGATTCTTCCCTTTAACCACTGCTATTCCTTTAATACAAATTCCTAAAACCATTCTCTTCTCCCTCTTCTGTAACACTGACCTTGATTCAGCTTCTGCGTTTCTTTAAAAGACACTGAATACTGTTTTGAAATGAAATAAATGCAAAATAACAGCATTTGTGAAATTAATATGAAAACTTTTGTACCGATTTCTGAAGCTCTGTGGGAATAATGGTAGTAAGCGCTACTATTTTTTCTCTTTTTTTCCTCAGGAGGTGGACTACATTTCCAGATACACTCAAAAGACTACCAACAGAGTAATAGTTACACCAATAATATATATAAATAGCACTGCTGGGAGTAGAACATAGATTTTGGAGTTACTGCACAGAAGGGCCAATAATCACAGTACTCCAGCTTTTAGTAAAAAACCAGTTCACTGGTACAAAGAGTTTCAATTTAAACGTTTGCTCATCAGTTTCCAAGTATTAAGTAGTACCATTTAAACTGTTTGAAAATTCTTTCTGTAAAATAATCACATATCTAAAATGTTAAGGATGTTTTGAAAATTATTTTTACAAAGGAGCTAAGTGAAAAACTATTATACAGACCTTGCTAAAATAAAAATAGCAGAGGTAACAATAAAACATACCCAAGCCATACTATGACTTCAAGAAGATACTATTCCACACCACCACCAAATTGACACATATAAGACTATATTCTCAATTCTAAATGACATTCGATCAACACTTCTAGTTCTAAAAATTCGACTTTATGAATTCTGTGTGTGGTATTTTTTTGTGTGTGTGTGTGTGGCCTCATTATGTGCAAAATAGTGTTAAACAGAAGCAGATGCTGTTGAAATGAACTCAATATAGATTCAGAAGTAGAAGACACAGGCCTCTGCTCTCAGGAAGATATCAAAGGAAGATCAGGAAGTGAGATAAATAATAAAAGAATTTACTGATGTTCTAAGAACTGTGCAAGGTATGACAGCTTATATACCAAACGGAAGGTATAGAGAACAGCAGCAACAATTTCATCAAAATGTGAAATAAAAGTGTGCTGGCTTAGTCCAGAAAGTTAAATGAGGCTTAATCTCCTAAGCTGTAAAGCACAAATAGATTTGGATAGGCAGAAAGACTCCCGGAACCAAGGATCAGTCAACACTGGCTAAAGAAGTCTGGCTGAGTACAACACAAGGACGCTAAAACATACACAGGATTGGAACTTCAGCCTGGCCTGGTGGCAATTCTAAAACACTGAAAAATTCAGGGAGGAATTCAAGATAGAGTTTTAAGAAGCATGATCACCAAGGGATGTGAGGGGCAGATCAAAGACCAAAAAAGGTAAATTGTACATAATCAAATAAGGTAAAGAAATACAGCCATTATGTAGGTTTTCAAGTCAAAGAATATCTATCACTGAGGCTAAAATGACTGGTTATCTGTATCAAGGAAATTTATCAATTCTTCACTTTATTCTTCGTATAAGGCAGCTTAAGTACAGTTCTGATGTTTTTTAAAACCTTCTACTGTATTTCTAAAGTGTCACATAACTAATGGTATTTATGTAAAAATCTAATTAAGAAAAATTAGGATAGTTGTTGTTATTGGCCCAAAGCCTTTCTCGAAAGGAAATAAATGCTGCTTAACAGTTTTGTTGATTCTGTTAGGCCATACGGGTGCCATGTGAGCACCAGAAGAAATTAGTTTTTGATTGGTCAATATAACTAACCCCTCCTAAAACTGATGATTCACTTTATTATTCCTCGTGGGTAAGTCTAGTTTGGAAATGTACCTGGTTTGTTTATATTAGGTAAATATGACATTTAAAAACAAAATTAACATCTCTGACATAATAACTACTTAACTAAAATAGTTCAGTTCAGTCACTGAGTAGTGTCCAACTCTTTGCAACCCCATGGACTGCAGCACGCCAGGCTTCCCTGTCCATCACCAACTCCCAGAGCTTGCTCAAACTCATGTCCATTGAGTCGGGGATCCCATCCAACCATCTCATCCTCTGTTGTCCCCTTCTCCTCCCGCCTTCAATCTTTCCCAGCATCAGGGTCTTTTCAAATGAGTCAGTTCCTCGCATCAGGAGGTCAAAGTATTGGCGTTTCAGCTTCAGCATCAGTCCTTCCAATGAATATTCATGACTGATCTCCTTTAGGATGGACTGGTTGGATCTCCTTGCAGTCCAAGGGACTCTGAAGAGTCCTCTCCAACACCACAGTTGAAAAGCATCAATTCTTCGGTGCTCAGCTTTCTTTATGGTCCAACTCTCACATCCATACATGACTACTGGAAAAACCATGGCTTTGACTAGAAGGACCTTTGTTGGCAAAGTGATGTCTCTGTTTTTTAATATGCTGTCTATATGCTGTCATAGCTTTTATTCTAAGGAGTAAGCGTCTTTTAATTTCATGGCTGCAGTCACAATCTGCAATGATTTTGGAGCCCCCCAAAATAAAGTCTGTCACTGTTTCCACTGTTTCCCCATCTATTTGCCATGAAGTGATGGGACCCGATGCCATGATCTTAGTTTTCTGAATGTTGAGTTTTAAGTTTAAACTTAAAAGTAAAAAGTTTAAGCCAACTTTTTCACTCTCCTCTTTCACTCTCTTTTTTTAAATTTTTTATTATTTTTTTAAATCTTCCTGTATTTTATTTTTTTTTTACTTTACAATATTGTATTGGTTTTGCCATACATCATCCTCTTTCACTTTCATCAAGAGGTTCTTTAGTTCTTCTTCGCTTTCTGCCATAAGGGTGGTGTCATCTGCGTATCTGAGGTTATTGATATTTCTCCTAGCAATCCTGATTCCAGCTTGTGCTTCCTCCAGCCCAGCATTTCTCATGATGTACTCTGCATAGAAGTTAAATAAGCAGGGTGACAATATACAGCCTTGACGTACTCCTTTCCCAATCTGGAACCAGTCTGTAATTCCATGTCCAGTTCTAACTGTTGCTTCTTGACCTGCATACAGAACTAAACTAAACATACATAGAACTACAGAACTAAAATAGTGAATGTTCCAAAAATGGTAAATGTTCCAAAAAATACTACTACAGTCCTAAATTAAAAAAAAAAAGAGGTTTATAATGTTCTTCATACTTTCCACTTCTGTCCCACTAACTACATTACACATTTGCTAGTTTCTTTATATTTATCAGTGTACCTAATAAACTTATATAATATTTTAAATGCTTTGTAATTTTTTAATATATTTATTTTATTTGGCTGCACTGGGTTTTAGTTGTGGCATGTGGGATCTAGTTCCTTGACCAGGGATTGAACCCAGGCCCCCTGCACTGGCTTAGCCACTGGACCACCAGGGAAGTTCCATAGTTTTTTTATGTAGTATCAAAATGCACAGATTTCACTTAAAATTCATACTCCTTTGACACACTGATTTATTCTGAAATATTCCACATAAATTCAACTTTTTTAACTCATATAGTTTAAACATACTTTGGAAGATGTTCATTTAAGGAAGCCAGTAGTACACCTAGTTCTTTTGTAAAACTAAGATGCACAGATGTAGAGTGAGTATCAGCCCTGATTAATGTGCTGTAGTTTGCTCTTTGTAGACGGTGGTATTAAAAAGTAGCTTATAAGCATGGTTTGAAAGTACTTCTATCGTAAGAGATCAGAGAAGTACTGTAAGTTGGAAATTCAGTTTTCTAATTAGTGAATACATGATGCTGAGTAGCACAAACCCAATTAATCCACAGCAAGTTACACTGCTTATTCCCTGCCAGGGTAAGGTAACAAGACCTAGTAGGAGGCACACAATCGTCAAAACCATCCTTCAACGTGAATCTTGCTTCTGCCAATGATTCGTTTAAGATACAGCCAAACATTCCTAACAATGAACGCACGTGCAGTGGGGACGGACAGGGCTGCTATTACTAACCTCCTAAGAATACCGTCTCAACGAGACAACTTGAGTAGGATTCTGTCCCTTCCCTGCTGGCCTGCGGGGTACAACAAGAAGCTACCAAGTGTGAAAGGCAGAACAGTGCCTCATCCAGTGCCTTCCTCTTTTCCAGGTGATAAGGTGATACTGTAAAACACACATGATAAAAAAGTGAGAGCTAGGAAAAGAAAGCAGATAAAGGAAGAATATTACTTTGGCAAATTTTAGGCTTTGTTTCATGGAATTTTCTAGGAAGTATTTTCCACTTGTGAGGAAATTATACTTTAAACAACGAACAACTATAAAATTAAAACTTACTTAAGTTCTGTAAGTGCATATCCTACTTCAAAAGACCATTGTATATACACACAAACACACACACATGTATGTATGTCTGTTTACATCCTTTCTACAGCAGACTTCTGGCAGCTAAAAGAAGACTTGGACCATAGGAGAATCAGCCACTGGGTCTTACAGAATCCCTGCTCTTACGAACGCCTTCATTTAATTATGACCATGCTTCTCAGCCACCACTGCTTCACCTGGACATATCCTAAGAGAGTACCCTTCATGGGAAAAGATCAACTCTTCTGGAGCAAAAAAAAAAAACACCTGAACTTGTGTTACAAAGTAATGGACTTGAGGTGAACACACCTGCTTCCTCCACTTGCCTTGCTTATTCTTTGTTTCTAAGAAATAATACTCTAAAGAGGCCAGAAAGAGAAAAAAATGAGAAAGACAAAGAGGGGGGAGATACCTTAAAGGAAGAGAAGCTACAATTAGAAGCTCATGATAAAAAGAAAATGCAAGGTATCAGTTAAAAACAAACAAACAAACAAACAACTGAAGTTTATCAAGACTGGTGTCAGGATCAGCTTTTTAAAATTCTAGACAAGTGATTTAGAATTTAAAAAAATCTCACATAACCTTTTTTAATGTTCTGGGTGATAATGATCCATGTGCACTGAAATGAAGTTAAAATAAAAGGGAAGCACAACATCTAATATATTTAACACTACTAAACTGTACATTTCAAAACTGTCAAGATGGTAAATTTTACATCTTTTTTAACACAATAATAAAAATAAATAAAGGTAAAGATTCCATAAACCAATTTAGATTTTTATACACTTAAAACAGTGCCATCATATCTGCAGCAGCAATGGATGGATTTAAGAGATTATCATACTAAGTGAAGTGAGTCAGACATGGAAAGACAAATATATGATATTATTTATATGTGGAATCTAATATATGATAAAAAATAAACTTATTTACAAAACAGAAACAGATCTACAGGCATAGAAAACAACCTTATGGCTATCACTGGGGAAAGGAGAGGAAGAGATAAATTAGGAGTTTGGGATTAGCAAATACAAGCTACTGCATATAAAACAAATAAACAAAAAAGTCCTATTGCACATTACTGGGAACTATATTCAGTATCTTGCAATAACCTGTAATGAAAAAGAATACACACACACACACACACATGTATGTGTATTTGTACATATGTGTGTGTACATAAGTGTGTGTATTATACGTGTGTGTATATAAAACTGAATCACTTTGCTCTACACCAGAAACTAACACATTTTAAATCAACTATACTTCAATTTAAAGAAAAAAATTAGAAGCATTCAAATGGTTAGTTCTTGTTTAAAATATATAACTTAAAAAAAATAAAATAAAATATATAACTTGATTGTGTGAAAACACACAAATCAGAAATTTCTCTTATAAAGATACTAAAAAAGATGTTAAGTGATTTATAGAAATTCCTGATGTTCTGATAAAAAGATATTTTATCATCATGGCTATCAGCACAAACTTCGGTTCTATGAGTACTAATCTGCACAGCTGGATTTTTTAATGTATTTTTTTAAACCACATAAACACAAATATACTACACTTGGGGAACTACATCAGTCCCAAGAGGACATAAAAACTACTGCAGCTTTTAAAATACATTCACTTCATTGGTTTCCTCAAAACCCTGAAAAGGAAATTCCCTATCACTTTGGGCCAACATCAGAGGACGTCTTCAGAGTGCTATTCTAAAAACTGTAAGTTTTTTTGAGATTATTATTAGACAATATGATAGATTCCTTTAACGTTAAATTATCAAGTTAAAACTTATTATGTTAAAAAACAATAAATATTCACAAATGTAAATTGTATATGCATGTATTATTTTGTGGCATTTACGAAAAAACTACATTGGGTTAAAAATTATCTTAACTATTTTATGTTATGTAATCCCTGCAGGCCAAACAAAAGTGGAAAAATTAGTGAACTAGATTACTGAGTTACTGGAGAAGGAAAATAAAACAAGGAGAGGGGAAAAAAAGGCAGACTGAGGGGTACATTCATTCTGAAACCCTACAGACAAAAAAAAAAATTCCACACAGAATTTAAAACAGCATTTCTGGAAACCAAATTCTGTTCTAACACTCTATAAGAGCTCAAAGGTCATCCACCCATACAAAAACCACTACTTAAGTTTTTTCAGTTACTGGAAAAGGAAAGGGAATACTATGTTTAATACAGATATTTGAATTTAATATTTTAGCATGTGTTCTGAGGTGTTAAAGATTTAGTTAGGAGCTATGCAGAATTAAACAATGAGCAGCAATTCACCAGGAGAACCAACTGCCTACTCCCGCCCAAATCCTACTCTTTTTTACAAGTGCCACATGTACTTGTTTTAAATCATTTTATGATTTAGCCTATACCACCTTTGTGTCCTGGGAAGGGAGGAGAACAGAACTCTTCTCACTGGCATGACCTCCATCATTTAAACAAAGCATCCAAAACCATGGCTGATCCAAAGCTTGTATTTTATGAACTGTACTAATATTAACAAATTGTGTACACAGTGTGAATAGTTTGCTGAACTTTAACAAACATAAATGTACACTGATGGTGAAATTAACATATACATTTTCATCAATCCAGAAAGTTCCTTCATGACCCTTTATAGTTAATTCCTCACTCCCACTCCAGTCAATCCACTGTCTGACTGCCATCACTATACATTAGTTTTTCCTTTTCTAAATATATAATGGAAACATACAGTACTCCTCTATCTTCTTTTAATCAGCATAAGGTTTGTGAACTCCTCCAACAAGGTGGTTATGTTTATCTCTAATCTGAATAGTATTCCATTGTATGAATACTATTATTCATATTACTATTTACTCAACCATTTATCCTGCTGATGTATGGACATCTGGGTTTTCCCCAGTTTGGGGCTGTTATGAATAAAACCACTAAGAACACGCATGTCAAAATCTTTTTGTGGACACGTGTTTACATTCCTCCTAGGTAAATGGTGAGTAATACGGTAAGTACACGCTAAATAAACTCCACAAGAAACTTTCTAAGAAACTGCCAATCTGTTTCCCAAAGCGGCAGTACAGCCTACACTACCACAAGCAATGAGATCAGATTTGCTTCCAGCTCTCCCCTATGCTTGGTGTTGTCAGGTTTTTTTAATTGAGCTAGGCTATTTCACTGTGGTTTTCATTTGCATTTCCCTGATGGTTTATGATATCGAGCATTCTTCCATGTGCTTATTGGCCATTTGCATATCTATTTTTTGTGAAGTATCTGTCTAAATCTTTCAAACGTTTTAAAAATTTGGTTTCTTATTGTTAAGTTACAACTGGAGTTTTTCACATATTCTAGATACAAGTCTTCTGGATCGTGAATATTTTCTTCCAGTCTGTGGCTTGCCTTTTCATTTTCTTAACAGTTTCTTTAGAAGAGCAGATGGCTCTGATTCTGATGAAATCTTTTATCAATTTTTTTTCTTTTGTAGTTAGTGCTTTCTCTGTTCTAAGTAACACTTGCCTATCCCAAAGTTGGTTATGATTTTGTCCTGTTTTCCTCTAACACTTTTAGAGTTTCAACTTTTATGTTTAGGCCTAAGAGCTGTTTCAAATTAAATTTTATGCATATTATGAAGGAAAAGTCAAGAGGACAAAGTTCAGTTTTTCCCCATACCAATATTCATTGTTTTAATATCATTTGTTGACCAGAAAGCAACTGACCCTATATGTACAGGTCTATCTGCAAGTTCTATTCTGTTCCATTAATTTATATGTCTGTCATTATGCAACTACCATGCTAACTCGAATCTTGAAGCTTTATAATAAAATTTGAAATCAGATAGTGTAAAACCTTCAAAGCTGTTCTTCACTTTCAAAACCAAGTTCTAGCTATCCTAGGGTCTTCACGTTTTCACATGAATTTTAGCACCAGCTTGTCAATTTATATAATTTTTCACTCACTGCTGAGTGGGAAAAAAAAGTAGCTTGACAAACAGTATTAAAAACATAACCCATTTTAGTTCAACCAAATCTATAAGTAAAGGTACATAACAGAAACCCAAAGTATACATAATACACGAAAGAATTCTCTCTAAAGGCTGATTACAAGGACTTTTTCCTTTTTGCAGTTCTGTATTTTCAAAAATTGGCAATTTTGAGGAAAAAGTTAAAGGTAATTAAGGCACATAAGCCCACTAAGTAGGGGGAAAAAGAACTGATGCTCAGTAATCCTATTTATTTGCCCTTAATCTCACATATTATCTGTAAAAGCAAAAAAAAAAAAAAAAGGTACGAAAAGATAAACAGGAGAACTTTCACTTTTTATATACTTCTCCAATGTTTGTATTGTTACAATGACCATATTTTTTACATTTAAGAAAAGTTAAAATATTCATCAATAAAGATAAAATATATGTATCTGTTAGTTGAACTAAAGCAATGATGAAAAGATTATCCTAGAGGATGACTACCCAATTTGATGTCATTTAAATTTTCAGTTAAAAAAAGGCATGTGATATATGTGTAACTGAATCACTTTGCTGTACACTTGAAACTAACACGACACTGTTAATCAACTGTGCTTCAGTATAAAATTTTTTAAAAATGTTTTAAAGAACAAAAGAAAAGCCTCTGCTTGGCTAGGAATTTGCCTCTGGCCTCAGGTGAGATAGCTGCTTCAGAAAATCTGAAATGAATTAATCAACTCTCTTCTGGGACGAGAAGCAACCAGAATACACTATTTCAGTAACCCCACTAGGATAGCTGGAAATGAATGCTGAAGGCAAAAATAATGAGATTTAGGAACTAAAGGGCAGTGATTTGATGTACGAGATACTAATGTTAAACATAAACAACATCACAGGTGATTGTGCCATAGCTACTGGTACTCAGCCCACACTATCGATTCAGACTTAGGGACTGATCAGCAAATCAAGGCGAACCACTAACAGTGGTGAAACTGCAGTTGCACAAATTCTAATACACATGCAAGAAAGAAGGACATGAATAGATTTAAACCTTTGAATTGTTAGCTGCTGCTGCTGCTGCTGCGTCGCTTCAGTCGTGTCCGACTCTGTGTGACCCAATAGACGGCAGCCCACCAGGCTCCCCCGTCCCTGGGATTCTCCAGGCAAGAACACTGGAGTGGGTTGCCATTTCCTTCTCAAATATGTGAAAGTGAAGTTGCTCAGTTGTGTCTGACTCTTCGCAACCCCGTGGACTGCAGCCTACCAGGCTCCTCCATCCATGGGATTTTCCAGGCAAGAGTACTGGAGTGGGCTGCCATTGTGAAATAAATAGGAATGTAGCATTATTTTAAAGGTCTATGGATAGATGTACTTCATACTAAGCTTCTATAAAAAACAGGCCAATGAAATTCAATTTTCATAGATACGGATAAAATCTACTCGCCTTAGCCCAAGATAGCCGTGTTACAGATACACACAGCACTTATTTAATACTATTTCCTGCCAAAATGTTACTCAGGTATATCTTTCATCTTCACTTAAGGAACTCGAGGGCCCAGGTTGGAAAGAGCTGCCTGAAAAAAGTCAATCTCAGAGTCACTGATGATGCAAGAGCTCAGCTGGCCTGCTCTTGACCCCTGAGCATCCCCCAAGCCTCAGCTAACATCGATGGCACATCACCATCAATCTAAATTTTGAAAAATATATATTGATTTTCCACAAATGATGGTAATGGGTTTTTCTGCAGTAAATGTGCTTATACAATGTTTTCTTCTACACACCAAGATGATGATCAACACAAAGAATAAAAAAGTGCTTTATGTATTTTTAAAGACCTATTGGTCAAGCTCCCAAGTAAGTCAAAATTCATACCAAAATATAACAAAAATATTAAGGAAACACCTTGAATAATTCCTACATTGTGAATAACAACTGATTACATGGAAAAAATTTTAAATATTTTTTTTTTTTTAAAGAAAAGCTTACTTCCCACATATCAGAAATCTCCTACAATTTTAACACATTTCTTTGAAATAATTTAAAAAGGAATAGTCTCAGGTAGTTAATTTAGTTAGACACAAATAAGTAAAAATTAATTATTTAGTGTGTTACATTTATTAGTAATAGCCATATATCCATTTTTCTAAGCAAATTAGGCTTAGAATTTAGCTAATTTTCCCAAATTAGCTTTTGGGAAAAAAACCCCTTTACCACATATTTTCAAATAAAACTATCTTTTGTGCTGTTGCCTGATGTACTCAAATTTTTAGTCTAAAATTCCAGGCACTGAATTGAAAAGAATGTTTCCCGTTTCCATAGTATGGCAAGTAGAAATATGTAAATTAGTTCATGGGCAGAATCATTAATTTAGATAAAAAGTAAAAACACATTAATTGAACACCCAAAATGTGACAGTTCTTGTACAAAATCTAAGATGAGACAGCTGCTACCACTGGAGCTTACAAATCTAAATTAAATGGGCAAAAAGGCAAAGAATTTTAATTTATCTTATTTTCCAAGGAAATAACAAGTCTGATAGTCAGTGCTCCAATCTTTAAACTGACAATGATAAGTCTGAGTCTCATTTCCATAGGCTGATATTGGCCTAATTATCAGAGCCAAAATCACAGTTGGGGTTTGGGTAGGAAGCAAAAATTTTGACCCAACTTAGAACCACAAGAGATCTAGTGAAATGAATTCCCACTGGTTCTCCATTTCCTGGAAGATGTAGGTCAGTAACACTGCCTGTTAAGATATTGCTTATTGCCGGTTATCAACAGTCTTGAATAACCACAAACTGATTCTAAATAATTATTTAGCAGTAATTAAATATGCAGACTTTCAAATAATTTCTTAAAATATTATTTTAAATATACTATACATCATCTGTCAAAAATTTGACAGGGAATTTTGCCTCTAAGTTGAGGGAAATAGAATCTCAAGTTAAAATGAGAAAGGACAACAAGCATTTTGAATTTAGGCTCACATGGTGTTGCATTTCAGCTAAAATAAGGAGGAATTCTCATAATAATTATCTTCTAAAATACTTAAAAATAAATTTACTTAAGAAAAGCCTTCTTATGACTTCATTCCACGCAACACCATTATAATGTAGCAGACTGATGCATAACTGGTGCAAAATCGGTGAAGGAGTACACAAAATGAAACGAGGGGAGTGTGGAAAAGGTCCATATTTTCAAGGGAGATGGCTCAAGGCTTTCAGTAGAATCTCAGAGGGATGTGGCAACACAAAAAATGTCACTGATTTCTTACATAATCCTGAGGTGTTTACCATTACTTCAAAAATGACAAAATTGAGACTCAAGGAATTTAAAAAGCTTTCTCAAGGTCAACTATTAGTAGCATAAAAGCAAATGAGAATGCAAGTTATTTTAGTTTCAAAGTCCCAGCTCTTTTAAAAAATGACAAGATGAAGAAACCCTTATTCAATCACCTTTGCAAACAGCAACCTGATGATGCTGACCATAATAACAACGACAACGGTGAACATCTGCACAACCCTACGTACCAGGCACTGTTGCTAGGGCCTCATTTAGTCCCCACAGTAACAGAAGCAGATGACAGGCACATGATGATGACTCCCCACACAGCTCCTAGGTGGCAGAGCTGTTTTTCAAAACCAGGCAATTCTGGCTCCTTGGACTTTGCCCTTAACCACTAGGTGTGTGACACTCACCTCATGAGGACTTGCGATTAAAGGATAAGGGCAGAAAATTTAAGAAGGTTGTCCTAAATAAATTTCTTTTTTGAGAAGTATTTTATTTTTTAAATTTTATTTGTTTGTTCACGTCAGGTCTTAGCTGTGGCATGTGACCAGAGGTGGAACCCAGGACACCTGCATTGGGATTGTGAGTCTTAGCCACTGGACCACCAGGGAAGTCCTTTGAGTATTTTAGAAGATGATTATTATATGGTAATTCCTCCTTTCCAGTGCCAAAGAATATTCAAACTGTTGAACAACTGCACTCATTTCACATGCTAGTAAGGTTATGCTCAAAATCCTTCAAGCTAGGCTTTAACAGTATTTGAACTGAGAACTTCCAGATGTACAAGATGGGTTTAGAAAAGGCAGAGGAACCAGAGATCAAATTGCCAACATTTGTTGGATCATAGCGAAAGCATGGGAATTCCAGAAAAACATTTAATTCTGCTTCATTGACTACCCAAAAGTCTTTGACTGTGTTGATCACAGCAAACTGGAAAATTCTTTAAGAGGTGGGAATACCAGACAACCTTACCTGCCTCCTGAGAAACCTGTATGCAGGTCAAGAAGCAACAGTTAGAATTGGACATGGAAAAACTGACTGGTTCAGGATTGGGAAAGGAGTACAACAAGGCTGTATACTGTCACCCTGTTTATTTAACATATATGCAGAGTACATCATGCAAAATTTTGGGCTGGATGAATTACAAGCTGGAACCAAGATTGCTGGAAGAAATATCAACAACCTCAGATATGTAGATGATACCACTTTAATGGCAGAAAGTGAAGAGGAACTAAAGAGCCTCTTGATGAGGGTGAAAGAGGAGAGTGAAAAAACTGACTTAAAACTCAGCACTCAAAACACTAAGATCATGGCATCCAGTCCCATGACTTCCTGGCCAATAGAAGGGGAAAAAGTGGCAGCAGTAACAGATTTTATTTTCCTGGGCTCCAAAATCACTGTGGACGATGGCTGCAGCCATGATATTAAAAGACGCTTGCTCCTTGGAAGGAAAGCTATGACAAACCTAGACAGCACATTGAAAAGCAAAGACATCACTTTGACAACAAAGATTCGTATAGTCAAAGCTATGGTTTTTCCAGTAGTCACCTATGGATATGACAGTTGGATCATAAAGGAGGCTGAAAACTGAAAAATTTATGCTTTCGAATTGTAGTGCTAAAGAAGACTCTTGAGATGGTTGGACGGCATCACCAACTCAATGGACATGAGTTTCAGCAAGCTCCAGGAGACTGTGAAGGACATGGATGCCTGGCATGTTCCAGTCCATGGGGTCGCAAAAAGTCAGACACCACTTAGTGACTGAACAACAATAATTCTGCCTTATTTAAGCTAAAATGCAATACCATGTAAGCCTAAGTTAAATAAAAAATAGTTTTAAGAACAATCCTCTGTTTCCTAAAGATCTGCATAAACTCAAGCAATCTAGAAAATCTCCAATCTAGAAAATCTATCATCTTTCACTATAATATTTAATGAGCATAGGAGAAATCTTATGTCTTAGAAATGTTTACTTAACAGGTATAGACTATGACCCAGGACAGGAAAATCAAAGTTCTCAAAAAATCTCTAAAAAAAGATTTGTCAAGTGGTTTCATTCAACTTTTCTAAGTCCCCAGCAGAAGTACCCCTTCTCCATGAATGTGTCTGGACAAAAGCATCATTGCTTAATGGAGTCATCAGATTGCCTGTCCTCTACATTTAGCAGTAGTTCAAGATTTCACTTTTATCTCTTTCCGCCACAGTTTACTGTATTGCAGGCAGTCACTGAGGAAAATGAACCCAAGGAAAAAAGTCTTCATGCCAACCCAAACTCTATAGTCATACAAATTACTTAACACCTACCTATACACTTCACATAACTTCTTAAAGAGATGCTACTAGGTTTTACTAAGAATCAGTTTTAAGCCAAGTAATTCTGTCTGTCCCTCAAGACAAATTCTAATTCATTCTCTGCTCTCCTCCTCTTCAACTCCTCCCAAGCCTCCCGGCCCCCCACACACATACTGTAAATTCTAAATGACATTAAACACAAGTAAGACTTATTTTCACAAGAATTCCATTTTGTAAAAAAATTCCATTTTCAAACTAATTTTTTTCATTCACTCAACAAATTTATTAGCATCTAAAATATAACAGGCGCTTGGCCAAAAATACAAGATGTCTGCCCTCTAGAGCTTAATTCAGTGTTTTTCGTTTTGGCCAGTGGTATGTGGGATCTTGATTCCCCAACGGGAGATCAAACTTGCGCCTGCTGCAGTGGAAGCCGGGAGTCTTAACCAACGGACTGCCAGGGAAGTCCCGAGCAGGATTATTAATCTAATATCTACTTTCCCTGGACTGCACATCTGCTATTGGTGTCCTTCAGTAGCAGGAGGTTCACTCTGTGAGCCTAATAGCAATACTCTACAATTGCTCCACCAGGAAGCAAAACGTTTAAAAGACTGAACAGCCCAAGATTTTGTTCCATCAGTCAGCACCGTTTAATTCACATATTAACACATGAAATCCTATTCTTTATAAAACTGCTTTATAGGATAAAGTGATAATGTCTGGGATTTGCTTCAAAATGGGGGGGGGCGGTGAAGGTTACAGAAGTGTTGGTTCACAGGAGATCATCATATATGATTATTCTGTCCACTTTTACACAGCTTTAAACTTTTCCCTGGGCCTCCCAAGTAGTGTAATGGTACAGAACTCTCCTGTCAATGCAGAAGATGTAAAGAGAAGCGGGTTCAATCCCTGGGTTGGGAAGATCCCCTGGAGGAGGATATGGTAACCCACCCCAATATTCTTGCCTGGAGAATCCCACGGACAGAGTCTGGAAGGCTACAGTCCATGGGGTCGCAAAGAGTAGGACACAACTGAGCAACTGATCACACACACACAAACTTCTCCAGAGTACTTTTTTTTTTAATGTAAAAGACCATTACCCAATATCAAAAAAAAAAATTACCTTCAGGAATTTCAGGAAGCTGCACAGAAAGACAGCACATGAACGACAGAAGTATTTCGATGTACTTGATTTAATCCACCATGAGATCCTGCATTGTGATCCTAATTATATATATAACAAGTTTTACAGTTTCAAACTGCTCATGTGTTAAACTGAAGGTAGCACTGCTAATCTCTGTTACTGAAAACATCCCAGGAGGCTGTGCTGATGGAGGACCCTACTAAGGTACCAAGTTAAAGCTGCAGAGAAACCAACATTAATCAGGGAAATGTATTTTGTATTTTCCAGCCTCACAGGTGATGGAATGGAGTTGTTATTGCAATAGCATACAGTTACCAAATGTAAAATAATATTCTTATGCCACACAAGCTCATAGAGGTAACAGCAGAAATGCAAAACTGAAGCTGAGTAATGAAGTCTGTAGGGTAGGGATCAAAGCTAGATGATTTCTTAAATACAACACACTGTACTTGACATTTCTCAACCTCTGAAGCTCTTGCTTACAGTCAACAGCTGGTCCAAATACCATACAGTTTTAAGATCTCGTGGCTATATTTAAACGTGACCATAACCACAACAAATAATATTTGTAATGCCATTTTACAGGCTATAAAGCATTTAATCTCTATTTTCTCATTTACTCTTCACAAAATCCTGTGAATTAGGTGAGTTACATGGGGATGTTTTTGAAAACAAAGAATTTGCCTAGGCTTCCAACTCATGCAGTCAGGACTCAGAACTGATGCCCAAACATCTAAATCCAAATTCCTTTCATTTTCCATTATCCCAAGCTGCTGAAGGAGCTCATAATTTCATTAAGACACAAAACCTAAATACATGCCAAAAAATTAAAACGTTGAGATAAGGTATCAAATGTGTGGTCTGGCCAGTAAGTACTGATGAAAGATCAGGAAGGAAGAATACCACCAATGGATCAAGATACTGGAAAAGGGGTCTTAGAGTCAGTGTCATGTAAGGTATGAGGAAGCCCACCAGACAGGAGTAGAGGGCGGCTTTCTATCTGTGTACTTTCACAAACAAAAAACTTTGAAGTTTGCAAGTGGACTCAAATAAGTTAACTGGCTAGAATAAAGAGTTGTAAAAGTGTACCGTGAGGCTTACGTCTAAAATATATATTTTGCACAGCAAAGGGAACCATTAACAAAATGAGAAGGCAACTGACAGAATGGGAGAAGGTTTTACAAATCACACATCTGATAAGGAATTAATATCTAAAATATATAATGAACTCACAACTCAACAAAAGAGCAATCTCATTTAAAAATGGGCAGAGGAACCAAACAGGCATTTTCCAAAGGAGACATACAAACAACCGAAAGGTACATGAAAAGGTACTCAACATCACTGACCATCAGGGAAATGCAAATTAAAACCATAAGAAGATGTTACTTCACACCTGTTAGAATGGCTATCATCAAAAATACAAGACATAACAAGTGCAGGTATGGATGTAGAGAAAATCAGAACCAACTCTTATGTACTGCTGATGAGAATGTAAACTGGTGTAGCCACTATAGGAAACAGTATAGAGTTTCCTCAAAAAACTAAAAACAAACTACCATATGATCTAGCAATTCCACTTCTGGGTATGTATCTGAAGGAAACGAAATCACTATCTCAAAGAGATATCTGTATTCTCATGTACACTGCAGCATTTTGTACAACAATCAAACATGCAAACAACCTAAGGACCCACTGACATGTAAATAAAATTTTCAGATTTTATTTAGACAGGTAGGTAGATAGATCCAATAGAATATTATTCAGCGATAAAAAAGGAAATCTTGCCATTTGCAACAACATGGTTGGATCCTGAGGGTATTATGTTAAGTGTAATAAGTCAGATAAAGAAAAATACTGTATGATCCCACTTACATGCAGAATTTTTTAAAAAATCAACTTAGAGAAATAGAGAACAGATGGTGTCGGGGGTAGAAATGCCTCGGTACAGGGAAATGGGTGAAGGTTAACAAAAGAAACAAATCTCTAGCTATAAGATAAATTCTGGGGATGTGATGTCTAGATGGTAACTATAGTTAACACTGCTGAGAGTAAATCTTAAAAGCTGTCATCACAAGAAAAAAAATTGTATGTGTGGTAATGGATGTTAACTAAACTAATTGTAGTGGTCACTTTGCAATACAGGCATGTATCAAATCATGTTGTACACCTCAAATTAACACAATGGTATATGTCAATCTCAATAAAACTGGAAAAAATGTTTAAATTTCTTTTTTTTTTAATTTCAACAAAGAAAGAACAAAGAAATCTTCCTCATGATGCGATGTAAGTCATGGAAGACCAAGGAATACAAATATCTCATGTTGGGAAGGCTTGAGTATTTGTTGCTCCAAGCCCACCAACCGTATCTAGGACATGCATGCAGCTATTAGATATTGTTGCTCAGGAATTTCAGAATATGAAACAGGGAAGGAAGTTAGCACATAACTATTCTGAATGAAAATTACAGTTTATTTGTAAAAGCGAGTCTCAGCCAAGTCAAAGCATGCATGCATTTCTTTCTCAACATACCAAGATAGCAAACTGGCACACACCAATTGGTAAATTACAGAATGATTCAGAATCACATACTCCAGAGGGTTAATACAACTGATTCAAAAAAAGCATTTTGTCCCCCAGAGATGCATTTCCTCACCCTGATTCACTGTAAGATCAGCTCTGTTAATAATGATGCTTTGTGATTCTGTATCTCTTTCCCTGCTAAAAGCTCAAGTATGAGTTGATATGGCACATCACAGACTACACAGATGGTACTCCACAGTTTCCACAGCTCTCACTGAATAGCTCATTTGACTTACTGATAAATGTCCCTACTTCAAGATTAAAAACAAATATGAAAAATTAAGAAAAATGGGAGAAAGACAGTAAATTTTCATATCCAATTCAGTGGCATCTAGCTGAAAAGGTAAACTCTAGATGGAGCACCCAGAGCATAAGACAGTTCCTCCAGATGCTAGTGCACACATGTGTCTCTTCCAGGAAAGTCCTGTCAAGCCACCAGGCCACTGGGAAAAGAAGAGGGCTAAGCAGTAAATGAGGTTATGCTAATTTCTATGTGAACACATAACAATCAGACCTAAAAGGAAAAATTCTCAGAGAGGAGGAGCTAGACCTGGAGTTACACGGTCCTTCTGTTTTAGTCCATTAACCTGTAATTACTCACTGAAGGCAGACCCATGGTCAGAAGCTTGACTAGAAGTGAAGTAACAGATATCAGCCTATGTAACAGGGTTACTGAGATTTATAAAGCATGTTTAAATTGGACTCCTTAAACCAAACACTTTTAAATGGAGAGGAAGACTACAATCATTCTAGAAGTTTCTTTTATGCTGTTCACAAATGCCCTGCTCACATCCAACTAATAAGAGAAGGTGTTTGTTCCTTTGAAGTTCAAGCACAGAGCTTCTAAATGTTCCTCATTGGTATCTCTATCTCATCTCCCCCCACAGATTCGGAAATTTCCCATTAGGGAATTTAGCTATTAACAAAGTTTCCCCTCACCTCTGCATAAATCACTGTACTCCATTTGTGTAGTAAATGTGGGTGAACACAACTAAATACAGGCATCCAGCATTATGATTTGTGAAATGTCAACTGATCTATGAAACAGGCCAGATCTTGAAAAATCCAGAGCGAGCTTATCCCTATGAAAAACAGAATTAGTACTGATGATCAAATTTAACTAAATGAAGACCACTGAGGTAGAGAACAGCTAAAGAGACTTGCTTTCCTTGGTAATTAAAGTGGTTTTGTAACGTCTAGTTACAGGATTATATTCAAGCTCCCAGGAAAAACAAATACCTGATTTAGGGAATTATGTTCAACCACTCTTACCAAGAACATCTTTCTTTTTTTTCCTGATAAAATCACTGTATTTGAAACCACAGTCTGAACTGGTCAAAAATAACATTCAAGTCTTATGTAGCAGTTTTCTCAAAAAAAAAAAAAGGGGGGGGGTTTAAATTATAATCAAAACCAGTCAGATGATTCCAATATTGAGGTATTATATATATAAAGATATAGATATTCCTGAGAAATCTAAGTTATCTCTTTGCAGAGGATACCACAGTCCACTTCTAACACCAATACTTAGATATATCAAGCAAGCATTCAATCGTCCATGTTTATGAAATGTGAATCTTATGTGTCACATATTTCTGATATTTTCAATATGATAATTAAAATGTTCTACCACCTTTGGGTAGTTTTAAAAATACTGCCCTGAATTTCTCCAAAACATAAGTAAATTTAACTCTCTGGATATAAATCACTCTCCTCTCAATTTCCTGCATAAAACAGTAACTACCAGCTTGGAACCACATGGATTTAACAAGGACAAGAAACTTGGCAGACCACCATTCACCCAATCTTTGTCGTCGCTCCCCACCGCTACCCGTTGAGAACCAGTGAATTAGACCTACTAGTGGCTAAGATGCTCTGTGATTACAATAATCATTCTGTAATCAGGGTAGCAGCACATTTACTCTAAACAGTTGCTAATTACGAAACAGTTTATGATGACTAAAAAAACAGAATGCAGCATGGCTGTCTGCATTTCTGGAACACGTGTTAATTGACAAAGAGAGATGGTTTAAAAAAACTGGACCACAAATAATTTTGACTACCTAGGTGCTTCTAGTCTTCAGGATTAACTTCCTAAATAATTTCCTGAATCGTCCTCAATTTGCATCTAAAATAATCTACTCTGAACCACAATCCCAAATAACTAGTCAAGAGCTATCAAACACCAGTTAGGGTCAAATACTGATCACTGAAGGCGACTGAGAGTAATCCTAACAACAGTGGACATTTAGGGAAACGGGCACAAGGTCACGCCTGTTCAAGTGACGAAGGCAGACCTCGATCCAGCAGCGTGGCTCTGAAGTGCCACTCCCAGCTGACCTCACAGAATGAAATAAATAAGGAAGGAAGTAAACCTCCTGCATGCAAGGGACTCCAGAATTCTTGTATTAACAGCTTCCAACAGAACATTCCACACATTTTTAGTCAATTCTCTAAGTAAGATTTTACAACCTTTCTTTCAAGATCTTCAGAGATTTTACTTTTATTTCATCCTTAAAATGGAAAGACCTTTTTCAAAAGACAAGCCTGCAGCTGGTGCTATACAAAATGTCATTAGTTACTTCAGCGTGTGGTTTTCTCATCTTCCTGCTACTGAGAAACTTCTTAATATGTAAGAGTGTGCTCAAATAGTACACAGAGATGGACGCAGGAGGGTCCTGCTTGGTCCCCAACCCCCTACTTATTCTCAGGTTACCGAGATTTCTGGCGAGAAGGGGTCTCAGGGCCTAGACCATAGGACCTTCTGTGGTCCTGTCGTCTGACTCCCCACCTTATCTATCAGGGTCACCTGAAGAGTCTCTTTAAAAACAGACATCCTCCCCAACCCCATACTTTTGTAAATCGCGATGAGACCTTGGGATTTCCACCTTGACAAGCAAGGTAGACTACCTGTGCACTCTGATATTGGGACCAGCAACTTAGACCAAAACCACGTCATCCATGCTTCCAGCATAGGAAAAGCAGCGCCTTTCAACAAAAAAAACGCTGCCTTCATCTATAACACGATCTGCTGAGGCAGCACCATTCTGGTGCTTTTGGAGGGAAGTGTGTTAATTATTACCCATAACACGAGCAGCTTCCAGGCCTAACTCCCTAGAAATGCTTCTGGTAAAACAAACGGTCCAAAAATATACGTCATTATCATTTAGTCAAAATTTCTACACAGTAAATACATGAATAGCGAAGAAAGTAACAGAAAGAGGCCGTATTTTTTTCCCCTCTATTTGGTAAAAAAAAAAAAAGAATTCTAGAATTTTTTTAAAAATTTGAGGAAGATTAACAAATACCCCACCATCCTTCTTAGTGATAAACAGAGAACCCTTTACCAGAAGATTTCTTTAAAGTTATCTAATTCATTTTGCCTTCATTAATAATTAAACCTTGAGCCTCACCACTATTTGAGGCAAACAAGCATAGCCCCCGTTCAACAAAAACAGATATTGGGACTCAGACATATTAAATCACTTGCTCGAGGTGATAGGTCCAGTCGTAGGCAGTTCATACCCTTCGTTATTATTAAATGTATCTTTAAATCATACAGATTTCCTCTGCTCTAAATAAAATCTATAAATTTTTATCAGAAAGTTCTTCTAAACATCTAACTAAAATCTCATCAGATATAGTTTAGGAACCATACCTTCTGTGGGATTAAAGAACTATCTGGAGAAGGAAATGGCAGTGTTCTTGCTGGGGAAGTCCCATGGGCAAAGGAGCCTGGTGGGTTATAGTCCATGGGGTCCCAAAGAGTAGGACACAACTGAAGCAACTTAGCTGCAGCTGCTGCTGCTCATTATATCTCATATTGAATCATTTCATGTATCTCAGGAACAATAAACCCTCCTTCCACTCTTCTCTTCTTTTAAAGGAAAGGACGGCAACATTTCAACTTAGCCTCTGCAGACAACAGTTCCCACAAATGACCACACCTCTCATCCCACATGCTCTTCTTCTCATTCAACTTGTAACTTTCCTCCCAAGGTGAGCTGAGATCTGGGGAGGCTTGTGACTAAAGCCTAAGATGTGACTTCTGAAGTCAAGTCATAAAATGAGATACAGATTCCTTGGAACTCACTCTTTGGACCCCAGAAGCCATGCTGTTAGGAAGCTCAAGCAGATGCAAAGAGGCTGTAATTAGGTATTCCAGACTATAACTTGGCTGAGGTCCCAGCCAACAGCCTGTCCAGCACCAGGTCTGCAAGTCTTCAGCTGCTTCCAGCACTGAGCCACTAACTGACTCAGCCTTGGACCTGAGTTGTCCATGCTGAGACACAGGCCATCATGGAGTGGATAAGCTATATCCATCATGCCTTTTCCCAACATGGTAACATTCATGAGCAGAATGCCACCAATTTTTCAGATGGTATATTAAGCGGCAACGGGAAACAAAACTCTCTAATTCAGAACACAAGCAAGAAATGAAAAAGAGGCAATGGATAAAAAAGCTTCTTTCTGAAGGTTCAAAATAAATATTCCCCAATTCTGTGCTCTAAAGATTACCTGCTTTACTGATAAGAGTCTGTCAGACTCTCACACAGATCTTAGTGAAAGTCCATGTAAAATAAAAGGAATTAGGAACACACTATATTACTTTCTATCTTCATCCTATGCACATCTCTCTTTAGAATGATGTGCCTTTTCTCCTCTCTGATGAAATCTCCATCAGCCCTTGATGCTCAAATCAAACCGCAGAGCAGCTATGAAGCCTTTCCTCACCTCACAAAATGAACTGCTTGCTTCTTATAAAATGTTTGTCTAGCCATTCTAAGACAATTCTCTATTCTAATGCATATATTATACTGTAATTACCTGTCCACTTGTCTCTTTCCTTCCCTAAACTGTGAGATCTTCGAGGATGGAGCCTATTTCTTTTTTAATCTCTGTGTCCCCAACTTCCAACCCGTGCAGCAGGTAAAGTGCCAAAAAAAGGGAGAAAATGGACTGTTCTTTAAATTTTAATTTTTTAACATAAACGTATACACATATACTCAAAAAGTAACATCCAGACAACAGAAAAAGGCAAGTCTAGTTTGCTGAGCTAGGGCTGGTAGCGAGGGGTTCATGGTTTACAGTGACTTGAGTACAGAGACAGACAGAGCAGTATCCTAAAAGATCCCACGGACACTCAGGGGAATTTTAGCACATTTCAAATCAGTTTAGTAAACAGGGAAATACTACACATTTTAAAAGCATTTTCTCGTAAATAACTAATGTCAAAATTTGAGGTGCTCAAAGGAATAAAAACCAGAAGCAGAAAGAATAGACACATGAGACCTCATTTTCTGAAAGTTTTGTATAGCCACTATTTTACAGTAATATGACTTTATTATTAATTTTGCCCCCACCTCTGTCCCCTCAGTCCTTAATGTCCCTACTGTTTGGTTACATTTCAGAACTCTAAAGTACTTTCCTGCCAGTTGACCCAAACTGCTACCATGTTACAAATCCACTGAAAAACACACCACAATACTGTCTGTTCAACCCTCTCCAACAGGCCAACATTTTTTGTTTTTAATTTAGTTTATTTTAATAAGCTCTTCAAGCACCTTCTGCAAGCTTGAGCAAAGATATTCATGAATATATTTCTTTTAAACCATGCTAATGAATTATTTATCTTTTTTATTAATTGAAGTATAGTTGATTTACAATGTTTCAAAGGCCAACATTCTTTTCTTAAGCAGTACCATACCAGGTAGCACTAGTGGTATAGAATCCACCCGCCAACGCAGGGGACACAAGAGACACGAGTTTAATCCCTGGGTCGAGAAGATCCCCTGAAATAGGAAACGGCAACCCACTCCAGTATTCTTGCCCGGGAAACTCCATGGACAGAGGAGCCTGGCGGACTACAGTCCATGGGGCCACAAAGAGCTGGACATGACTGAGCAACTGAACACAGCACGGTACTCACAAAATGCCAGAAATGAGGATATCACCCAGTATGTCTGTAAGACATTTCAGAAAAGTCTTGCAAAAAAAAAAAAAAATCCAAAAATCAGTCATTTAAATTCTAGTCCCCTTAAAATTGCCTGAATCTGTTAAATACAAAGGCCTATATCCAATCCTACTTTCCTTCCCACTTGGCATCTCTTACATGTCTCCTAAACTGCCATACTTCAAAACCCCAGGAAGTTGTCCTCTCTATGATGTTACTCCAAAGAAGTGCTTGGTATACAAGCTTTCTATTTAATAGCCAAGTGTGCTAAAAAATTAATGTCTCAATCTCAACCCCCTCCTGTGCCTAAAACAGAAATCTACAACTTCCTAGGAGGAAAGAAGTCCTCAAATTCTCAGACGGTAAGTGTTCCCGTAGGCAGGCATCCCCTCTGTGCCTGCTCCCCTCACAGCATCAGTTGTATGAATCTCCCTGTGACGTGTCTGTAGAAAGTATGGCTAGGTTCAAACCTACAGAGACTTCAGAAGGGGTGTGCTGAGAAAACATCCCAAGGTGTCAATATTTTAAGCAGGAAGTTCTTAGTATTTATGTGCTTCTTCAGCTCTATCAAATCCATCAATATATTTAAAAAGTTAATTTCTTAGCCCTACTTGAAAAACTGAAGTCTAAACAATGAAAAGATTGGTTGCACAACAATATGAAGGCACTTAACCTTACTAAACTGTACACTAAAAAATGGGTAAGATGGTAAATTTTACACATATTTCCCCACAATTAAAAAGTTTAATTTAAAAGAATAACTGCTAAAAAAAAAAAAAAAAAAAAAAAAAACAGCATCTAAAAAACCCACAAAACCAACAAACAAAAACTAGGAGAACTGTTGAGTATTAACAGAAATTACTGAACCAAATTTCCAAATCGGGAAAGGAGTATGTCAAGGCTGTATATTGTCACCCTGCTTATTTAACCTATATCCAGAGTACATCATGAGAAATGCCGGGCTGGATGAAGCACAAGCTGTGATCAAGATTGCTGGGAGAAGTATCAATAACCTCAGATATGCAGATGATGCCACCCTTATAGCAGAAAGCGAAAAAGAACTACAGAGCCTCTTGATCAAAGTGAAAGAGTGAAAAAGTTGGCTTAAAACTCAATATTCAGAAAACTAAGATCACGCATTCCAGTCCCATCACTTCATGACAAATAGATAGGCGAAACAATGGAAATAGTGACAGACTTTATTTTGGGGGGCTCCAAAATCACTGCAGATGGTGACTGCAGCCATGAAATCAAAAGACGCTTGCTGCTTGAAGAAAAGCTATGACCAACCTAGACAGCATATTAAAAAGTAGAGACATTACTTTGCCAACAAAGGTCTGTCTAGTCAAAGCTATGGTGTTTCCAGTAGTCATGTATGGATGTGAGAGTTGGACCATAAAGAAAGCTGAGCGCTGAAGAAGTGATGCTTTTGAATTGTGGATTTGGAAAAGACTCTTGAGAGTCCCTTGGACTGCAAGGAGATACTACCAGTCAATCCTACAGGCAATCAGGCCTGAATATTCATTGGAAGGACTGATGCTGAAGCTAAAACTCCAATACTTTGGCCACCTGATGTGAAGAACTGACTCACTGGAAAAGACCCTGATGAGTCTTTTCCTGAAAGACTGAAGACCCTGAAAGATTGAAGGCGGGACGAGAAGGGGATGACAGAGGATGAGATGGTTGGATGGCATCATTGACTCAATGGACATGAGTTTGAGTAGGCTCTGGGAGTTGGTGACGGACAGGCAAGCCTGGCGTGCTGAAGTCCATGGGGTCGTGAAGAATTGGACATGACTGAGCAACTCAACTGAACCAAATGTAAAGGGGGAGCTTCATTAGATCCTGGTTTGAAACCCAAAGCTGTAACAGACAATTTGGAGAAAACTGGGATAACTGAAATAGTTGATACTTGATGATATGAGTTTTCTTAGGCTTTAAAAAAGGTTTTGTTAGGTTTAATGGTTGTTATTTTGTGTGATTACCCAAGGTAATGCCTTTATTTTATGGCAACATGCTTTCTGGATAAAGGGTCATTTATAACTTACTTCCAAATAGTTCATGCAATACACACACATACACACACACAGACAAATTGGAGAAAGAGGGAAAGGAAAAGCATTACACAACACTGAAATAGCTGTTATTTAGCCACTTGTTCTACCACATTATGGAAGCATTGTAGGAGCTAAGGGAAAAAAGAGACACGACACTGCACACGTCCCAAAGCACCGCCTTGCGTTTTCACTGAGCTTGGAGATTGTTTCTACTGCTTAATATAATATTGGCTGCTGACAGAATCTGAATAGATGACAGGTAGATAGCCTTCTGACTTCTTCTGCAAGTAAAATGATCTCACAAAGCAAAAAAATTACTGTTGAAGTAGAGATTTGGGAAGAAAGTTGAGAACATTTTTATAGGTATTGTCACAAGTATATACTAATGTGTGGTCTGTAAGGGTTTTGCTCTTTGAACAGTTGTAGAATTTCATTATTTATCTACTGAGACATCAACCCTTCAAGTGATGCTTTCCTTCTCTTATCACTTCTTCCACGCAAGTGTTTAAGTAACAGCCCTATACTTTGTGATTGGTTTTGGTCTATCACCTTTCCAGAACTACCAAGTTCCCCCAAAGTTTTCTTTACCTTTGCTGTCCTCTTTCCACTATAAACTGAGATTATCAATCCCTCTTCTCATCATAGCGTCAAAACACTCTGCAGGGGAGAAGTCAGTAAGTCTGATACGGAAAATGTTCAGTTTTACTGAGGCAACAAAACCAAAACTTTGTCTTTATTATTTCTGACTTGAAGTGGACTTCCTTCTTTTTCTATAGAATTTTCTATATAAAATCTATAATCAATGCAATAAGCAATTGATTAATAACCTTTGAATATTGTTGGACTCCGTCTGTCTTTTTGTTCTGATTGTACACTCTGCTATGAACTAAGGTCAATCATAAACTCCCAACAAATTGAGTTTTATATCAAAAGAACTGCTTCCTCAGGAAATCTCTGGCAGTCAGTGGTTAGGACTCTGTGCTTTCAATGCCGACAACAGGGGTTCAATCCCTGGTTGGGGAACTCAATCCTGCAAGCCACACAGCCAAAAACAAGAGCTTGCATGGTCAACGTGTTCAGAGGAGGCCAAGAAAGAACAGACTAACAGGTACAAAGGTTCATATAAAGAGTAGAAATACAGGGACACAGCTTTGTGGTAGACCCATCTAGACAGTGTCTGGAAATGTCATTCTATGGTGATTGGAAACTTATACAAGGATCAGTCTATTAATGACTTACAGCACAAAAGGTGAATTTATTAAATCAGCCCAAAACACAGTTTAAAAATGAATGATTTTAAGCTGTTCTGTATACTGTGTGAGAGAGGCAAAATGAATGAAAAAAAAAATACATGTGTATACATAGACACACACACACACACTCTGTCCTTACTATGTCTCCCAATTGTAGCAAACCAGTAAGAAAACAGGTACCATTCCCTGTTGTACCTCTTTCATTCAGACAGCAAGCCAGTGCACATGATCATGTAAGCATATTTATAGAACACAACTGGAGAAGAAAACGGCAACCCACTCCAGTATTCTTGCCTAGAAAATCCCATGGACAGAGGAGCCTGGGGGGCTGCTGTCCATAGGGTTGCACAGGGCTGCTGTCCGTAGGGTTGCACAGAGTCGGACATGACTGAAGTGACTTAGCATGCATGCATGCATTGGAGAAGGAAATGGCAACCCACTCCAGTATTCTTGCCTGGAGAATCCCAGGGACAGAGGAGCCTGGTGGGCTGCCATCTATGGGGTCCACAGAGTC
>NW_011494813.1:3786170-3786713 GCF_000754665.1 Bison bison bison | reverse complement strand
GGACACAACTGAAGCGACTTAGCAGCAGCAGCAGCAGCAGCAGCAGCAGCAGCAGCAGCAGCAGCAGCATGTAACACAACAGACAAATTTTAAGCCAGATTTGTCAAACCATTTTATTTGATGGTTTCTCTCTTTGATATTAAACGAGTTTAATATCTATCAAAACATCTAATTTGCTTTATTAACATGTTATGGCCCTCCACTTATTTATCTAAACCTTCACCAAAAAGTGTGTTATTAAGGAGTCTGGTTCCACTTAAAGTAACAAGTATTGTAAGTTGACTACTCAGTTTGATCAAGCTGATAAACTAAACAGTCCATCCTTGAAAAATCTCTCAAGCTTCAAGGGCATGGACTTGTTACTGTGCCATTCCTCTATGCAGAAAGCATTAGTGGCTCAGTTGTCTGTGCAACTCCATGGACTGTACCCTGCCAGACTCCTCTGTCCATGGGATTCTCCAGGCAAGAATACTAGAGTGGGTTGCCATTCCCTTCTCCAGGGGATCTTCCTGACCCAGGGATCAAACCCGGGTCTCCTGCATT
>NW_011494813.1:3776682-3786070 GCF_000754665.1 Bison bison bison | reverse complement strand
TTTACAGATTTCAGGCAAGACTACTCTTTTGCATTGGTATTTTCCACCTGCGTGGTTCTAACCCTTTTTAGCCTCAATTAAATGAGCAATTCCTCTGAAGGCCACCTCCAGCTTCCTTCCAAATGCCTTTCCTTTCCTTTTTTCCCGTTACACACTCAATCCCTTTCTCCAAGTAGATAAACATCTGTGGACCACTGAGGCAGGCCCAGAAAGCCGGGGTGAGGCTACTGGAGACATCTGACCTTCACTGGGAAATTCCCTTTCTGGGGAAGGGAATGAAGAGGGCCTCTGTGACCAGGAAACCCTCTCTGTTCCTCTGGTGTGAGGCCCTGGCTTCCCTCACTCCTCTAAGCACCAGGCCAGGTGAACACAGGAACTCAGCCTATGAAAATCACAAGCCCCAGAAGGCTTTCCCTTGGCCCTACCTGGTCTTTGCCTGCTCTTGGGTGGAGTGGTCCCCTCACTTCTCACCTGTAGAGGGGAAGAAAGTCTCCCAAGTGCTCCGTGTGGTAACCCAGAGTATCAGGGCAGAAGGGCCGCAGGGCTGAGGGGTACCTGGAGGGAGCCGGCCTTTGGCACTGCTGTCCGGGTGCAGGATTAAGGCTGCAGCTCATCGGAACACTCTGCACCCGCCCAGCTCCTGGTGTGAGATCCGGATGCAGACAGCGATTGTACAGGTGAGTGCTGGGACCTGGATGGGACTGGGACTCACCCATTTCACCTGTCACCGGCTCTCCCTCCTCTGCCTTTCCCTCTCCACCACAGGGTCAGGGCCTATCTCCAGTGACCATGAGAGAGGAGGGAGTGGTGGAGAGCCTCTCCTAGCAGAGACTCAGCTCACCAGACGGCCTGCACGCAGGGCCAAGCCAGATGGCCCCTGCCAGCTCCATCCTGACCCACCTTCACTTGCCTCTCGAGCCCACAAACCTGGGCTTCCCTCCACCTCCCGGCTCTCTCCTCCTGAATGCTTCTTCTCAAAGTAAGAAATTTACTATTATGATGAGATCATCCATGATCATGAGAATGCGGTTTTACGATGTGCGTGTGCTTCACCCAGCAGAGGAGAATGCTCCGGTTTTCTTTTCTAATGCCCTTCGGTGTCCAGGCATTTTGTTGACTTTTGTCACTGTCAGTTGCCACTGTCAATATGCTCAGAACACAATGAGTATCATTTTCTTACATTATACTTAACAGCTTACAGCCTTTATTAAACTCTTAACTGTACACACCTCTTGCTTAAAATACAAGGTAGTACAGCATAAACAGATCTTTATATAACTTTATTTACATAAAGATTATTATTTAAATAATCTTTATATAAATTCACTACGTTTTACTTATTCCTGTTGTTGGTGTTTAATAGATAAATAGTCATGTTTGACTCTTGTGCGATGCCGTGGACTATAGCCTCCCAGGCTCTGCTGTCCATGGGATTTCCCAGGCAAGAATACTTGAGGGGGTTGCCATTTCCTTCTCCAGGGGATCTTCCCAACCCAGGGATCAAACCCATGTATTCTGCATTGGTAGGCAGATTATTTACTACTGAGCCACCTGGGAAGCTCTGACTTATACTTACTATTTGTTTATCTAAGAAAAGACTCTGTTGGTGCTAGAATACAATAAAATGACACTTCTTAATGGAAAATATTTCTATATCACACTTTTATAGAAAAATCTTAAGGAATCAAGATAGTCATACATATGTTACTTGAAAAGCAACAAGAGCACGATACACTGAATCTCAGAAAAGAATTACAGAAATTGAAAATACAACACACTACCAGAAACTCCAGAGAGGCGGGCATTCTTAAGACTCTAGGAATCTGATGAAATTTTCACCAATCTTAAATCATCTTTAATATTTCCAAGTGAAAGTGTTAGTCGCTCAGTTGTGTCCAACTCTGTGCAACCGTATGGACTGTAGCCTGCCAGGCTCCTCTGTCCATGGAATTCTCCGGGCAAGATTACTGGAACGGGTTGCCATGCCTCCTCCAGAGGATCTTCCCAACTCAGGGATCAAACCCCTCGTCTCCTGTGTCTCTTGCATTGGCAAGTGAATTGTTTACTGTCTGAACCACCAGGGAAGCCCCTTAGTATTTCCAACTTATAACCAGTACCAATTGTACTGGACCACCAAAGGCAAGGGAAATCATTTCCTGTTTGATTCCTGGACTGATTTTGTAGGTGGGAACAGCCTGCTAGAAAAGCCCATCCTCATTTAGATCGGGGCTTCCAGGGGCAAGGGGATTCCCTGGTGGCTCAAATGGTAAAGAATTCACCTGTAACATGGGAGACCAAGGTTCGATCCCTAGGTCGGGAAGATCCCCTGGAGAAGGGAATGGCACCCTACTCCAGTATTCTTGCCTGGAGAATTCCATGGACAGAGGAGCCTGATGGGCTGCAATCCATGGGGTCACAAAGTAGCCCATGAGGTCACAAAGAGTAGGACACAACTGAGCGACTAACACTTTCTCTCCCCCCCCACCCCACTTCCAGGGACAAAGGTCAGCCAGAAACAACGGGAACTCCTAGGACCCTGTCACACTGTGCAAGTTAAGCCTTGGGAGATGTGGGATCACATTTCCTGAGGATTCACTAAATGAGTAATAGAAAATACCACACGTTATGTGTTCATCTCTGACAAGAGGGCTTCAGAATGGCAGCTAGAACACTGAAAGCAGTGCCTGCTGATCCCCACACGTGCACAGGTGAAGAGTTCCCTGAATGCTCTCCTGGCTCCCTGAAAACAATTGAGCAGACAGAAGAATTCCACAAATAGCAGAGCACAAGTCAGATGACTGAATATATTATCAGCCTCCTTTGGGGACTACAATGTCGCAACACCGAGTCACCCGTGCTACATGGGTTGCAAAAAATCTGCCAAACATGCATCACACAAACCACCAGCTAACAGCTAAACGTGCTACGATTAAATATATGTTACAGAAATACCAGTGTTTCATCCGTCCAAAACCTCTACCCCCTAAAAGGTTCTCTCCGTCTCTTTTCTGCCTCTCCCCCACATTCAAGTTTTCTCAAGTTGATTTTCTGAGCTTCTTATTGTGAGAAACAATATGGGACCTGAGTGTGCCTTTACAAAATACATCCCCACCCCTGTCCCTTTCCCTCGTGGGGAATGACTGATCCGTGCTTTCCACAAGGACTGGATGGCACACATCCACGTGAGGCTACAAGGAGGTGTAGCTGGCCAGCTCACTTGTCAGGGAGGCAGGGCTAAGGGGCAGCGCTGGCCTGGGTTCAAATTCCTCTCCAGCACCCGGGCTGTGTGACCTCTAGCAGGTTATCTGACAGCTTTGTGCCTCCACTTCCTGAACTGTGAAAGCGGAGCGACAAGAGCGCCTCCCTCGCTGCGTTCCAGTGAGAGCCAGACAGGAGTAGAAAAGCACCAGGTTTTAAGTGAGCGCTCAGTTAAAGGTTACCTGTTTTTCACTTCATCCATTTCCATTCGTATTTTTTGAAAATTAAAAGACAAGAAAGAATCCTGCAATTTAGGACCTGTTAAATACTGGGCTGATGACTAAAAAATCTGGAGACTCTCTGTAGGTCTTAAGGTAAATATCCGGCCAGGTGTAGGCCTGCCTGGAGGCAAGGGTTTGGGAGAGCTACTGCTGCTACTGCTAAGTCGCTTCAGTCGTGTCCGACTCTGTGCGACCCCACAGATGGCAGCCCACCAGGCTCCCCCGTCCCTGGGATTTTCCAGGCAAGAACACTGGAGTGGGATGCCATTTCCTTCTCCAATGCGTGAAAGTGAAGTCGCTCAGTCATGTCCAACCCTCAGCGACCCCATGGACTACAGCTTTCCAGGCTCCTCCGTCCACGGGATTTTCTAGGCAAGAGTACTGGAGTGGGGTGCCATTGCCTTCTCTGTGGGAGAGCTACAAGCCTACAGAATTTGCAGGACTGGGTCTATCCAAACCTATTCATCCTTTTTACAAACTAAACCACCAGACTGGGAGTCTTACAAAAACCTGCAAACATCGCTTTATTAGATCCTTAATAGGAAGATGTTCTTGGACTCACCATCCCCTCTGAAATTTATAGTGCTTCCCCACTTGTTGGTCAAGGTTCATTTTTCCCCAAAGTTTTGCTCAGAGGCACAGCGACTTACTCCCCTTCAAACTTCATCTCCTGGAAAGTGAGGGTAACTTCTACTTCACAGGATGTGGGCAAGAATGAAATAAGGCACCATGCCTCAGAGAGCCCCTAGCAGGTTGATGGCACTCAGTGAGAGATGCTATCATCACTTCTGTTGCTGCTCTGCCAATACAGATGTTTTGGCCAAGAGCAAGAGTGAGTTACGTTTAGAAAAACTGACCACCACAGCAGAATACCTGTGAAAGGCTGTGCAAGGGAGACTTTCCACCCTTTAGAAAACTAGGGTGGTAAGACCCAGGATTTGTTACTCTTCAAAGCAGCGACAAGACACAAACAATCCACAGAAATAAGAGGTCACTGCCTGCCCTGTCACCTCTACCCAACTACAGATCGTCACGCTGACCACACACAATATGATTTCAGGAGAAATAAAACTAGTTATAAATATTCATACCTTTATTAAAGGAAATCTATTTCTTCATAAGCTAATCAGTCAAGGGGACATTTAACAATCTTTTTACTATAAACATTATAATCCTATTTTCAGGGGGGGAAAAAACCTGAACTCAAATTAAAGCAGAATTATCTGACTCTGTTATATAATTAAAATTACACATTAAAAGAAGAGCAGATCTTTAGTTTGAAAGCAAATCGAACATCAGAGTGGACACGTCCCTTCACAGCCCCTCCCCCACAAAAAATAAAAAAATCATCACCCACTGAGTGTTCCCCCTTTAATCAGAGGATTCTGGCAGTAAACTACCAAAGCTGGGACACTTAAAACTCATCAAATAACATGAGTAAATGAACAAAACAATGGTTAAATGAGGCAGGAATGCAATAACAAGATCTAAAAAGCCCAAAATGAGAGTTAAGTTGGCCATGGGGAACTCCATCAGGAACTCTTAATAATTCATAATTGACTGCCTAAAAAACATAAATTCTGCCAGAACTGACAGGCTAACTTCAACTCTTCATGTGCATCTGTCAACTGACACTCAAAGTAAAAATTTTTTTTCTTCAGAACCTTTGACTATTAATAACTATTTAATTATTGCTAATAAGGTCTACCTATCAGCACCTCCCCTCTTTCTTCCTTAAAACTGTCTATGTCCAAAAGTAAGTAAGTCAAATACTTCCATAGGTTCCCTGCTTGTTTAATACATCTCTGCTAAGTCACTTCAGTCATGTCTGACTCTGTGCGACCCCAGAGACAGCAGCCCACCCGGCTCCGCCATCCCCGGGACTCTCCAGGCAAGAACACTGGAGTGGGTTGCCATTTCCTTCTCCAATGCATGAAAGCGAAAAGTGAAAGTGAAGTCGCTCAGTCATGTCCGACTCCTAGCGACCCCATGGACCACAGCCCACCAGGCTCCTCTGTCCATGGGATTTTCCAGGCAAGAGTACTGGAGTGGGGTGCCATTAATACATCTCTAGAAGTTTACAAATAGGGAACCAATTTAAAACTGTCCTAGAGTCGATGTTTCCACAATTGCATTATGTAATCACAGCCGCTGGAAGCCAGGAATATGGTCACTGATGTACATTTCATAGGATAAGTACATAAAATCTTTGCTGTAAGAGCCAAGAGTGTTATAATCTATCTGCAGACCATGTAGTTATTTAATTTCAAATACCCTCATAGCACAATCTTTGATTTCCACTCTTCTCCATAATCACCCTTGCCTCAGTTTTATAACAGCAAGGTAAACTACACAAGTTTCTAAAGTATCCACAAAAGTCAGATTCTCACTTCTGTTTAGAAATTACTATCTAGAATCCATAAAGTATGTATTGTCTTTATACTATCTGAATTGAGGGCCTATGACACTAAATCCATATTGCACGGCTTTTCCAGACATCACTTTTAATAGACTTTAAAAAGTAATATGACATAATATTCTTTCTACAGTTAGGAATTCATAAACCCTTCTGCAAGCCTGTAAAAACAAAAAAGGAAATAAACACAAATGCTAAAATTGTTTTTGTTGAAAAAACAAGGCGTTTAGAGGTAAAATTAGCTCGACATGTGAAAGTGTATTAAAAAACTGAGTAAGGGGTTTGTTCTGTTTTTTCTTAAATGGTTTTCATTATTAGTTTGTAAACAGTCTGATTATTTCATTGCAGGAAAGATCCTGATTCACTGCTCATTTTATGATTTACTGTAATAAAAGATCAACACCTTAAAGCAACTGACTTACACTCTCCCTCCTATTCTCTTCATTTAAAATTGATACAGCATGCAATAACATAAATGACCAAAACTATAAACACAAAATACTGAAAAATGAGTAATGACTTCAAAAGTGGTTTTGCCATAAAAATAGCAAAGCACTAATCATGCATTTAAATATAATACCAATCATAACAAATGGTCAAAATATCAAATAAAGATACACTGTGCATTTCAGAAAACTAACTTCTAGAAAAATTGTTTAAAGAGCACCCTTTTAAAATCCAATACAACACATTTTTTTCTAAAAAATCCAAGCTGTCGATTTAATGGGTCACCTTTTCAACCGGGTGTGATATGAAACAGCTATGGTACTGAATCCTTAAATATAGGGTATATAATTAAAGAACTGCTCATTGGTCCTTGTTTCTAACGTGCGCAAAGCTTTAATAAGATATAACTAGAGGGAGGTTCAAGACAGAGGGGACGTATACATCTATGGCTGATTATGTTGATGTATGGCAGAAACCAACAAAATGTTGTAAAGCAATTATCTGCAGATTAAAAATAAATTTAAAAAAAAGATGTATCTAAAGATAAAGCCAACCAAGGAGCACTGCCCCTTTACGGCCTCACACTGCAGCCCAAGTTCCCCTCTGATCCTGACATTTTAGCTTGCTCATAAAACACTCCTCTAACACTGAGCAAAAGTCATGTAAATGATATGTAACCAATGAAGGATTAAAATCAGAGCTAATCTATCTAACAAATATTAAATTCGTAATTGGTGAGCTCTTTTTCTATCCTCTGCTTCAGTATCCTAACATCTACAACTCCTCTGTTAAGACTGAAATTCCCAGGAGGAGGAAGGCTCGGCTCCAGTCTGCGAGCACACAATGGAATCACAGCTGACGACGCACATCTTTTTCTAGATGTCTCCATATGCTTGAGAGGATTTTTTTTTCCCCTAGCCAGGCATTAGGGGACTTGCTACTCACTGCCACTAAGAATCTGAAAACAGTCTCAAGGATTATTGTGGAGAAGGAGTAAAATAATGTGTTGCTCTTGAGCATACAAAAGGCACACGTCAGAGTGGCCTTCAGGAACTAAATTAACTAATGACGGGGCAGTTTTGCATGCTGTCAAATTCTGAATGTTGTTTAATTTATAATTCTCCCTACTTCTGGCAGCTAAATGTTTGTTTTATAGTCACAGTTTTTACTACTGTATCACTAAAACAACACCTCAAGGGCTACAACAAAATGCGATTAATTTTTGTCTTCATGAACACTTACAATTATAATGGATTGGGAATTCACATTATGAATCTGAAAACGGTCTATTACACAGAGGACATCGATAAAATGTGGTAAACACTGTTCCCTAAAAACCCTAAATCCCCTAAAAAGACCCCTCAAATCTTTCTTAGTAACACCAAATTATTAAAAGCCTGAGAAAGCAGTATGCATAAGTAATCATGCACATAAAATGCCTCAAAAAGAAAAAAAAGTCTCAAGATTAAATTCATGGGATACTCATCACAAAATGAATAGATGCATTCTCAAGTTAACATTACTCATCTTTTGAACTCCCAAAGATTCTACAAATTCCAGTTGGGAAAAGGAGTCTTGCTGCTGTCAGTGTGCACTAACCTCCCCAACAAAGAGTAGCACAAGAGCACACACGCGCGCACACACACACACACACACACACACAAAGCATAGCAGCAGCAGCTGCCGTCTTTTTAAAAGACTGCTATTCCTGCAGAGCAATCTATGATCTTTACAAAGAACCAAAGACCTATCCTCCCATTCTGAAAAGTTAGAGTTGTGTAAGTCACTAGACTGCACCCAACAGTGTAAAATAACCAAAGATGTGTCCTAACCTTGCAAACACCAAAAAAGTACCCACACACTGAACCATTCACTAGTGTTTAAGCAATCTAATTTATTTTTGAGAATCTTTTGTGTGGGAGTAATCTGGCAACCTACATTTATTCACTTTTTTTCTGTAGACAAATATTCTCTGACTGGCTTGCTCCTTAAATATCAACGCTTTAGGTTGCAAACAGTGATGCTTTGGTTCCTAACTTCATATTGTTTACTCAAGAGAAAAAAATAAAAATGCATACCATAAACTACAACTTTTTTTTTTAATGTCATCCCAACGCCGAACTTCCAAGTGCACTTTGGAAACTGGCCCTCTAATTAATCAAGGAACCAGTGAAGCCATTACAAACAATGATGCTTAACACTCCCAATAATCAATTGACGTGAAGCTTTTCCGATGCCTTCGTTTTCAGAGCAGCCTTTCAAATTTCATTGTCTCCACGCTGGAGTAGCTATGTGAAACTGAGACAGAGGTAAACAGATAACTCCTAGGATCGTTAGCACGTAAACCGAGCGCTGAGGTTCGGAACGCGATCACTACAATATATGCCATTTTAGAAACGGGCCTCGGACAGTTACTGCCACATCCTAAGTGCCTTTAGACTTCGTTGTATCTAAGACAACGTCTCTGGTGGTACCAAAGCAATACAGTATCTCGTGCAATCTGCGTGCCTCCCCGGGTCGGAGCCCCTGTAAGTGACACTACCCCACAGATCTAGAAGTGGGTGACCAAGGATGTACAAGAGTGGATAGCTCTTGGCGTCTCCATGACTCCCCCGCCCCGCCTGCAACTCCGCTCCAACTGGTCCGGAAGAAGCCCCGCCCCCTTCCTTCCTCCGGTCCCCGCGATTGGCTTACCGACACCCGGCAGGTCAATTCCCCGCCTTCGACTGGCTCACTGCCCCATCAGTCACACGCAGCGAGATTCGGGTCGGTGGGAGGGGAAGGCAGTGGAGGAGGTGGAGTGGGAGTGGGATTAGAGGACGAGGTGACGGAGGAGGATGTTCAGGCTCGGTCCCCGGTTTGGGAAAGTTTCCCCTACGAGTGACAGACCCGGACGGCGTTAGGCCCGGTCCCGCTCAGAGCCGGTGCAGGACGCTCGGGTCCTTGATTCCCGCCCCTCGGTCCCGCAGGCCCCGGAAACCACTAGGGGGAGGGAGAAGAGGGAGGGACCAGCTAACCAGGGACCGACCCACCCCCGATCTCGGAA